>NC_142164.1:87845513-88158251 GCF_024610735.1 Ursus americanus
TAAATAAAATGTTACAAGGTGTAACCTAGAATTACCATATGCCCCAGCAATTCCGCTCCTAGGTATGTACCCAAAGGAATTGAAAGCAGGTGTTTTAATAGGTACTTGTGCATGAATGTTCATAGCAGCATTATTCACAATAGCCCAAAGAGGGAAACAAATGTCCATTGACAGATGAATGGATAAACAAAATGTGGTCTGTCCACACCATGAAATATTATTCTGCCATAAAAAGAAATGAAGTAGTGGCATAGTCGGCTAAGTGTCCAACTCAGCTCAGGTCGTGATCTCAGGGTCATGAGACAGAGCTCGACGTTGCCCTCCAAGCTCAGCGTGGAGTCTGCTTGATATTCTCTCCCTCTCCCTCTGCCCCTTCCCCCTGTGCTCTCTCTCTCAAATAAATAAATAAAAACTACATTATGCTAGGCAAATGCAGCCAGACACACAGGCCACATACTGTATGATTCCATTTACATGAAATACCCAGAATAGGCAAATCCATAGAGCCAGAAAGTAGATTAGTGGTTGCCAGGGGCTGAGGGTAGTAAGAATGGGGAGTGACTGCCTAATAGGTACAGGGTTTCCTTTCGGGGTGACGAAAATGTCTTGGAAATAGAGGTGACGGTTGCACAACATTGTCAACGTGCTAAATGCTGCCGAACTGTACACTTTAAAATGGTTCACGGCTGGGGCATCTGGGTGGCTCAGTCAGTTAAACGTCCAACTCTTGATCTCAGCTCAGGTCTTGATCTCATGGTTGTGAGCCCTACACTGGGCTCCACGAGCCTACTTTAAAAAAAAATAATAAAAATTTAAAATGGTTCATGACTGGGGCACCTGGGTGGCTCAGTTAAGCATCCAACTCTTGATTTCTTGATTTCAGCTCAGGTCATGATCTCAGGGTCGTGAGATTGAGCCCCCACGTCAGGCTCCATGCTGGGCGTGGGGTCTGCTTAAGATTCTCTCTCCCTCTCCCTCTGCCTCTCCCCCCACCACACACACAGGCGCTCTTTCTCTTTCTTAAAAAAAAATGGTCCATGGTTCACCTTATGTTGCGTGAATTTTACTTCAATAAAAAAAGGTAATAATGAATGTTACAAGGTGTCTCTGAATCTGGGTAAATACCAGAAATGGGTCCCTGCTTTTGTGCTCTGGTCTGATGTGCTGGCCAGCCCCCATGCTGCAGGGAGGCAGGGAAGGCTGGGCTCAGATGCCCCACAGAATGATGTCTTAATGCAGACCAGCTGAGGAATTTCTCCTTCATAGGTCATCCGCTTTTCAGATATGTGCTTTTCCCCCTTGAGGTCTGCTAAGGAGAACAGTTACTCATGGAGTTTCCAACCACAGGCTGAGTTTGAAGTGTTTCTTCATCCTCATTGTTTTCAAAGATCTTGTGCCTCACGAAACCAAAATAGCAAGGGAAAATATGGTCAATTTTCTGCTTTCAGCAAAATCTATTCAGCCACTTTGGCTCTGGAAGTCATTCTCCTCCCACTCCCGGCAAATGCTATCCCAGTTGCTCCTCAGGCCAAGACCCAGTGCTGGATTTTCAAAATGAAATGAGTGGGGGGGGGGACAGAGAGGCAGTGGGGGAGACCATCCCATGGCCTCTGACCTCACATAATGCCAGAACTTCCTTCTCATACCACAGAGGTCCCTTTCGTGGCAGTAAAGAAAGTAAGGATCGTGGATTCACCCCTTAGCTTTGCTGATTAATGTGAGCCATGATGGATGGAGAAACTGGTGGGTCTCAGGAAGGGTGGTCTGCTGACGGCCTCACAGGTCCTGTGGATCTTAGGGTAGAGAGCTGTCCCACCTGAGGAGTAGAACACAAGGCCCCAGGAAGGCCCCCGGGACTAAATATTGATAATCGCCCCAAACTGAAACAAATGCTCAACAATAGGGGAATGAGTGGTGAATAAGCCAGCAGCCCCATGCAAGGAGTACTACTCTGCGATCTAAGCAAATGAGCTACTTATCTATGCAATGATGTCAATGAATCACACACACATACTGCCCTACACTCCACAGCGCCTGGGTCTCGTTAACAAAGGACTTGTTCTCCTTGGGGTGCAGATGCTCTCTCCTTACAGACTTCCTTTTCTCTTTTAAGTCAAGTTGATGGAGGTATAATTTACCTACAATAAAATGTACCATTTTAAGTGTATAATAACAAATGTAACACACCCATGTAAGCACCACCCTAAAAATGATTTAGAACATTCCTATCATCCAGAAAGTTTCCTCAGGTCCCTTTGATAGTAGTCCCCTCCCCACCCTCAGCTCCAGACAACCAGCGATATGCTTTCTGAACTATAGGTCCACTTTGCCTGTTCTAGAACTTCATATAAATGGAATCAACTGGTTCTTTCAGTCAACATGTTTGTGAGATGCATCTATGTTGTCTGAATGTCAGTTCATTCATTTTTTTAAAGATTTACTTATTTGAGAGAGAGAGAGAAAGAGAGAGTGATCACAGGGAGTGGCAGAGGGAGACGGAGAGAGAAAGCTTTGCAGACTCCTCTCTGAGCTGGGAGCCAGACTCAGGGCTTGATTTCATGACCCTGAGATCATGACCTGAGCCCAAACAAAGAGTCCAATGCTCGACCGACGGTGCCACCCAGGGGGCCTGGTTGTTCGTTTTTATTGCTGAGCGGTATCCCTGAGGTGTACCTCAGTTTGCGTGTTCAGTCACCTGCAGATGGGCATTTGATTATTTCCAGTTTTCACCTGTTGTGACTAAAGCTGATGGAAGGATTTCTGGGCAAGTCTTGTTGTGGACATGTGTTTTCATTCAGCGTTGACCTAGGAGCGGAATTGCTGGGTCAGATGGTAAGTACGCATCTCAACTGCTCCACATCCACACCAGCACTTGCTGTTGCCTTTTAGGCTCTAGCCATCCTAGTGGGTGTGAAGTGGTATCTCCTTGTGGGTTTGATTTGCGTCTCCCTGATGACTAGTGGCATAGAGCATCTTCTCATGTGCTTGTTAGTCATTTGTATATCTTCTTTGATGAAATCGCTATTCAAAACGTGTTGCCCATATTTTAAAGATGGGTTGTCTTAGGGGTGCCTGGTTGGCTCAGTCGGTAGAGTACGTGACTCTTGATCTTGGGGTCGTGAATTCGAGCCCCACATTGGGCATCGAGATTACTCAATAAAAAAAAATGTAATGAGTTGTCTTGAGTTGTCTTATTATTGAGTTTGAAGAGTTTTTGAACTAGATACAGATTTTTTTAGATGCAAGACCTCTATCAGATACTGTAATGGTTCTAATCTGGGCGGGTTCACCCATTCAACAAACAAATCCTTATAAGCACCTACAGTGTCTTAGACTCTGGGGAGAGCAAGGTGAATTAAACAGAAACCCTGGCCTTTGTTAAAGACTTGTGGTTTAGGAAGGAGGGGAGTTAAGATGGCGGAGGAGTAGGGGGCCCTTTTTCAGCCGGTCCCCTGAGTCGAGCTGGATAGGTACCAGACCAGCCTGAACATCCACGGAATCAGCCTGAGACGCAGGAAGATACATCTGGATCTCTACAAATGAACATCTCCAGCGCTGAGTATTGAGTTACGAAACGGGAAGCCGTGAAACCACGCACAGATATCGGAAGATAAACGGAAGGGGGAGGGAGCCGCCGCGTTCGGGTGCCAGGAAGCGGTAGCCACCTGCAGGGGCGGGGGGGGGGGGGAGCGGGCGGACTCGAGGGCCGGCACCCACAAGAGAACAGACTGAGACCGTGAGCCGGGGAACGCACGCCACCAGACTGAAACGGAGCTCCGGTGCGCTCACTGGAACCAGACTGAGACCGGGAGCTCCGGGAGCACGCGGGGGCGGCTGGCGGCTGGCAGTGTTAGAAACACAAAGGACAGAGACGCGCCGGCCCTGGAAGTGAGGGCTGGGACGCCGGGTGTGGGGCACACATCCCGGGACACTGCAGGGTTGAGCAGCACCAACAGAATCAGAGTTAAAGTGGCCAGAACATCAGTGGAGAACGGTCCGCGATCCCTCTGTTCTGAGACAGAGGCTGAGTTTCAGCCACTGCTGCTCTGACTCTCAGAAGAGGCACAGCAAACCACCAGGGAAAGCCGCCAGAGAACAAAAGCCTGGAAATACCGGCTCACAGTGTGCCCATCCCCATCCCCCCTTGCAGGGGACACAAGACTCTACCCAAACAGGGTTGCGTGAGTATCGTCGTGGCAGGCCCCTCCCCCAGAAGGCAGGCTGAAAAATCAAGAAGCCCACATCCCTAAGATCCCTATAAAACAAGGGTGCACAGCCTGGGTCCCGGTCAATAATTTGGGCTCTGGACAACCTTGCAACCTCTCCTCATCAGAATGACGAGAAGGAGAAATTCCCCCCAGCAAAGAAAAGACAATGAGTCTGTGGTCTCTGCCACAGAACTAATGGATATGGATATAACCAAATTATCAGAAATGGAATTCAGAGTAACAATGGTCAAGATGATGTGTAGACTTGAAAAAAGTATTAACGAAAATGATAATGAGAATATAGAATCTCTAAGGGCGGAAATGAGAGCGAATCTGGCAGAAATTAAAAATTCTATGAGCCAAATGCAGTCAAAACTAGAGGCTCTGACGGCCAGGGTGAATGAGGCAGAAGAACATATCAGCGAGTTGGAGGATGGGTTAGTAGAAGAGAAAGCTAGAATAGAATCTGGACTCAAAAAAATCCACGCTCAGGAATGTAGGTTACGGGAGATTACTGACTCGATGAAACGTTCCAATGTTAGAATCATCGGCATCCCCGAGGGGGTGGAGAAAAACAGAGGTCTAGAAGAGATATTTGAACAAATTGTAGCTGAAAACTTCCCTAATCTAGCAAGGGAAACAAACATTCGTGTCCAAGAGGCAGCGAACACCCTTCCCAAGCTCAACCATGACAAACCTACACCACGTCACGTCATAGTGCAATTCGCAAATATTAGATCCAAGGATACAGTATTGAAAGCGGCCAGGGCAAAGAAATTTCTCACGTACCAAGGCAAAGGTATCAGAATTACGTCAGACCTGTCTACACAGACCTGGAATGAGAGAAAGGGTGGGGGGGGGCATTTTTAAAGCTCTTTCAGAGAAACACATGCAGCCAAGGATCCTTCATCCAGCAAGGCTGTCATTCAGAATTGATGGAGAGATAAAGACCTTCCAGAATCGCCAGTCATTGACCAATTTCATAACCATGAAACCAGCCCTACAGGAGATATGAAGGGGGGTTCTATAAAAGTAAAAAGGCCCCAAGAGTGATACAGAACAGAAAGTCACAATCTATAGAAACAAAGACTTTACTGGCAACATGGCATCATTAAAATCATCTCTCTCAATAATCAGTCTCAATGTAAATGGCGTAAATGCTCCCATAAGATGCCACAGGGTTGCAGATTGGATAGTAAGACATGACCCATCCATTTGCTGTCTACAAGAGACTCATTTTGAACCTAAAGATACATTCAGACTGAAAGTAAAGGGATGGAATACCATCTTTCACGCCAATGGACCTCAAAAGAAAGCTGGGGTAGCAATTCTCATATCAGACAGATTGGATTTTAAACTAAAGACTATAGTTAGTGACACAGAAGGGCACTACATTATTCTTAAAGGATGTATCCAACAAGTGGATATGACAATTATAAATATATATGCCCCCCAACAGGGGACCAGCAAGATACACAAGCCAACTCTTAACCACAATAAAGAGACATATAGATAAAAATACGCTAATAGTGTAGGGGACCTCAACACTCCACTATCAGCAATAGACAGATCACCTAAGCAAGAAATCAGCAAAGAAACAAGAGCTTTGAATGCCATACTCGACGAGTTGGACCTCATAGATATATATCGAACACTACACACCAGAACCAAAGAATACTCATTCTATTTTAATGCCCATGGAACATTCTCAAGAATAGACCATCTTCTGGGTCCCAAAACAGGCCTCAACCGATACCAAAAGACTGAAATGATTCCCTGCATATTCTCAGACCACAACGCTCTGAAATTGGAACTCAACCACAAGGAAAAATTTGCAAGAAACTCAAACACTTGGAGACTAAGAACCATCCTGCTCAGGAATGACTCGATAAACCAGGAAATCAAAAATCAATTTAAGCAATTTATGGAGACCAACGAGAATGAAAACACAATGGTCCAAAACCTATGGGATATTGCAAAGGCAGTCCTAAGGGGGAAATACATAGCCATCCAAGCCTCACTCAAAAGAATAGAAAAATCTAAAATGCAGTTTTTATATTCTCACCTCAAGAAGCTGGAACAGCAACAGAGGGACAGGCCTAATCCACGCACGAGGAAGCAGTTGACCAAGATTAGAGCAGAGATCAATGAATTAGAAACCAGGAGTACAGTAGAGCAGATCAACAGAACTAGAAGCTGGTTCTTTGAGAGAATTAATAAAATTGACAGACCACTGGCAAGACTTATCCAAAAGAATAGAGAAAGGACCCAAATTAATAAAATTATGAATGAAAAAGGAGAGGTCACAACCAACACCAATGAAATTGGAAGGATTATTAGAAGCTTTTATCAACAGCTTTATGCCAATAAATTAAGCAATCTGGAAGAGATGGAGGCCTTCCTGGAAACCTATAAACTACCAAGACTGAAACAGGAAGAAATTGATTTTTTAAACAGGCCAATTGATTATGATTGTGAGGCCAATATTACCTTGATCCCCAAACCAGGCAAAGACCCCATCAAAAAGGAGAATTACAGACCGATTTCCCTAATGAATATGGACGCCAAAATCCTCAACAAGATCCTGGCTAATAGAATCCAACAGTACATTAAAAGGATTATCCATCATGACCAAGTGGGATTCATCCCTGGGATGCAAGCGTGGTTCAACATTCGCAAATCTATCAGTGTCTTAGATTTTATCCAGAAAGAAAAATTCAAAAATCATATGATTCTCTCAATAGATGCAGAAAAAGCATTTGACAAAATACAGCATCCTTTCCTGATTAAAACCCTTCAGAGTGTAGGGATAGAGGGCACATTCCTCAATCTCATAAAAGCCATCTATGAAAAGCCTACAGCAAATATTATTCTCAATGGGGAAAAGCTGGAAGCCTTTCCCTTAAGATCAGGAACACGACAAGGATGCCCACTCTCGCCACTATTATTCAACATAGTACTAGAAGTCCTTGCAACAGCAATCAGACAACAAAAAGGGATAAAAGGTATCCAAATCAGCAAAGAAGAAGTCAAAACGTCTCTCTTCGCAGATGACATGATACTCTATATGGAAAACCCAAAAGAATCCACTCCCAAACTATTAGAAGTTAGAGAGCAATTCAGTAATGTGGCGGGATACAAAATCAATGCTCAGAAATCAGTTGCATTTCTATACACGAATAATGAGACTGAAGAAAGAGAAATTAGGGAATTCATCCCATTTACAATAGCACCAAAAACCATACGTTACCTTGGAATTAACCAGAGACGTAAAGGATCTATATTCTAGAAACTATAAATTACTCTTGAAAGACATTGAGGAAGACACAAAAAGATGGAAAAATATTCCATGCTCATGGATCGGAAGAATTAACATAGTTAAAATGTCCATGCTACCCAGAGCAATCTACACTTTCAACGCTATCCCGATCAAAATACCGATGACATTTTTCAAGGAACTGGAACAAATAGTCCTTAAATTTGTGTGGAACCAGAAAAGGCCCTGAATAGCCAAGGAACTGTTGAAAAGGAAAAACAAAGCTGGGGGCATCACTGTGCTGGATTTCGAGCTGTACTACAAAGCTGTGATCACAAAGACAGCATGGTACTGGCACAAAAACAGACACATAGACCAATGTAACAGAATAGAGAACCCAGAAATGGACCCTCGGCTCTTTGGGCAACTAATCTTTGATAAAGCAGGAAAAAACATTCGGTGGAAAAAAGACAGTCTCTTCAATAAATGGTGCTGGGAAAATTGGACAGCTAAATGCAAAAGAATGAAACTTGACCACTCTCTCACACCATACACAAAGATAAACTGCAAATGGATGAAAGACCTCGACGTGAGACAGGAATCCATCAAAATCCTAGAGGAGAACATAGGCAGCAACCTCTACGATATCGGCCAAAGCAACCTTTTTCATGACACATCTCCAAAGGCAAGAGAAACAAAAGATAAAATGAACTTGTGGGACTTCATCAAGATAAAAACCTTCTGCACAGCCAAGGAAACAGTCAAAAAAAACTTAAGAGGCAGCCCACGGAATGGGAGAATATATTTGCAAATGATGCTACAGATAACAGACTGGTATCCAAGATCTACAAAGAACTTCTCAAACTCAATACGCGAGAAACAAACAAATAAACAAATCATAAAATGGGCAGAAGATATGAACACTTTTCCAATGATGACATACAAATGGCTAACAGACACATGAAAAAATGTTCAAAATCATTAGCCATCAGGGAAATTCAAATCAAAACCACACTAAGATACCACCTTACGCCAGTTAGAATGGCAAAAATTGACGAGGCAAGAAACAACAATTTCTCGAGAGGATGTGGAGAAAGGGGATCCCTCCTACATTGTTGGTGGGAATGCAAGTTGGTACAGCCACTCTGGAAAACAATGTGGAAGTCCCTTAAAAAGTGAAAAATGGAGCTACCCTATGACCCAGCCATTGCACTACTGGGTATTTACCCCAAAGATACAGACGTAGTGAAGAGAAGGGCCATATACACCCCAATGTTCATAGCACCATTGTCCACAATAGCTAAATCATGGAAGGAACCGAGATGCCCTTCAACAGATGACTGGATTAAGAAGTTGTGGTCCAATCATCGAGCCTTACATCAAAAACCGGGGATGTACTGTATGGTGACTAACATAATATAATAAAAAATCATTATAAAAAAAAAAGAAGTTGTGGTCCATATATACAATGGAATATTACTCAGCTATCAGAAAGAACGAGTTCTCAACATTTGCTGCAACGTGGAAGGCACTGGAGGAGATAATGCTAAGTGAAATAAGTCAAGCAGAGAAAGACAATTATCATATGATTTCTCTCATCTATGGAACATAAGAACTAGGAAGATCGGTAGGGGAAGAAAGGGATAAAGAAAGAGGGGGTAATCAGAAGGGGGAATGAAGCATGAGAGACTATGGACTCTGAGAAACAAACTGAGGGCTTCAGAGGGGAGGGGAGTGGGGGACTGGGATAAACTGGTGATGGGTAGTAAGGAGGGCACATATTGCATGGTGCACTGGGTGTTACACGCAACTAATGAATCATCGAACTTTACATCGGAAACCAGGGATATACTATATGGTGACTAACATAATATAATAAAAAAACATTAAAATAAAATAAATAAATAAATTTTAAAAAAAGAAAGGGGGGTAATCAGAAGGGGGAATGAAGCATGAGAGATTATGGACTCTGAAAAACAAACTGAGGGCTTCAGAGGGGAGGGGGCTGAGGGAATGGGATAGACCGGTAATGGGTAGTAAGGAGGGCACGTATTGCATGGTGCACTGGGTGTTATACGCAACTAATGAATCATCGAACTTTACATCAGAAACCAGGGATGTACTGTATGGTGACTAACATAATATAATAAAAAATCATTTAAAAAAAAAAAAAGACTTGTGGTTTAGAGCAAGCCCTGGGTGAAGAACCCTATAAAGCAAGGAATTAGGATATTTATGCTGTGGATAGCAGGAAGACCCCAAAGGGGCTGCCATAGCAGAGGGGAGAGGAGAGGCACTTCCGGGCAACCCTCCTGTCCAGAGAATTTCTGTTCTGCTGTTGTCCCAGATTGCCCTGACGCAAGCCACTTCTGATTCCCCCACAACCTTGTTTTGTCAGGCTCATTTAATCTTTTTTTTTTCTCTAGCTAAGGAGGTAGAACCCTATCCCTGCCTGCTTCTCGGGAACATGTCGTTCATAATCCTGTGACTTGTAGTCACAGTAATGTTGTCTGTGCTGCTGAGTGTGTTTTAAATTAAAGCGCCAGGGGATGTGGAGCCGGTCATTAATTTTAAGTGCATCTATTGTTAGCAAATGATGTCACCGCTAAGCTCTCCAACTTGTCACAAGAAGTCTGAATGTATTTCGGGTTTCTGCAGCAGCAAGAACAGTTTCCGTTTTGCCATGAGCAGGCTATGAATACTGTCTGCATTCTGTCAGGAATGGGAGAGCTTTGGGTACACATTTAAAATCATATTGGCTCGGAGAAGCAAACATTCTGTCCCAATGAGTCAATCAAACTTCATGTCCTTTCTAGTAGGAGAAATGGCAAGGAGCTGGCTGTTCATAATTACATGTCCACCTCTGTCCTTTGGAGGCTCCTCGAGGTAGAAAGTCATGTCCTATTTATCATAGTGTTCCCTGCACCTTACTCCAATTTGTCTTCTCATGTATTTATTGGGTCTCCCATAAAGGAATGTAAGTTTCTCAAGGACAAAAGCTATGCAATTATATCCCTCATAATATCCCTGGAGTATACTGAAGATACAGTGTGTACCTGTTGATTCACTGAATAGACCAAGGTCTGGTTTTGGAAAAAGTGTTAATAAAGGGTGAGAAGATTCTATTACCACCATTTTAGAATTATCTGGTAAAATTTTCTCTGCCAGCACTGCACACAAACGTCTATCACATGGGTAGTTATCACCTCAAATAATTACATTCACGCGAGGGTCAGAAAAACAGAATCTTTGTGTAGGATCCTTTACTGCAGAATTTACCAAGGGATTTTTTCCTTGGGCAATCTCAGATTTGAGCAGGTGGGGCTGTGGAGGTGTGGGGAAAAAATTCTGTGATGAGTCTTCTTGTTATATTAAAACCCACATAACATCTCCCACTCCCCCTGCTTGTGTTCCCTCTCTCACTGGCTATCTCTCTGTCAAATAAATAAATAAAATCTTTAAAACAAACAAAAAACCCACATAACAATAGAACCAAAACACCTGCGGAAGAATGTTTCAACATCCATAATCACACAATTCCAATGTGTTATTTTCATTTTTTTCTTCTTCCTTTAGGAAGATGGTTTGAGGGATTTTTTTTTTTCACTAAATGAGCTTAAAGTAATATGACCACTGTAGTTTTTGGTGATTACACCAATGAATTTCTATCTGAAATTAGAATAAGAAAATGAATTCCTATCTGAAATTAGAATAAGAAAATCGCCAAAGGGTTATTTCATATATTTGGCTCAGGAATTCTCTTTTTCAACAGACAAGCAAACAAGCCAAACCCACCACCTGTTCTGTTTTCTCTCATCCTTCATTCCCTCCCCCATAATCACAGTTCAGTGAAACCTAATCAGAACTGGTGTCCATGTACAGCTTTCATAAAAGCCACTTGAAGACCAAGCTCCTTGGGTAGAAGCCCAGCAGTTTCCATGCATCTTCTAGAATCTTCTAGGAGCTGCCCAACCCCTGCACCCACTGGCAGCTGTCTGCTGGGGGTCAGAAGGAACGGGCCTTGGAACTCACCATGCAGCAGTAGGACCAGCATCCCGTGGCCTTTCACGCACCTGGTGGCTTAGAACCACCCAGCTGTGGAATCCCTACCTGAGGGGAGACAGCACAGGTCACCGAGTGCCCAGGAGGGGTCCCTTGAGAACCGGGATACACAGGCCCCTCCCCACACCTCCACACTTCCTCCTGAATGCCCTGCCTTTGCCCTCTTCTTCTTCACACTCATTTCGCCCCCTTGAACTTGGTATTAAGAGAAGCCGGTAACAACAGCCAATCAGAAGCTCCCCCCAAATTGACAGCTTGGATCTGTCTGGAAACCCTTCATCAGACTGAAACCCTGACAGCGACACAGATGGACTCACTGACAACCCAGCAAGCAAACGGACAGAGAGGAGACCTCTGCAGAGAAGCATTCATGAATAGTCCCCAAATGTCGCTTACTGTCCTGGGGCTCTGCTTGGTCCTGGTCCTCCTCCGAGGCGCCCTTCAGCTCCCCAAGCCCATCCATCTCCCAAGTCTGGCAGCCACAGTCGCTAAAAAATGGTCCAGCAGAGAAGTAAAGTGGGGGTGGCGGGGGGCAGGGAGATGGTGAGCAGGAGTCGAGGGGAAAGAATTGCTTGTGCAGGTTCGAGTGCTTATTCTGCTTTCTCCAGATTTAATGGCAGGAAAATCCTGTATCAGATGAGGATTAACAGAGATGAAAGAATGTGTCTGCCTTTCGAATCACCAAAGCCCAGGACAGATTTTGCTGACACACCAATCGGCTTTATCTCCAGGCCTTGGCCTCTCCATCTGCCTGGCCCCTTTCTCTTCTTAAACCGCACCCCCCAGACCCCACCTCCTGCCCTGACCCCAGCCCCAGCCCCCACGCAATATGCAGCCGGAAACTGGCCTCCTGCCACCCAAACAGCATTATCAGCATTTTCAACAAGGACGCGTTACATAACCTGGAGAGGTGGGGAAGGGACAGGGCAACTGGAAATAATGTTTTCCCAAAATGCAGGGGGCTCACTTCCTTTCTTTGGAGTGGCTGATGGCAGATGATCCAAAAACAAGACTGTGGAGACGGTCCTTCACTACGGTAAGGCTAGAATCCTGCCTTTGGGGTTGAGGCTGTGCCAGCACTGCCTAAGGCGGCAGGTCCAGAGGCCATTTCTAGAACCTGGCTGAAGTTTCTCAAACCCATCAGGGCTCAGTTAGGCTGACTACTCCCGGTGTGTCTCCTGGGAACCAGGGACCAGCGGGGGCAGCAGCAGTAGCAGCAGGGGCACTGGTTCGGAATGTGGAATCCCAGCACTCCCACCCCCACCGCAGACCTCTGGAATCAACATCTGCATTTTCACCAGATTCGTAAAGCCCTGGTTTAGGGGAGCAGAGGTGGCAGTTCAGGTGCCCACCACATTCTTCTGGCCCTGGCAGGCTTGGCTGTAGGGTCTGGCCCTCTGCTCTTCTGAGACTGACCTGCCAAGTACACAGGGCTCAGAGCCACCCAGCTGTGAGATCCCTACCTGAGGGGAGACAGCCACATCCTGGCTGACCTAGCCTTGGTGTGCCAGCGCTGATGGACCGAAGCCTGGGGTTCCCTTCCCACGACTGGGGCTCAGGGTGTGAATCTGGGCATCTGAGGCTGCCGTGCCTTGGGGAATTTTTGTTTGCTTCCACAGGGGCCTTGTGAGCCAATATTATGGCTGAACTTGCCATAACCTCTGCTGGGAAGGAAAGCATACTGGGGATGGGGTAGAAACATGGGTAGATGAAGCCTTACAAAGGAAGCCACTGCCAAGTTGGAATGTGGCTGGAACAGCCTGTCCACACCTACAATCCTTGCCAGCGGCTTACCGGACCCACCTCGCCTTCAGTCTTCTCCAGGCTAGTGGGCCTGTTGCTCTGGGCCAAGGATCTCCCTGAGGAAGACCTTCTCTACCTAGGAAATCAGACATTTCTCCCGGGTGGAAAGTCAGGAGCAGTCACAGACCCTCAGAGGGGAAAGGAAGGGACCCAACCACCACGCCAGCAAGTACCACGGACTTGTGATAAAAAAACTTTGCTCCCAAGGGGTTAAAAGCAAGGAGGGAGGGGTGGTCACAGGAAGTACAACCGACTGGTATGCCCTCAAGGAGAAACTTCAAAGATCGAGATAGCCTGGGCCCCAGCCACTGCCTGGGAGGACCGTATGCTGACAGTGTTGCAATGTAGCTGGTGGCTGATAAGAAGGGGCAGGAAAAGGGAGGAGAAGTATGTGGGTAAGCCTATGAAACAGAAGTGGCCCAGGAAGCAACTCTCTGCCTCCCCAGGTGGCCTTCTGGAAAAGCTTCCTGTCAGCAGAGGAGGGGTGGGAAGCCCTGGTGTTTCTTTGTAATTCCTGCTGCACGGGGTTGGGGTGGGGGCAGCCCGCAGGGTCACAGCCAGGGGCCACTAGTGAAAGGAAAAGTCAAAAATTCCTCCTGTGGATTCGCAGGTTCAGGCATTCAGCGGCCTCCTCTGGGCACTCTCAGAGGGGACTTGGACACTAAACCAGATTCTTTCTACTTCTCCGCCTCTGACCCCTCCTGCTTGCACACACACACACACACACACACACACACACCCCATGGAGACAAGACCATTCCACGGGGACAGAGGGCACGGGCATGTGAAGTTTGACTCCAGGTGAAACAAAGCAAGGTGCCCTGTTCCCCCCCCTTTTTTTTAATTTATGTAATCCCTACACCCAACGTGGGGCTCGAACTCACAACTCCGAGATCAAGAGTCATGTGGTCTTCCGCCTGAGCCAGCCGGGCGCCCCAAGGTGCCCTGTTTCATGTCACATGAGGCAAACCAGACACACGCCCAGTAGAGCCCTGGAAGGAATTGGCAATCGCTTCATTCAGTGCCTTTACTTACAGATGAGGAACCTCCGGCCGAACTGCAACATGCCATGTCCTCACGTCTGGTTCAGGTTCCCCCAGAAGCAGATCCCAAGACAAGATACAAATACAAGTACAGTCAACCCTCAAACAACATGGGTTGGAAATGCGCAGGTCCACTTACGTGAGAATTCTTTTCCAACAAATACACTACAGTACTGGAGATGTATTTTCCTTATGATTTTCTGAACCACGTTTTCTTCTCTCTAGTGGATATGGCAAAAATACAGTACAGAATGCGTAGCACATACAAAATAGGTGTTCATTGACTGTTTATGTTCTCGGGAAGGCTTCTGGTCAACAGTAGGCTATTGGCAGTTAAGTTTTGGGGGAGTCAAAAGTTATATGTGGATTCTCCGACTGCCCCTAATCCCTCCATGTTGTTCAAGGGTCAACTGTGCTTGTTTTGGGAGCTGATTCCTGGAAGCAGTAGCAGGAGAATGGAGAAGGTGGAAATCAATGGTGTTAACAGGCAAGTTGGCACTGCGGGCAAGCAGAGCCTAATCCCGTGGCAAACTCTGCTCAGTCCATGTAGAGCCCATATCTCAGAATCGTCCCAACTGCAGGGCAGGGAGCCGGGGCATTTATCCACCAACACCCACCGTCAGCAGAGGGCTGCTCCCAGAGGAGATGAGGGGCTCCATATTCTCCAGCAGCCTCTGGCTACCAGGCGAAATGACGTAGATGCACTGATTCCTAAAGAAACTTCTTGGGGCGCCTGGGTAACTCAGTTGGTTAAGAGTCTGACTTCGGCTCAGGTCATGATCTGGGGGGTCCTGAGATCGAGTCCCGTGTCAGGCTCCCCTGCTTGTCCCTCTCCCTCTGCCCCTCCCCCTGCTCGTGCTCCCCTCTCGCTCTCAAATAAATAAAATCTTTAAAAGAAAGAAAGAAACAAACAAACAAACTTCTTTCTAGGGTCATCTCTTACAGCAAATCGAGCAGCAGGATTCCTTATGAAAGGTGGGAGTAGCTAAGCTTCCCAGTTTGGAATTGGTAAAGCAGTGCCAATTACCAAGGTGGCATGGTGCAGGGAGGCGTGCTGGGATTTCTGCTCCATGCCGAGCTGCCCTGGGATGGGCTACAGGGTCTCCTACTGTTCTGATGGGCGAGGGTGCCTCTCAGGGGCTCCACAGCCAGCGGCCCCACGCTATGTGATGCAGTGATGCCGGCGGCTTTGCCTGTTATTCGGAGGACATAGATTTCACCTCCAGCCTTTCTGCACTATGGTTACAATTCACAGACACTCTGACCCTGGATGGCTGGTTCCCCAGCCTCTGTTCCTTTCCTTTCGCACTTCTCCACGTGCTGAAATTCCAACCTTCCTGGCAGGCTTAGCACGAGTGCTACTTCCTCTAACAAATGAGCCCCTTCCCAGCACCCTCCCTTTATGTCCACAGGCCTTACCATTTATAGTCTTTGGTCCAGGGATGTGCCTGATCCAAGTTGCCCTCCTACAACGCCAAGATCACCGTTAGACTGGGCAAGATGGAGGGAGACCCAGGGTGAGGAGCCAGGGGGCCCTGGGACCTCAGAACTCGGTGTCCAACAGACTCTGAACCTACCTCTCTTAATCCGTCCTCCTGAGGGTACACTGTGCCACTACTGTGTATACTCGAGAAGTGGCCTCTTAAGGGGCAGCTGTTTGCACACGAGGACATGTGGGGGAAAGGGTCCTCGTGGTGTGGGATGGACCCATCATTATTCTGTTAAATAACAGAATATATTTAACAGTTGGCTAGTTTGATTTGTGACTTTTAAATATTTAGACTATGGCACGTGGTCCTCTGTGTACACCCTTGCCCCAGGTCCCACAGACATTAGGGATGAACCTCTGTTTGGCACACAGGCGGGGGTGCACAAACATTTGCTAATGGAGTCTGTGTGAGAATTTGTGGGGAAGTTATTAGAAAGAGGACTGGGGGGGGCGCCTGGGTGGCACAGCGGTTAAGCGTCTGCCTTCGGCTCAGGGCATGATCCCGGCGTTGGGGGATCGAGCCCCACATCAGGCTCTTCCGCTATGAGCCTGCTTCTTCCTCTCCCACTCCCCCTGCTTGTGTTCCCTCTCTCGCTGGCTGTCTCTATCTCTGTCGAATAAATGAATAAAATCTTTAAAAAAAAAAAAGAAAGAAAGAAAGAAAGAAAGAAAGAAAGAAAGAAAGAGAAAGAAAGAGGACTGGGGCGACAGCCTTGACCCCTGGCGCCATCTTCTCGGACTTACTGGGTGGTCTTAGGACTGGCACCCTCACTTCCCATGCCTTATAGTACTAGAAACATTCCATAATCTAGTCCAGACCATAACTCTTCAAGGGAGGAAATTGAAGCCCACAAAGGTTAAGTGACCTGCTCCCTAGGGTGACAGGTAGAGGTGAAGCTAGGACCCAGTCCCCTTGCCTCCCAGTCCTTGGGCTTTTCTGGGACTGTAGCAAGACAGGGAAACAAAAGATCCCTATCCCCAGGGCCGCTGCCACTGCCTGCATGAGGAGGGGGAGGTAGCCACTCCACTTCTTGCCAGCCACCCCTAAACTACCTTGACTGAATCTATTTTGTGGCTCAAGTACCTAACTCCTTTGTTCCCTATTAGCAAATTCCCCTGTCCTTTCACTTTCAGCCTTCCAATCGAAACCACCAGCTCGGTGATGAGCTTGGGCTTCCTTGCTTAATTTGGGGCAGGGGAGAGGCAGAGAAAACCGTGCCCTCATTCCGCTGAGCCCCGGTGGAGTGACGTCACCCAAGGGCAGGCCCGGTGCAGACTCGCGCCCCCTTCTGTCCCCCGGGGCGCAGGGCGCGCCACCGCAGGAATGAGGGGGCAGCAGGCAGCGAGTCACAAGTCTGGACGTTTCGGCCCAGCCGCTCCCTCCCCACTCCCCGGGCGTCAGATAACTAGTTCAGCTCGCTAGCCCCGGCTGGCAACCACACGCCACACAGTGGTTTTTTACCCCTTAAGGTCACGTCCTTGCGAAACCTCCCCCTGCAGCTTCTGCCTGCATCCACCGGCCCAGCCCAACCCCGGGGGCGCGGAGCCCCGCCCCCGCCTAGTCCCGCCCTTCCCAGTGTGGCCGCCAGAGGGCGCCCAGGCTCCGGAGCCCCGACGGGCGGTTCCCAGCCCCAGCCCCCCGCCTGCTCCCCGCCCCCGCCGCGCCACTCTCAGCAGCGAGGCCCGCGAGGCTGGGGCCCGGGAAAGTCCCAGGGCGCGTCGCTGCCGGAAACGTTAGTCACGCACCTGGAGCCGCAGAGTGTCCCGCTGGAAGGGGTGCCAGGGCGAGGGCCTGACTTGCCAAAGGTCACACCCTGGGGATGGTCTCCCGGTGCCGTGCCCTCGTGACTCGGCCACGTAGCTCTGATGGTGGCTGATACCCTGTTTATTCATCTGTGCACGAAGAGCTGGCCCCGGGGACCCTTCCTGCCATTTCATTCAACAAACTGCCCGCTGCCCAAAAATACACCTCCGTAGAGCCTCTTTTGAAATCATCTGCTCTTTACATTGCATCAAAAGTAGGTCTCACTTCATTTCCTAGTGAAAGAAACCAGAGCTCCTCGAAGAAAAGGTTACTTCTGTGGCCAGGGGCAGGCAAAATACAACACGATCCTGGAACGTCTTATTACTTCAGAAGACAAGCCATAGAAGATACTTGGGCAGAAGGAAAATCAAGTGGTTCCACTGGCCAAAGATGGGACCAGCATCAATAAGAATACTGACCGTAATGAATTGAAATGCATCAAACAAACTAAATGTTTGTTAAATCCATGAGTTTATAATGATACTTAAAAACTTTCATCGTTGACATTGGGGGTTACTAAAGCATTATTTTGAAAGGTGAGAACTAAGGGGAAAGAACCAAGCATTTATCTTGCCTTTCCATATTTATGGCCTATAAGGTAACCAAATGCACTTAGTTGATGAGGGAAAGTTTTTCTATGTAAAAGAATCACAGCTCATAAATCCAGAAGTGATAGAATGAGGAAATGACTATGTTGCAAAGAAATCATGAATCCTACTGATCATCCTTAGCAGGCCTCCAAAATGGCACAAGCAGACAGTAGGTGCACAGCACTATCACTGAGGTAACCGCGGCCAAAAAAGAAAGAACGTGAAGCTAATCAAGCCTCCAGATCTAGCTACTATTTAAAGAAATATGAAGGATGGAGAAATATGTTAAAAGACACCAAAGATGCAATCAGCTAAATATAGACTATGGAAAGTTCTACAGGGCACATGATCCAATTTTTCCAACAAATTAATGGACTAGGGGAGGAGGGGAAAGAAGGGAGATCTGTTAAGTAAAAGAAACTTACAAGACCTCAAACAATAGCAATCTTTGGATAGTTTTGAAACAATCAGTAGAAACAAAATGCAGACTAATTGTTAGGGAATATACAGAATTCATGTTCTGTTGGGTGTGACAATGGTATTATGTCCTATTTTGAAAGCCCTTCTGCATTAGGAAAATATATAGAAGTATTTATGGTGAAATTATATGTCTGGGATTTGCTTTAAAACATTCCCACGAAACAAGTGGCAGGAAAGAATTGAAACAGAAACAGCACAGGGGCACCTGGGTGGCTCAATCGGTTAAGCGTCTGCCTTTGGCTCAGGTCATGCATGGTGCCAGGGTTCTGGGATCAAGCCCCGCATTGGGCTCCCTGCACAGCAGGGAGTCTGCTTCTCTCTCTTCCCCTACCCCTCCTACCCCTCCACCCTGCATGTGTTCTTTCTCTCTCTCGCTCACTTTCTCTCTCAAATAAATAAATCTTAAAAAAAAAAAAAAAGTTGAGGTGCCTGGGTGGCTCAGTTGGTTTAAACATCTGCCTTCAGCTCAGGTCATGGTCCTGGAGTCCTGGGATCAAGCCCCATGTCAGGCTCTATGCTTAGCAGGGAGTCTGTTTCTCCCTCTCCCTCTGCCCCTCCTCCCGCTCCTGTCCTCTCTTTCTCAAATAAATAAATAAAATCTTAAAAAAAAAAAAAAAAAACAACGAAATAGCAGGACGTTGAGGTGCCTGGGTAGCTCATTTGGCCGTCTACCTCCTGATCTCAGCTCAGGTCTTGATCTCAGGGCCGTGAGTTTGGGCCCCACGTTGGGCTCCACATGTGAAGCCTACTTAAAAAAAAAAAAAAATTGCAGGATGTTGATAACCGTAGAAACTGGTGATGAATACATAAGGTCTCTCTACTTTGGTGTGTGTTTGAAAATTGTTCATAATAGCTTTTAAAAAGTATGCTCCTCATTTGACCTCTTTCAGATATATAGCTAAATATATGTGGTAGGAAGAAAATTTTCTATTTGTCTCTGTATTTCCTTCCATGCATTCCTATCAAGTTTCGTACATTTCCTTCATTTGAAAATGAAAATGGGGTGCCTGGGTGGCTTAGTCGGTTAAGCATCCTTCCCTGCTCAGTGGAGAGCCTGCTTCTCCCTCTCCCTCTGCCCCATCCCCCCCTTGTACCCACTCTCTCTCTTTCTCGCTCTATCTCAAATAAAATCTTTAAAAAGAAAACGAAAATAACCTATAAAAAGTGGAATAATTAGCAATCATCCCTTCCTTTCTTGATCTAGAACAGTTCTTTATATAACCCAGAATTCAAAATGGTGAAGAAGGAAACAGAACCTCTTGAATTTCATGGCCCATTCGATTTACTGTTTGGGTTTTCTTCTTTGTTGTTGTTTGTTTGTGTAGATAACCTTAGGAGATGGCTTCTAACAAGCAATAATTTCTTATGTACCCCAAAACGTGCTGTTTTGGCTCAGGTGTCTAGCATGCGATCATGCTATCAGATATGATCAAATCTGTGCTCCTCATTTAAAGCCTGTGAATGATGATTCTTGGTGGAAACAAAGGAGGAAGGCTGAGCTCTTTGTTGAGCTGGGGCGGGGGCAGCTTTATTCTACCAAAATCCTTCCCCAAACAGGACCCTTCTCCTTATATTTCACTTTCCTCTTTGGTAAAATGGGGCTATTTTACTTCTTCCTAGTAGAGTTATAAGGGCTAATTTAAGCTTGTGGAAGCACTTTTAAAGAAGATCCTAAGATGTACCATGCCAGGGAAGTGAAAACTATCATTAATATATTTTAATCAGCACGTTAAATACCCACATAGATACACCCACCTCTTCTCCATTCAGGCAATTTTTGCAAAGGGGTAATTAACTGCAATGATGTCATAACCACAGATCCCTGCTTTCATCCTGAAAGCTGCAGTTTCCAAATGCTTACTAAGTCCTCATTAGACTTTTAAACCATATTTACAAAGTACAGATTCTCCCTATCTGAGTGAAAGCACGCGGGAAAGAGAAACCTTTTGCTTTGTAAACACAGTGAATGAACAGTAAAAGTAGCCATCTTTTCGGTAAGCCTGCCAAAAACTCAGAGGGCAGCGGTAATAAAACAAAACGCTGAGATTACACGTTTGGAAAATCAACTTGACTGCTTCTAAAACAACCCCCCAGAAATCTGTTCTTCCCTTTTAAGTCCTCACCAGGAGGCGAGGAGCTACAAGATTCCTGCCTCCTGACACCTAGCAAGGAATGACTGGCAACTTTTCAGCCATTCGATGCCAAGCCCTCCGCGAAATAGCTGACCAGTGCATTGCTAATGCAGACACCAGTCACAGTAATGCAGCTCTTTGAAATGCTAATACAATGGTGTCACATTCCAGGGCAGTGGTAAACCCTGTGTCCTCTTCCCGTATCGGCGGGAATCACCGGATCGTGGGGTGGGGCAGGAGACCGGTGCGTTTCACCTAGTGACTTCCGGTTCTGATTTCCGGCTTGCTCAGAATTCTCTGCCACCCACTTTTTGCCTCTTGCTTTCTCTCCACTCCACGTCAACCTGAATATGTAATAAAGCCCCTTTTCCGCAACCTCCCGAAAACCCTACTCGCCAAGGCTGCCGTGAATGTTTTGCTCGGGATTTGGAGGCAGCACTGGGGTGCTACCTCTCAGAAGAAGAGAGGAGTGTGTAAGACGGAATGGTTGATACCCCCCCCTCCCGCCCCCAGCCATATACCTTTCCCTCATCCCGCTCCTCCTTTCCTGCCCGGGTCCCTGCCCCAGGCCAGGTCTCCCGCTAGGCTCCACCTCCAGCCACTCAGCTGGCCATCTCCTCCTCCTTTGTTCCTCTCCCCAGCAAACACCCCAAATCCCCCCCAAATTCTCATTCTTTTGTTATGCTAAACCAGTCTGGCTCTCCGTCTCATTCCCAGGTGGCCCCAGCCTTGCTCTCTTTCTACAGTCACAGTGGCCCATCAATCAGTTTGCTTTTCTAAACAAAGACAGTTGAACCCCCAAAATAATTCTGTTCTGTATCACTCAGGAATGCTTTTCAGAAATTAACAATTTCTGCAGCAGCAACAACAACAAAAATCAGTCTAATAATACTTCGTATCAGCCGCCAAGTTGGGTGACAGTGCAGAAAAGCATTGTGATTTTTCAACCATTAAGGTGAATGTTAAATTGAACACGAAAATCCTTCCTCATATTGATTCTTCAAGGCCATCTCTAAGGTCTATTATGAATATCATATCAGAAATGTGGGGCACCTGGGTGGCTCAGTCGGTTAAGCGACTGCCTTCGGCTCAAGTCCTGATCTCAGGGTCCTGGGACTGTCCCCAAGTTGGGCTCCCTGCTCAGCTGCAAGTCTGCTTCTCCCTCTGACCCTCCCCCCTCTCATGTTCTCTCTCACTCTCTCTCTCTCAAATAAATAAAATCATATATATATATATATATATATATATATATATATATATATTCTGATATATCAGAAATGAGTTCTCTGTGGTTTCCATGGATTTAAGACTTTTGCGGGAACAACAGAATCCACATGAAAGATTCTCATAAAGACTAAAGTGTATTATTTCACTTAAGTGGATTATCAAGCAAAACTATGGCCCCACATAGTTCTAGTGCAGTGGGTGTCCCCAGGTGATGTGCCATAAATTTGGACATGCTTAGCCAATCTTTCAGAAAATAGCCATTGAGCAGACCTGGAATATATATAAATAAGAATATTATCATTTGTTTTTACTGGAACTTCCAAAAGGGATTCTAGTAGCATACAACACCAAAAATAATAATAAAATACAATACATTAGGTATCTACAGTAAGAACTTTTCTAACCAAGTTTTTTCTAACCAAAGAAAGTAGACAGAAAGGAACACACGAAAGGAAAAACAGGATGAAGCTAAGATTAATACCTAAAATTCATGACATAAGATTACTTGTCCAGCAGCCCAAAGATAAAAATGCAATCAATTCCACTGTTACTAAGGAAAATTTTCTCCTCCAGGCACTGTGATATTTTAAAACAACAACAGGGGCGCCTGCTTGGCTCAGTTGGTTAAGCATCTGCCTTTGGCTCAGGTCATGATCCTGGAGTCCTGAGATCGAGCCCTGCATCGGGCTCCCTGCTCAGCGGGGAGCCTGCTTCTCCCTCTGCCTCTGCTGCTCCCCCTGCCTGTGCTTGCTTGCTCTCTCGCTCTCTCTCTCTCACTGTGTCAAATAAATAAACAACAACAAAATAAAACAGCCTTCAAAACCATCTCTCCACAATCTCTAATAAATACAGTAAAGAATTAAACAGGGCTACTTCTTATTACAGTCTTCAACATGCATGGAGAGCAGAATGCCAAAGCAAATTTCCATAAACGTCCTGCTTACAAATACCAACCGGGATGGGACACAGGTACACAGCTCTTTGCAGATCAAACAGCAAGATGTGAACGTGAGCTTAGTACATTCTAACATCAGCAAAGGACAGTCTGACAAAAAAGGGAAAGTAAAATCAATCTGTAAATATTTTAAGAAACAATTGGTATAGACTGAATTTTAATAAGAATATCTAGTAACTGGAGCACCTGGATGGCTCCGTCGGTTAAGCATCTGCCTTTGCCTGAGGTCATGATCCCAGGGTCCTGGGATCGAGCCCCCGCATTGGGTTCCTTGTTCAGCGGAGACCCTGCTTTTGTCTCTCCCTCTGCTGCTCCCCCTGCTTGTGCTCTCTCTTTCTCTGTCAAATAAATAAATAAAATATTAAAAATAAAAATTAAAAAAAACAAAGAATATCTAGCAACCATACGTGATTGGGGATGGGAGCGCAGAGAACAGAGAATAAAGTTTCCAAAACTAGGCTTTTAACATTCCTGTGTGAGAATTCAAAGTATCCCAGGTTGATAACAGAAGTAAATGCTAGAACTAGAAAGTTGTGTAAAAGCCTAAGACATTGAAAATACTAGAATACAAATGAGTTATATCAGTTATCTTCTGATATAATTCAAAAGGAAACACTAAGTTTAAAGTACCCCATATAGGGGCGCCTGGCTGGCTTAGTCAGTGGAGCCTGCAACTCTTCACCTTGGGGTTTTTTGGTTTAGGCCCCACATTGCGTGTAGAGATTACTTAAAAATAAAATCTTTTTAAAAAATAATAAAGAGGGGCACCTGAGTGACTCAGTCAGTTAAGCATCTGCCTTCGGCTCAGGTCATGATACCAGGGTCCTGGGATCAAGTCCCGCGTTGGGCTCCCTGCTTAGTGAGAAGTCTGCTTCTCCCTCTCACTCTCCATGTTCTCTCTTTCTCTCTCTCAAATAAATAAATAAAACATTTAAAAAATAAAAAATAAAAAAATAAAGTACCCCATATTAAAGTCTGTAAATTAAAAAGGAGAAAACAGATAAAAATCGAAATAAATTTAAAAGGAAACGGGGTTTGGTAAAATTTCATCAATTAAAGTATTAAATGTAAAGTAGAACAGGCTGAATTCTCCCAGAAAAGAAAGGCAGATCATTGACTGTTAAAAGAACAAAATCTAAACATTGTTGCCTATGAGATACACACACACACACACACACACACACACACACACACACACACAAAATCAACAGAGTAGCAGTGTAAGAAGATATTCCTATGTGAACAGAAGAAGAGCAGAGATTACTATTTTGGTAGCAGGTAAAGCAGATGTCAAGAGCAAAAGGCAGTACAATAAATAAATAAGGTCATGACCTAATGACCAAACGTACATTAAATCATGAAAATCAAGAAATACTGAATGTATATGTTACAAAATCTACTGCAACAAAATCCAGAAAAGACAAAGGACAAAAAGGCAAGAAGAAATAAAAACAAATATTATTTTCACTGGAACACTCAACATTCCATTTTGGGTAATAACAAACAAAGAACTAGAAATTACTATATGATTGAATAACTCATTTAATAAAAATTGGGAGGGGGTGCTCACTAGATTTCAGGGCCTGTGCTAGAAAACAGCTCCATAAACAGTAATGAGGTTAGCAGACATGCGGAGAAACTTAAGCTGGGACAAGGTAATATAGTCCTTTCCAAGTGTACAAAGTTCATACCATCCGCAAACGTGCAAAAAACTATGATCCTATATTGGACCACAAAGACTCATTCTTTAATTAATTTGGCACACATTAAGAGTTTGTTCAACTTATTAGACTTGGAATTCAAAAAAGAAAGGCAGAAATACCATCCACCAGATGGTCAAACCACAAAGCATTAATCTTTTTTTAATAACAAAAACAAAATGCCGATCACATAGGAATGTTTTAAAACATTCAAATGCTCTCTTTGGTAGTGCTTGGGTTACACGGGAAATCCAGAACACATGTAGTGGACATCTGTTGTTTTTGCCAGAAGGGTAACAGGTCATCTCTTTCTTTGGGGAACTTCCCCTCCCCCACTCTGCATGACTTTGGTGGAACTGTCAATCCCCTGGTTCTGTGATGAGGGTGAATTCTCCCAGATTCGCGTGTAATCCAAGCAGGCCAATTACAGCTCTTTTTGAGGAGTGATATGGACAATGGGGAGAGAGAATCATGGTAAATTCTCCAGGATTCTGAAGGTTAAGGACATAAATCTACTGACCCTGGTGACCATCTCAATTGCCCTGTGGAAAGAGTCTACCTGGGATTGAAACCACACAAAGAAAAGAACTAAGATATGGGAGTGAATGGGCCAGAGTCCTAATAATATTGCTTGGACCCCTAGATCCAGCCATGCCTCAAGGGAAATCCAATTGCTTAACCCAAGAAATTCTCCTCCCTCTTTTACAAAATTATGGTAAAATACATAGAACACAAAATTTACCATTTTAATTCTTTTTAGAGTACAATTCAGTGGCATTAAGTATACCCACATCACTGTAGAGCCATCACCACTATCCTTCTCCAGAATTTGTCCATCATCCCAAACTGAAACCCTGTACCCATTAAATGACAACTCCCCTTTGTCTTCCCCCACCAAGAAATTCCCTTGAGGCTTAAACTGTTGCAGTTTGATTTCTATACCTCTTAATCAAAAGAGTCAACTAATACAACTTCGTAAGAGAATATTTTTTAAACAATGAAAACATAATATAAATATATACATTTATCATACATAACAAGAACTATAAAAGTATCATACTCTTTGGCACAATAATTTTATTCGGAGGAATACAAACCAAAGATCCCACACATATACACACCAAAAAAACCTACTGAATAAAAGTATGCAGGCTATTGATAATAGTGAAATATAAAAACAATATGATATATGACAATATGGGTGACAACTAAGCAAAAATTTTAATACACAGACCATCTAAAAACAAGAAAATGCTCCTATAAAATAATATGAAGTGAAACAAGCAAGAGAGATAGTAGGCATGCACTGATAAGTGTATTGGGATGCAATGTACCAATGTTGGTTCCTTCATTTTGACTAATGTACCATATACACTATGCAAGATGCTAACATCAGGGGAAGCTTGGTGAGGGGTGTGTGAAAACTCTGTAATAGCTCTGCAACTTCTCTGAACAATTAAAGTTACAAAATTAAAAGCTTTTTTAAAAAAGATTTTATTTATTTACTTCACAAACAGAGAGAGTGCAAGAGAGCACAAGCGGGGGTGAGGGGCAGAGGGAGAAGCAGACTCCCCCACTGAGCAGGGAGCCTGATGCGGGACTCTGATCACAACCTGAGCCAAAGGCAGACACTTAACCGACTGAACCACCCAGGAACCTCTATTAAAAAAAAAAAAAAAAAAACTATAGAGGGGGGTGCCTGGCTGGCTCAAGTAGGTAGAGCATGCGACTCTTGACCTCAAGGGTTGTAAATTCAATCCCTATGTTGGGTGTAGAGATTACTTAAAAAATAAAATCCTTGGGGTGCCTGGGTGGTTCAGTTGGTTAAGCATCCAACTCTTGATTTCAGCTCAGGTCATGAGCTCAGGGTCATGAGATCAAGCCCCGAGTCGGGCTCCACACTGAGCGGAGAGCCTGGTTAAGAATCTCTTTCTCCCTCTCCCTCTACCCCTCCCCTGCTCCTGCTTCCACATGCTCTCTAAAAAATATATATATATTGGGGCGCCTGGGTGGCACAGCGGTTAATCGTCTGCCTTCGGCTCAGGGCGTGATCCCGGCATTACGGGATCGAGTCCCACATCAGGCTCTTCCGCTATGAGCCTGCTTCTTCCTCTCCCACTCCCCCTGCTTGTGTTCCCTCTCTCGCAGGCTTTCTCTGTCGAATAAATAAAATCTTTAAAAAAAAATAAAATAGGGGCGCCTGGGTGGCACAGCGGTTAAGCGTCTGCCTTCGGCTCAGGGCGTGATCCCGCGGTTCTGGGATCGAGCCCCACATCAGGCTCCTCCGCTTGGAGCCTGCTTCTTCCTCTCCCACTCCCCCTGCCTGTGTTCCCTCTCTCGCTGGCTGTCTCTATCTCTGTTGAATGAATAAATAAAATAAAATCTTTAAAAAATAAAATAAAATAAAATAAAATAAAAAAATAAAAAAATAAAAAAAATATATAAAATCTTTTAAAAAACAACTATAGAGCTAGCAGTGGTTCACAAATGTTTTAGTCTCAGAACCCCTTTACACTCTTAAAAATTACTGAGGACCCCAAAGAGCTTTTGTTTATGTGGGATATAGCAATCAATATTTACTGTATCAGAAATTAAAACTGGCACCTGGGTGGCTCAGTTGGTTGGGCGTCTGCTTTTGGCTCGGGTCATGATCCCAGGGTCCTGGGATTGGGGCCCTGCATGGGGCTCCCTGCTCAGCAAGGAGTCTGCTTCTCCCTTTGCCCCTCACCCCACTCGTGCTCACTTTCTCTCTTGCAAAAATAAATGGATAAAATCTTTCTAAAAAATTAAAACTGAGAACTTTTAAAAAACATGTATTCATTAATTTATTTAAAACGAGAATATGAAACCCATTACATATTAACTTAAATTATATACGTTTATGGGGGGGGATCCCTGCATTTTGCAAAACAAACAAACAAAATAGCCAGAAGATTGGCATTGTTTTGCATTTTTGCAAATCTCTCATGTATGGCTTAATCGAAGACAGCTGCTTTCTTTCTCCAAGTGCTTTGCCCTTCCATCTTTGGTGTTAGCGAACATACACAGTCCTTGGAAAACTCCACTGCACACTTGAGAGAGAATGACAGGGGAAAAGGCAAACAACGTCTTAGTATTTTATGAAAGTCGTTTTGACCCTGGTGGGAACCCTGAACTGCACCATAGAGGAATGGATTAAACAATAAGATTGTTTTTCATTCGATTCGCTGTTCAATAAAACTGCTTAAATTAGATCATTTTTTATATTAAAAACAAAACCTCCTGCTGGAAGCTAATTAAGCATCCCCGCCAAGAGGCCAGCAGCTCCTGCTCAAGCTTGTGTTGCTGCGTCTCTCCTGCAACAGAACACGACTCCAGCCCTGGTTGCCAAGGATGCCCTGTCCCCACTGGAAAGCCCTGGTCACCAATCAGGCTCCAGTAGATGTCCACGCAGGGTTTTTTTTTTTTTAAGATTTTATTTTTATTTATTTGTCAGAGAGAGAGACAGCCAGCAAGAGAGCGAACACAAGCAGGGGGAGTGGGAGAGGAAGAAGCAGGCTCCCAGTGGAGGAGCCTGATGCGGGGCTCGATCCCAGGACCCTGGGATCACGCTCTGAGCCAAAGGCAGATGCTTAATGACTGAGCTACCCAGGCAGCCCCCACACAGGGTTTTTAAACGCAAGGCTAAGCGGCTGGCACTGAGGTCATGCAGGGGAAGGGAGGCTAGCTGCTCGGATTTCATTTGAGAGCTCACACTAGGGCAGAGCTCCTGGGGCTTCAGTGCACCCACATGCCCAGGCCTGCCTTCGAGGATTTGCAGCGAACAGGGCACCATGGGCTGGGACAGCCTATTCCAGCTCTGCGAAGCACTGCCTTCTTACTAGTTGTTTATTCTATTTTCCTTAAAGATTTTATTTGAAGTCATCTCTACACCCAACACAGGGCTCCAGCTCACGACCCCGAGATTAAGAGTCGCATGCTCTACCGACTGAGCCAGCCAGGCGCCCCTATTTGTTTATTCTTTGTATCAACTAGATTTGGGTTTGACTTTTTTATTGACGTGTAGCCTGTATATGGAGAAGTGTACAAATGATAAGAGAGAGCTCCATGAATTCCCACGAACTGAGCACATCCTTGTAGTCCTTACCCTAGAAGCTCCCGCATGTAGCCCATTTCCAGTCAAAACCCACTCACCCCCTTAGATGACCACTAGCCTGACTACTAACACCATAAATTAGCTTTGCCAGTTTCTATACTTTACGTAAATGGAATAAACTACACAATCTTTTGCGTGTGGCCTCTTTTATTCAGTGTCATATGAGTTTCCACGTGGGTACATTCAGCGTGGTTCGTTCATTCGCATTGCTGGAGAGTAAGTATTCCATTGTATGAATATACGACAATTTGTTGATCCATCCTCCTATAGATGGACATCTGGGCTATTTCCAGTTTGGGGCTACTATGAATAAAGCTGCCACGAGTGTTCTTGCAGAAATCTTTTTGTGGAAACGCTGGTTTTAAATTTAAAGTTACCATGGTCATGGTGGTTTTTTTTTTTAAGCTCCAACTATAATGTGAAATGTTATAACGTGAAAAGCAGAAACTGCCTTCCCCATCTCTGCCTCCTTTCAACACCTCTGTTGTAAACTCTGTTAAGTTTCTCAGGAATCCTTCCAGAAATTTCTTAAGCATATAAATACACACGCATACAAATGAGATCACTCCTTTTGCAGTTAGGTTTTTTTCCTGTAACAATTATCTTGGAGATCATATTAGTCAGGATAGGCTAGAATATGCTGAAGTAATGAAAAGCATTCACAATCTCAGTGAGCCACGCTCATCACAGTCACTCAGAGACCCAGGACTCATCTCAACATTTGTGTCCACAATCACGGGGGCAGGAAGAGGGGACTATCACCTACCAGCATGTAAGGTGTTCACCCAGAAGGGACATATGTCACTTCTGCTCAAATATCATTGGCCACAAGCCATGTGGCCACACCTATCTTTAAAGAGGATGGGAGAGGTGCCGGGTGGTGCAGTTGGTTAAGCATCCAACTCTTGTTTTCGGCTCAGGTCATGCTCTCATGGTCATGAGATCAAGCCCCGCATCAGGCACCGCACTCAGCATGGAGTCTGCTGGAGACGCTGTCTCCCTCTCCCCCTGTCCCACTCCCCCACGCTCTCACACGTGCTCTCGTTCTCTCTCTCCCTCTCTCAAATAAATAAATAAATCTTTAAAAAAAATAAATAAAGAGGATGGGAAAGTACAACCCTACCCTGTGTGGGGAGGCAGAAGAGAGGCAGAGCATTTGGGAACATCTTTACTGATTACCACAGAGATCTTCACACATCGGCACTCACAGACCTACCTCATTCTACCACAGTAAAAATGTGTTGCAAATTACTTAACCAGTCCATATCACTGGACAGTACAAGCAATGAGACAGTGAACATTCTTTTAGGTTTATCTGTACCCACTTGTTTCAGTATATCTGTAGGCTAAATTCTTTGAAGTAGAATTGCTGAGTCAAAGAGTTGGTGCATTTTTAAACTGTGCTAAATGCTGTCAAATTGCTAGGTACTGCTAAATTGTCTCCTTGAAGGAGTCGCCAATTTGCACACATACCAATAGAGAATGAGAATTTCTATTTCCACCATGTCCTAGTTCTACCAAACTTTTAAATCTTTGACCATTAGGCTAATATAGTTGTTTTAATTCACATTTATTTAATTAGAAATTACATTGAGCATCTTATCACATGCTTATTAGCCACTTATATATCTTTTTCTGTAAACTCTACCTGTTCCTGACCCTTGCCTATTTTCTGTTGGATTACTGGTCCTTTTCTCATTGATTAGTACAAGCTCTTTGTATATTCAGGAAATTAGCATATAGTCTTGTCATGTGTATTTCAAAGATTTGGGGGGAGGGCTGTGTTTAGCTCTTGTCTTTACTTATGGTATTTTGATTCACATACACATTTTTTATATTATATTATCAAAACTACCAGTGTTTTGCTTTGTGGTTTCTGGGTTGCAGACCTGTTTTAAAAGGCTTTTTCCCAGGGCATCTGGGTGGCTTAGTCGGTTGAGTGTCCAACTCTTGATTCCAACTCATGATTCAGGGTCATGAGATCGAGCCCCGCATTGGGCTCTGCACTCAGTATAGAGTCTGCTGGAGATTCTCTCTCTCCCTCTTCCTCTGCCCCTCCCCCTGCTCGCTCTTTTCTCTAAATAAATAAATAAATAAAATCCTTTAAAAATAATAAAATAAAAGGCTTTTTCCAACCCAAATATTTTTTTTAATCACTGATGTTTCTCCCTAAAACTTTTAGATCCCTTTACTCCTGGAGGACTTCCATCTCTTCACAGGACAGGGCTGGTATTACTAAAAATATGTTTCTCACAGAAAGGGGGTGATATTGAACCAAACTCTCATATTATCTTGCATTTCAATGCCACCCCCACCCCCAGACACACATATGTTGCACTTTAAAACTCTTTTCTTAAATTCACTCAATTCTTTCTCCAGGAAAATATCATTACTGGCCTAATTACAGATATTTCACTTGGAAAAAATTGGTCTAGGTCAGCAGAACCTGTTTCTGCCTCCTTTCCAAGTCTTGTTTCCTGCACACAGACACCATAATTATAGGTAGACTGAGTTGAGCTGATGTAACAACCCAATGTATGCCACAAAACTGGCAAGATAAAAGGAAAAGATCAAGAAAATTGAGGATGGCTACTCTGTACTCCCCTTCTCCTAGGATCGGGAGCTTCAGAAAACCACAAACTAAAAGCCTATGATATCTAAAATTAAGTAAAGAAGCAAGAAGAGGTGGAAATATATATTCTCACATGTATGTAAAAATGACACCATTTTGGGGGTGCTTGGCTGGCTCAGTTGGTAGAGCGTGTGACTCTTGATCTTGGGGTCATGAGTTTGAGCTCACACTGGGCGTGGAGTTTACATTAAAAAAAAAAACCCGGGGCACCTGGGTGGCTCAGTTAAGCGACTGCCTTCAGCTCAGGTCATGGTCCCAAGGTCCTAGGATTGAGCCCCGCATCGGGCTTCCTGCTCAGTGGGAAGCCTGCTTCTCCCTCTCCCTCTGCCTGCCTCTCCTCCTACTTGTGCTCTCTCTCTGTCAGATAAATAAGTAAAAACTCTTTTAAAAAATATTTGTAGACAGTCTCCCCTTTGCTGTCTTGCCCACTGCTCCACTGCTGTGTATTCATTAGACTTCCATCTCCTTTAAAAAAAAAAAATGACAGTTTTCTGGTTTAAATGTTAATAGGCTGCTCATTGAATTAGGCAAGATGAAATCTAGAATTCTTCAGTTTCTTTTTTTTATTCACATGTCTCTTAAGCAGAGAATTCTAATATATACAATGAATCACATTTGGATGTTTATTCAATTTCCATATTTAGGCAATCTAAACCATAGTGTATCCCTAGCAAAATCTTTCTATATATGCACAAGGATACACATGGGCAAAGAGTCATGGTAGCATTCTTTGTGAGTACTCTGAACTGGAAACACTCAATTGTCCCTCAACAGCAGGAAGAATAAACAAATTACATAATGTTCATACCATGGAATGCTCTATAGCAATAAGAATGGATAAACTAGAGCTACATGCCACAACATAGAGTGGTTAGCACCCCTCCCAAAATACATACAGTATAATTGATTTCTCTAAAGTTCAAGCAAAGGCAAAGCTAAACCATAGTGGGGCGCCTGGCTGGCTCAGTTGGTAGAGTAGGCAACTCTTGATCTCGAGGTTGTAAGTTCGAATGCCATGTTGGGCATAGGGATTACTTAAAAATAAAAAGTGAAACCATACTGTTTTATCTCTTTTTTTAAAGAGATTTTATGTATTTATTTATTTATTTGAGAGAGAGGGAGCGTACATAAGCGGGAGGAGAAGCAGAGGAGGAGGAACAGGGAGGAGAAAGAATCCCAAGCCGATTCCACACATAGCACAAAGCCCACGGCAGGGCTCAATCTCACGTCCCGGAGATCATGACCTGAGCCAAAATCAAGAGTTGGACACTTAACTGAGCCAGCGAGGTGCCCCTTATCTCTTTTTTTTTTATTGAAGTACAGCTGATATACAATGTTAGATTAGTTTCATGTGTACAACACTATGATTCAACAATTCCATACATTACACAATGCTCTCCATGATAAGTACAGTTACCATCTGCCACCATACATTATTACGACATTATTGACTGCACTCCCTATCCCGTACTTTTCATCCCCGTGACTTATTTTATAACTGGAAGTCTGTACCTCGTAATCCCTTCACTTATTTTGCCCATCCCCCCACTCTCCTTCTCTCTGGCAATGACCAATTTGTTCTCTGTATTTATGAGTCTGTCTCTGGTTTTTTCGTTTGTTTGCTAAACCATATTGCTTTAGAATACAGACATGAATAGTCAAAAGGTAAGGAAAAGCAAGGAAATGATTACTGTAAAAGTCAGGAGAAGGATTATTTCTTGAGGACAGATGAAAAGTATGATTGGAAGGGATACCTGAGAACTTCAAGAGTGGGAGCGATGTCCTAATTTTTGACCTGGGTGTTGTTGATGCGGGTGTTTGCTGTATAAACATTTGTTCAATCACACGTGTTAAGTTTTAGGCACTTTTTTGTTTGTTACTTCACAATGAAAAAGGTTTTTTTAAAAATGCTGGCAGGTCAGATAAAGTTGAATTACAGTAAAAGTTCACAGCAGGTTAGACTGGGTTGTAGGTAAGTCTCCTCCTTAGATTTGAAGAATTCAGCTAGGGTTGCCAGATAAAGTAGAGGACGACAGCCCAATACATTTAAATTTCAGATAAACAACACATAGTTTTTTAGTATATTTCAAATATACTTCATGGAACAGGCTTATCCTAAAAAATATTCATTGTTTATTTGAAATTCAAATCTAATTTTGCTTTTGTATTTTTATTTGCTAAATCTAGCAACCCCAAACGGTCCAGGACAAGAGTACAAAGGGAAGCCCCCATACCATATGTCTAAAGAGACTAAGTTATACAACAAACTAGCAAACTGTTGAATAAAGTATGTTCTATTCTCCTATCTTGACTAATACACCCACACAATGACAAAATTGGTAAGTATATATGTAGAGTTATGATTTTTTTATATGACCAAAAGTCAGTAAAATATCAAAGACTACTGGGGCCCTGGCTGGCTTGGTTGGTGGAACGTGTGACTCTTGATCTCAGGGCTGTGAGTTCAAGCCCTACGTTGGCTGTAGAGATGACTTAAAGATAAAAGCTTAGGGGTGCCTGAGTGGCTCAGTTGGTTGAGCATACAACTCTTGGTTTCAGCTCAGGTCATGATTTCAGGGTCATGGGATCAAGCCCTGCATCCGGCTCTACGCTCAACAGGGAATCTACTTGAGATTCTCTTTTTCTCCCTCTCCCTCTGCCCTTCCCTCTTGCACACTCTCTCTCTCTTTCTCAAATAAATAAATAAATAGGGGCACCTGGGTGGCTCAGTTGTTAAGCGTCTGCCTTCGGCTCAGGGTGTGATCCCGGCGTTCTGGGATCGAGCCCCTCATCAGGCTCCTCTGCTGGGAGCCTGCTTCTTCCTCTCCCACTCCCCCTGCTTGTGTTCCCTCTCTCGCTGGCTGTCTCTCTCTCCATCAAATAAATAAATAAATAACCTTTAAAATAAATAAATAAATAAATCTTTAAAAAATTTTTAATAAAAATAAATTTTAAAAATCTTTTAAAAAAGGGGTGCCTGGGTGGCTCAGTCGGTTAAGCAACTGCCTTGGGCTCAGGTCATGATCCCAGGGTCCTGGGATACAGCCCATATCAGGCTCCCTGTTCAGCGGGGTGTCTGCTTCTCCCTCTCCCTCTGCACCCTCCCAGCTCATGTTCTCTCTTGCTCTCTCAAATAAATAAAAGTTTTAAAAATCATAAAAAATACATATCAAAGACTACTGAAATCTGCTATGTTTGTGCATGTCTGTGTGTTCTTCGAGTTTGTATGAGTAATAAAATAAAGATGTATATAATTTATATATTAGCATTGCCTTTATTTTACAAAATCACAAATTATGCTGCTATAATCAAAAAATTCACATAATTTATGTTCTCTTGATAGTAATTATCTAAAGGATTTTAACAGAAGATATGTGTTAGGAAAAACTCAGTCTCCTCCTATGTATCTCTTTTACTCTCACATGACTACCACACTTTGAACACTTGTGACACCACGTGTGGGGGTTTCCCTCACCAACAGTCCTCTGTGACACCAGCTGGGTGTCCCATAATTTACTGAGTTAAATCTGACACTAGTGTCAGATTCCACAGGTTAAGAACTCAGCCCCACAGACTGCCCCGCACCCTGTTTCAGAGGCCTGTCACGAGTCCAGACTGTCACTTGTTTTTGCCAGATCTCCTATAAATCAGAGGTTGCTATGACCCCCTCCTTGGGCTCCAGTAATTTGTTAGAGTGGCTTACAGAACTCAGGAAAAGTTTACTTACTGTTTACCAGTTTATTATAAAAGGGTATGACAAAGGATACAGATGAATGTCCAAATGAAGAGGTGTATAGGGGGCGCCTGGGTGGCTCAGTTGGTTGAGCATCTGACTCTTGATTTCAGCTCAGGTCATGATCTCAGGGTCGTGGGATCGAGCCCCATGTGGGGCTCTGTGCTTGGCGTGGCATCTCCTTGTTCTTCTCTCTCTGCTCCTCCCCCGCCCCGCTCACACACTCTCTCTCTCTCTCCCTCAAATACATAAATAAATCATTGGGAAAAAAAAGAGGTGCATAGGGCAAAGTGTGGGAAAGGGGAGGAGCTTCCACACCACCTCATCACGCGGCATTCCCTGGCACCGCCATGTGTTCACCAACCCGGAAACACAAGAGATCTCTGAACCCTGTACTTTGGGGGTTTTATGGAGGCTTCCTCACCTAGGCATGATTGATCATTAACTCCATTTCTAACCCCTCTTGTCCCTCCCAAGAATGGGGAGTGAGGCTAAAAATTCCACCTTCTAACCACGGTTTCTCTTTCCAGGGACCAGCCCCCATCCGGGAGCCACCAGTAGCGGTTTCATTAAAACAAAAGACGTAGGGGCACCGGGGTGGCTCAGTCAGTGGAGTATCCAACTCTTGGTTTCAGCTCAGGTCACAATCTCACGGGTTGTGGGATCGAGCCCCGCATCATGCTGGGCTCCTCGTTCTGCTGAGAGTCTGCTTGAAAGATTCGCTCTCTCTGCCCCTCACCCTGCTCGTGCATGCTCACTCTCACTCTTGCTCTCTGTCTCTAAAAATAAATAAATAAATCTTAAAAAAAATTGCTGTCACCCAGGAAATTACAAAGGATTTAAGAACTCTGCATCACGAACCTGAGTCTAAGGCCAAATATTAAATCAAAAGATGCAAAAAAGATAAAAATAAAATAAAACCAAAGATGCCCTTAGTGCTCTTATCACTTGGGAACTTACGAGGGGGTTTAGGAGCTCTGTGCCAGAAACCAGGGACAGAAACCAATGTGTATATATATATTTTTTTCTATTATCTCACAAGAGGTAATTGCATTAAAATTGTACACATTTCTAATATATTTACATCAAATTTTAAAATTAAAGTAGGTAGTAAACACCAAAATATTTAAACATTTTCATATGTTTTAAAAAAATTTTCCTTCTTAAATATTTAAAATGTTGAGGTGCCTGGGTGGCTCAGTTAGTTAAGCGTCTGCCTTCGGCTCAGGTCATGATCCCAGGGTCCTGGGATCGAGCCCCGCATCAGGCTCCCTGCTCAGCGGGGAGTCTGCTTCTCCCTCTCTGTGTGCTCACTCTCTCCCTAATAAATAAATAAATCTTAAAAAATATATATATATATAAATGTACTTAATACTGCTGAATTATACACTTAAAAATGGTTAAGATGATAAATTTTGTTATATGTATTTTACCACAATAAAAAACATTTTTAATTAAATGGCAAATATATTCAACATATATCAAATTTTTATCTAAGTTCTTTAAATAAGGATGACATATTAAATTTGGTTTTGAAATTTTAATTCTTTTTTTTTAAGGTTTTATTTATTTGACAGAGAGAGACACAGCTAGAGAGGGAACACGAACAGGGGGAGTGAGAGAGGGAGAAGCAGGCTTCCCACTGAACAGGGAGCCCGATGCAGAGGACCCTGGGATCATGATCCGAGCTGAAGGCAGACGCTTAACTGACTGATCCACCCAGGCACCCCTGAAAATTTAATTCTTAAGAAATATTTTGTAACAGTAAAACAATATAATAAAAAATGGTATCACATTGCACACACTAGGTCCAAACCTGCATATATAGCAAATTAAGAGTAATACAGGGGTGCCTGGGTGGCTCAGTCGGTTAAACTTCAGCTCAGGTCATGATCTCGGGGTCCTGGGATTGAGCCTCGCATTGGGCTCCCTGCTCCACGAGAAGCCTGCTTCTTCCTCTCACGTTCTGTCTGTGCTCTCTCTCTCTCTCAAATACATAAATAGTATCTTTTAAAAAGAGACTAATACAAATTGTTTTTATATTGTTAACTGTTTTTAAATACTGTTTATATGTTTTTCAATACGATTCAATACTCCTGATGTTCCTCGGCACCATGCTGTGAAAATGACTTCCATTCATGAGAACTTCCAGAACCATGAATTGTTCTGAGAGGAACGAGTTGGTGAGTTTGATGGTAACTGCCTCTTCTCAAGCACTTCAGTCCCTCAAACCCCTCTCCTCACGCTCCAAAACCCTGTCCACCTCTGGGGTCTGCAGCACAACTTACAGATCTCCACAGCAGGTGGCTATGGTCACCTTTTGTTTGAAGGACACAGGTCTACACCTGTGGAGAAGTGTTTCCTGGGGCCTAGACACTGTCAGTAACAGGAGCGGACATTCAAGATCTTGGGCTGGGCAGTGCCAATGCCGACTAGCTGATTCTAAGCCAAGAGGTGCCCCTGTGTTTGTTAATAAATGTATTTTTGTGACCTGTGAGGCTCTCTGAAATGCAGGGTCTGGGGCAGGGGTCCCTCTTGCCCAGATCTAAGGATGGTACTGGCTGTGAGAACCTGATCATATGAAAACAAATTCAAGAAGCAAGGAATCATCCAGAACTCTGGCAAGCGGAAGTTTGACAAGTTCCCCTTCAGTATGACAAACATAAGGAAACAACAGTGCTAAGTGGTTAGCTAAGGCCAACTGTCGGCCAGGAAACAGCCCGTGCTGGTCGGGCCACAGCTCAACCAAAGCCTCGGGGAAGTAGCAAGTCCCACTCACTGAACACTTCCCTGTTTCCTTTGTACCACCAGGTAGAGACAGAGGGGGCTGCTCTATCTAGGGTCCCTAACCTCAGCCTGATTAGGGGGTGCATTTTCCACCCTCCAACAGAAGTGACCTCCTCTCTTCAATTTGGGGCCAATTTATAAAATATTCAAATTTTCAATGCTGAGGCCAGGGGCCTGCAGCTGGCCAGGAAGGGGTGTGAGGCCTAGACTGAACTTTGTTCTTCTGGCTAGCTAAGTAACCTCCACCCTGCCCTCCCTTTTCAGCTGCGGCAAGTTCCTGCCTTCCTCAGGGTGTGCCTCATCACACCCTTACCCCGCCCCCCCCCCCCCGGCCCCCATGCTGAGGGGGATTAAAGAACCATCCCGCGATTTCCTTGAGCAAGGAGTTGAAATCATTGATCAGTATAAAATCTGCCCAGGACTTCTCACCTAGAGCGGTGGCTGCTGGTCTTCTACCCTGTGATGCCATGAAAGAGGCTGATTTCAATTATTATACGTTCTCATTGAAGCTTTTTAAATGTATTTTTAAAAGTTTATTTATTTATTTAGTAATCTCTACACCCAATGTGGGGCTCAAACTTACAGCCTCAAGATCAAGAGTTGTATGCTTTTCTGACTCACCCAGCCAGACACCCCTTAAATGTATTTATAAACATAACGGATTCATATGTTACAAAAGCCCATCTAAAAATACTCTATTTCAGTGGTTCAATATTTGCACATCAGTCGATGTGATACATCACATCAGGGACACCCAGCGGGCTCAGTCAGAGGAGCGTGCAACTCTTGATCTCGGGGTTGTGAGTTCAAGCCCCATGTTGGCTGTAGAGATTACTTAAAATAACATCTTTTTTTAAAAAAAAAAAAGATGTTATTTATTTATTTTTAGAGAGAGAGCGAGTAAGAGTGGGGAAGGGAGGGGGAGAGGGAGAGAAAGAATCTCAAGCAGACTCCCTGCTGAGCATGGAGCCTGATGCAGGGCTCCATCTCACGACCCTGAGATCATGCCCTGACCCAAAATCAAGAGTCAGATATTCAACCAACTGAACCACCCAGGAGCCCCTACTTAAAATCTTTTTTTTTTAAGATTGTATATATTATTTGAGAGAAAGAAAGCCAGAGACAGAGCAAGGGCAGGGGGGAAGGAGAAGAGCAGGGGGAGAGGGAGAAGCAGACTCCCCGATGAGCAGGGAGCCTGACATGGGACTCAATCCCATGTCCCTGAGATCATGACCTGAGCCAAAGACAGACACTTCACCAACTGAGCCACCCAGGCACCCCCCACTACTTAAAATCTTAAGAAAAAATTTAATACATCATATCAATAAAGAAAGAATAAGAACCATATGATCATTTCAATAGATACAGAAAAAGCATTTGGCAAAGCATAACATGCATTCATGACAAAAACTCTCAACAAAGTATATTTAGAAAGAACATACCTCAACATAATAAATGCCATATATGAAAACCCACAGCTGACATCATACTTAATGGTGAAAAACTGACAGCTCTTCCTCTAAGATCAGGAACAAGACAAGGATGTCCATTCTCACCCCTTTTATTCAACATAGTACCGAAGTCCTAACCACAGCAATCAGACAAGAAAAAGAAATAAAAGGCATTCAAATTGGTAAGGAAGAAGTAAAACTTTTGCTATTTGCAGATAACATGATACTATATATACAAAACCCTAAAGATTCCACCAAAAAAACTACTAGAACTGATATATTAATTTAGTAAAGTCACAGGATACAAAATCAATATACAGAAATCTATTGCATTTCTATACACTCATAATGAAGTAGCAGAAAGAGAAATGAAAACAATCCCATTTACAAGTGCACCAAAAAGAGGAGCACCTGGCCTGTTCAGTCAGTAGAGCATGCAACTCTTGATCTCAGGGTTGTGATTTCAAGCCCCGTGTTGGGTATAGAGATTACTTAAAAATAAGGTCTTTAAAAACAAAAAACAAGTACACAAAAAAGAATAAAATACCTAAGAATAAACTTAACCAAGGAGGTGAAATACCTGTACTCCAAAAACCATAAAACACTGATGAAAGAAATTGAAGAGGACACAAACAAATGGAAGGATATTCCATGTTTGTGGACTGGGAGAACTAATATTGTTAAAATGTCCACACTACCCAAAGCAATCTACAGATTTAATGCAATCCCTATCAAAATACCAACGCATTTTTCATAGGACTAAAACAAATCATCCTAAAGCTTTGATGGAACCACAAAAGACCCCGAATATCCAAAGCAGTCTTGAAAAGAAGAACAAAGCTGGAGGTATCACAATCCCAGGTTTCAAGATATACTACAAAGCTATAGTAATCAAAACAGTAGAGTACTGGCACAAAAACAGACACATAGGAGTGCCTGGGTGGCTCAGTCAGGCGTCTGACTCTTGATTTCAGCTCACGTCACAATCTCAGGTTCATGAGTTCAAGCCCCACATTGGGTTCCATGCTTAACGCGGAGTCAGCTTGGAATTCTCTCTCTCCCTCTCCCTCCCCCCACTCTCACTCTCTAGATAGATAGATAGGTAAATAAATAAATAAAATCTTTTTTAAAAATAGACACATAGATCAATTAAACAGAATACAAAAAAAATTTTTTTTAAAGAAACAGAATAGAGAGTCCAGAAATGAAGTCATGATTATATGGTCAATTAATCTATGACAAAACAGGCAAGAATACATAATGGGAAAAAGACAGTCTCTTCAACAAATGATATTGGGAAAACTGGACAGCTACATGTAAAGAACGAAACTGGACCACATTCTTATACCATATACAAAATAAACTCAAAATGTATTAAAGACCTAAATGTGAGACCTGAAATCATAAAATTCTTAGAAGAAAACATAAGCAGTAATCTCTTTGACATTAGCCATAGAATCATTTTTCTAGATATGTCTCCTTTGGCAAGGGAAACAAAAGTAAAATTAAACTATTAGGACTACATAAAAATAAAAAGCTTTCACACAGTGAAGGAAACCATCCACAAACAAAAAGACAACCCACTAAACGGGGGAAGATATTTGCAAATGACATATCCGATAAGGGGTTAATACCTTATAAAGAATATAAAGAACTTCTACAACTCAACACCAAAAAACCAAATAATCCAATTTTAAAATGGGCAGAGGACATGAATAGACATTTCTCCAAAAAAGACATACAGACGGCCAACAGACACATGAAAAGATGCTCATCATCACTCATCATCAGGAAAATGCAAATCAAAACCACAGTGAGAGATCACCTCACACCTGTCAGAATGGCGAAAATCAACAAGACAAGAAACAACAGGTGTTGGTGAGGATGTGGAGAGAAAGGAACCATCATGCAATGTTGGTGGGAATGCAAACTGGTACAACCACTATGAAAAACAATATGGTGTTTTTCTCAAAAAAAAAAAAATTAAAAATTGAATTACCATATGATCCAGTAATTCCACTAGTGGGTATTTACCCAGAGAAGAAAAAACCACTAATTCAAAAGGATATATGCACTCCTATGTTTATTGCAGCATCATTTACAATAGCTAAAATATAAAAGCAACCCAAGTGTCCATCAACAGATGAATGGATAAGGAAGATGTGGTATACACACATACACAATGGAATATTACTCAGCCACAAAAAAGAGTGAAATCTTGTCATTCGCAACAACATGGATGGATCTAAAGAGTATAATGCTAAGTGAAATAAGTCAGAGGAAGACAAACACCATATGATTTCATTCATATGTGGAATTTAAGAAACAAAACAATTGAACAAAGAAAAAAAAGAGACAAACCAAGAAACAGACTCTTAACTATAGAGAACAAACTGATGCTTACCAGAGGGGAGGTGGTGGGGGGATGGGTAAAAAACGAAGGGGATTATGAGTACACTTACTGTGGGGCGCCCAAGTGGCTCAGTCAGTTAAGCATCCAACTCTTGATATCAGCTCAGGTCTTCATCTCAGGGTCATGAGTTCAAGCCCCACATTGGGATCCACACTGGCATGAAGTCTATTTAAAATTTTTTTTTAATATTTTTTAATTTCTAAAAAAAGAGTACACTTATCATGATAAGCACTGAGTAATGTACAGAATTGTTGAATTACTATATTACACACCTGAAAGCAATATAACACTGTATGTGAATTATACTGGAATTTTTTTAAAAAGGATTTTATTTTTATGCAATCTCTATACCCAACATGGGGCTTGAACCCGCAACCCCGAGATCAAAAGTCTCATGCTCCCCTGATTGAGCCAGCCAGGCGCCCCAGTACTGGAATTTTTTAAAACAATAAATAAGTAAATATATTCCATTTCATTGGAATAATTACTAATTATCCATTTAAAATAGGGTTTGTTGCATAAGCTTGTGTACAGAATACTGACATCATTTCATAGGTAGGGAGGCTTAGGTGTAGGAAAAATAAACTAATCCTGAAATCAATTCAGTTAAGTGTACATCCTGTTCCTACCTCTCCTCATTCCCAACCCTCATCCATTTTGCTTCAGTTCATTGTGGCTTTCTTTTTTTCTTGAGGAACTTTATATGTTTTGTTTCAGAGAATGAAAGATTTGCTGTTGTGTCCTCAACTCCCAGAATGGTGCCTTGATCAACAGCCACGGTATGAATGAATCGAACATCTTACATTTATTTGGGTTTATATAAATTGGATTCCTGATCCAGAAGACTTATACCCTGTTCAACACCAGAAGTTTATCTTTTCTTTCCTTATATTTCTTGTCAGGTTATAAAAGTAACTTGGAAATTTTGAAAATTTAGAAATGTAGACAATTCCCAGGGGCCCCTCGGTGGCTCAGCGGGTTGAGCAGCTCACTCTTGATTTTGGCTCAGGTCGTGATCTCAGGGTCGTGAGATCAAGCCCCAAACACAGGGCTCTGTGCTCAGCGTGGGGTCTGCTTGTCCCTCTCTCTGTGCCCCTCCCCCAGCTCACGTGTGTGCACTCTCTCTCTCTCCCTCTCTAAAATAAATAAATAAATAAAATCTTTTAAAAAAATAGAATTGGGAACAACAGAATAGGATGAAAGAAGAATTCCTGACATCTTAGTACTCTAGGCTACCACAGTCGAAGGTTTTTACAGCTCTAATTAATCAAGTAATCCGTGTCCATGATGAAAATATTAGAAATGGGGAAAAAAGATAAAAGGGAAGAAACAGTGGCATTCTCAAAGCAGAATGGCTCAGGACTTGAGCTTTAAAGACAGAAGCCTGAAATTAGCAAGGGCTTCTGGGATGTTACTCTGAGCTGCCTGACAGCTTGAAGTTCAAGAGCTATGAGGTCTGGCCCAGCCCCCCAGATTTGCAAGCTCAAGGGCAAGAGGACAGACGCAGGCCCCCATATCACATGTCTACTTAAAATGTACATATCAGAATTTGAAGTCAAAGTGATTTAAATCATGGTAGAATTTTAATAATTTTAATTTTTAATTTTAATAGTTTATCATTTTTTTAGTAATCTCTACACCTAATGTGGGACTCGAATGCATGACCCCCAGATCAAGAGTCACATGCTCTTCCTACTGAGCCAGCCAGGCACCTCACTAATTTGAAATTTTAATTATATCTTGTTAAATGTTTTTATAAATATATAACTTTTTGCATTATTAGTGTCCAACGTCCATCTAAGCTCCATTGTAGAGAACAAATACCATGCTTCCTGTATGTCAAGAGTTTATGGGGCACCTGGGTGGCTCAGTTGGTTAAGCATCCGACTCATGGTTTCAGCTCAGGTCATGATCTCAGGGTTGTGGGATCGAATCCGAGTCAGGCTCTGCACTCCGCAGGGAGTCTGACTGAAGATTCTCTCTCTCCCTCCCCCCATTCTCTCTCTCGCTAATAAATAAATCTTTAAAAAAAAAAAAAAAGAGCATACTGGGGTGCCTGGGTGGCTCAGTTGGTTAAGTGTCTGCCTCAGGGTCCTAGGATTCAGCCCCACATCAGGCTCCCTCCTCAGCGGAGAGTCTGCTTCTCCATCTCCCTCTGAACCTCCTCCTCGACTGTGCTCTCTCTCTCTCTCTGTCTCAAATAAATAAATAAAATCTTTAAAAATAAAAAATAAAATAAAAAAGAGCGTTATGTTTATAGATATGCGTATATATAGACTTAAGAGTAATATTAATTATTTAATATTTCACGGTTTTCCTTAGCCACCATGGGGTACCTCTGGAACCACCATTTGGAACATAAAGAGAAACAAGAAGAGGGACATGCAACATCAGTGGGAAATGATACTTGGTTACCTGTGAATCTCTGGCATTGGTGCTATCTGGAAGGAAGGGTTGATGAGTTATTTTGTCTTTTCTTTCTCCTAAGCCTCTGCTGCTCAAATTCCCCCTTGCTCCAAAGCAGTGGTCATCTCCAAGATCAGAGGAGGTACAACCCACAAACTTTCATGGCATCCATAAATAGTCGCCTTTTGTTTTGAGAACACAGTGCAAGTGCTGTGCAGAAGTATTTCCCTGGGGTCTGAACAGTATTAGTCATGCAAGTAAGTGGCTGTTCCAAGAAGGGCACAGTTCAGGGCTCAGGACCATGCCGGCACTGACCACTGGATCCCAAGGTGGAGGTGCCCATGCAATCTCTACCATGTGTTTTCTGTGTGTTCTTACAGTAATGTGGTGCCTTCCAAAGCATGGAGTCCAGGCCAGGGCCCTCTGGCCCAGATCCAAGGGCAATATTGGATTAGGAGCTCCCTTTGCTGCCTGGAGCAACCCAGCCCATGCTGTGGGCCCACCCAGGACAGTGCAGTAAAAGAATGTGGCCGAGAATGCTTCTGGACAATCCCGTGCTTCACCGGACACAGGCTCACTTTTGAAGCAATTTGCCAGAGGCATTACCACGGGCAGAGGTCGCCTGACCTGCTGCAAAGCTGTTCTGCGGGGAAACAGGCTCCATCCCAGGCAGGCTCTACAGCATCTTTAGTGGAGAGCTGGCTGCTTCCCGAACCTCACTGAAGCCAGAAAACTGTGGCCATCCACAAGACCCCCTGGCCCTGGGATGGGGTGGGGGGCACTGGGAGGCAGTTCCATGAGGGAAGCTGGGCTTGATGGGAACCCAAGAGACCAGGCTGAGGAAGCAGGTGCCCTCACAGCCATGGAGAGCTAAATAGGCACCAGGCTCATTCACAAGATTTCTGGGAAAAGACCATAGATGAGTGGGTGAGGTGGTCAACGTTTGCCATTCCACCTTTTCACAGCCAAAATCTCCTGAGATGGAGGGCAGAGGAAAATGGCGAACAGAACCACAAGTATACGTGGGCCAATTTCAGACTATGGAAAACCCTCCAGCACAAAATGGCTCAGGCCCTTCAACAGCTAGATTGTAAGGAAAAGAAAGAAATGGAAGGGGAGAAAGAGGCTAAAAGTGACTTAGTAGACCTTTGAATAAAAGTTTTTAAAAGGCAAGCTAAACTATCGTATGTAGGAATGTATAGTTCGGTGATAATACTATTGTTTTTTGTGATCAGCAGAGAAGTCAGGATCATGGTTACATGGTGGGGAGGGGGGTGGTATTGTTTGGATGAGAAACATGAAGGGGTTTCTAGGGTGCCTGGCAAAGCTCTATTTCTTGACCTGGTCAGTGGTGACAAGAATGTTTGGCTTAAAATATGTCATCAAGTCATACACTTGTTTTGTTGTGTCTGTGTTTTATTTTATAGTAAAAAGGGTTTGTTTTTTATTTTTTTCTTAAAGATTTTATTTATTTATTTGACACAGAGAGAGAGAGCACATAAGCAGGCGGAGTGGGAAAGAGAGAAGCAGGTTCCCCACTGAGCAAGGAGCCCTATGCGGGGCTCGATCCCAGGACCCCGGGATTGCGACCCAGGCCAAAGGCAGACGCTCAACCAACTGAGCCACCCAGGCACCCCAGGGTTTTGCTTTTTAAAAAATCTCCCCTTGATGGGGGTCTGGGTGGCTCAGTCAGTTAAGCGTCCAACTCTTGATTTCTTGATTTTGATTCAGGTTGTGATCTCAAGGTCATGAGATCAAGCCCCATGTCAGGCTCTGCACTGAGCGTGGAGCCTGCTTGAGATTCTCTCTCTCCCTCTCCCCCTTTCCCCCTGCTCACGTACTTGTTCTCTCTTTAAATAAATAAACAAAAATTATTTTTAAAATAAATAAATAAATAATCTCCCCTTGAATATTAGTTTGCTATATAATCCATGAGGACTTTGTTTTGGTGTTCTTAGGACCCAGAAACCCTCAGTATAGTTCTTAAAATTTCCATTTCTTTGGTATCTGTTGTGGCCACACCATTCATGCAGATGTTTCCCAGATGTCGATCATATGTTCTGGCTATTTTGGGTAAGCCCTGATTTTAAATAGTCTATCTGCTTGTCATTACAAATCATCATTTCCCCTGAAATTCTAGGATCCTGATGAATTATATCTAAATGAATGAAATCATTAAGCATTTTTTGAGATGGCAGGGTTGAAAAAAAAAACAACCAGCACCTCACAATTATTCACAAAGTTGAGCTCACAGAGGCCCATATTCTGCTGAGGGAAGATTGTGTGTGCAGCACATTCTGGTCAGAATGCCTGAGGACAAGGAGCCAGACAGAACAAGAGAAGAGTGGCAAATATTTCTAGACTCTTCCCTGAGCAATGTCCACCTCCTTGAGGTACAGTGGTTGATTCCAAGGGACCAAAGATGGTATGCAGATTTCTACTGAAGTAAGAAGAGCTGGAGAGTAGGCCGGGTTCAACAACCATTGGGGCCAAGGGTGGGAAAGTAAGGTCAGAAGGCAAGTCTCCAGGTTAGAAGCAAAGACAGAAACAGGGGCAAGGTCAGGAGGCAGGAGGTAGATGGGACAGGAGCGGGCCTGTGTGTAGAAGTGGTGGCTTTCCTTGCTGGCCATCGATCTTACGGGAGATGGTAAGATGACCTGGTTTATGGGCAGCCCCCTCCCTTCTGCCCTCTCCCACCTAGGCAGCTGGGCAGGGCAAGGCAGAATCAAGCCTGCTCCAAAGTCGTCTGAGGAAAGAACTTTGTCTTTTCCCGAGAAGGAAGGCAGGTTTCCTCAAGTGCTTCTGGTCCACCTCTTCTTCCCACAGGACATATTAACTAGAGCTGGCCAGGGTCTCTGCCACAACCCAGTACCTCCTCCCTTGTGTCCTCCAGTTCCCCATCTCTAGTGGCTGGGCTGTTGTCGTGGGAGGTGTGGAAATGCCCAGAACCCGTGAACACGTGACCTTACACAGCAAAAGGAACTTAGCAGGTGTGATCAAATTAAGGATCTCACAGTGGGGAGATCGGCTTGGATTATCCAGCTGGGCCCAATGTGAGCCCAAGGGTCCCTCTAAGAGGGAGGCAAGAGGGTCAAAGTTAGAGAAGGTGATGTGGGGATGGAAGCAGAGGTCAAAGACAGAAGGAGAGGGACTGGAAGATACTCCATTGGAGACGACGAAGATGCAGAGAGGGGCCATAAGCCGAAGAATGTGGGTAGCCTATAGCTGGAAAAAAGCAAGGAAACGCATTCTCCCCTCCGGTCTCCTGAAGGAACACAGACAACACCTCAACATCTGGGCTTTAATTTTCCAAACTGTAAGATGATAAATGGGTGTTGTCCTAAGTCACTGGGTTGTGGAAATCTGTCAGAGCAGCGATAGGAACCTAACACAGGAAGGAATGGGCCAGGCTCTCAATGAGCCAGCCAAGGCAGAAAGCGGTAGGAGATGCTGATGGGTGCTTGGACAGGGTCACCAACAGTGGAATTCTACGGGGCTGAGAAAACCTGTCAGCCTGCATGGGATGAGAAAGTGCACTTTAACTTTTCAACAGGGGGAGCTGAAGCCTCGGGGGAGGAAGGAGAGTCTTAGGCTGTTTTCTCTGATTGCCCCCCTTGGAGCCGATGTCTGTCAGCCCATGCCATATGCCTCTTTCCCACACTGTAGAGTATCCCACTAAATTTGACAGAAGCTCTGCCCTACTGGGGCAAGGAGAAATCTTGCTAGAGATGAACACGCAGCTGACATTATGGTGGGGTTCAGAGGCAATAGGGATGAAAGTTCTAACAACCAAGGGATGGAATGTTCTGAGTAGAGGGAGGCATATTTACAGGTTACCCATTTACCTGGATGGTGAGTTAGCCATGAGTTAGCCACAGGGCCCCGTGAGTCATTCAGTCTGTCTGTGGGGGATGAACTGGAAAGCTGGGTGACTGTGGCTCAGTGACAGAAACTCTGGAAGCTTCAGTTCCCTCTTCTGTGAAATGGGCTGAACACAGTCCCTACCTCACAGGGTTATAACTAGGCTTAAGGCGATGATCTGTGTGAAACACTTAGTGCAGTGCCTGACGCACAGAAAGTATTCAGAGAAGGCCTCGGTTACGTAAAACTGCAGCCCAGATTGGAAATCAGATAGAGGGAGGCCTGTGGAGGTGGAAAGGCTCTTTGATAAACAGGGCAAATGGAGGTCTGCCGAGTGCAGGTACTGAGGCATGTCTGATCAGGCTATGACACTGGGATCAGGTGGGTCCATCAGGAAGCCCAGCAGGTGGCTCCCCATGGATGCTCAGTAGTCAGGAGTGGATGTCCAAGCCTGTTCTCAGCCAGGGCACATGTATATGGGGGGGGTGATGGTGCACACCCCCAAGGACAGGCATTGGGACCCAACAAGCCATTGCATCCTTGTTCCTATAACACAGGGCATGTCTCTGCCCTGGTGAAAAGTGGTCAGGCAGTCCAACGCTGGGGGTTCCCATTCTGGGGCCAGGCCAGCGCAGGACACTTAGAGGACACAGGTGGAACAGAGAGAGCTAGGGCAAAGCCAAGCACAGTGAGCCCCATGAGTGCCAGGCCTGAGGTGGCCAAGACCATTTGAGGAGACCAAAGGGTAAAAGCAGGACTGGACCCGAGGGAGAAAACCCACACCAGGAGCTGGAATGCAAAGGGACAAAGCCCAGTACAAGGCTGGGAAGGGTTGAGCAACTCACCAACTGGAGGCCCGGGCACCCATGGAATGTTCCATCGTTTTCCATGCTGGGGTGTGCCCTGAATCAGACGGGCTAACTTTGTCAACAGTTCCAGGCTGTTTGAAGAGTGTGAGGGAACATTTAAATGCAATTTTTAATTCTGGTGCCAAAATGAGTGCAAAAGACGAGAAGAACATGTAATTTTACAAAGTTGACCTCATATCATTTGTACTCAGTAGAAAAGTGGCATAAATGTTCTCCACAGTGGGAAATCGGACTTTACGAACACCACCAAAGAATCATCAGTTCCCCACCAGTTCTACAGCTTCTATTACATTTGTCAAGAACATTTTCATAAAATTTTTCTGGTAAAATGCATGAGTCCTTTTATAGTGAGAAAAAACAGTCCTCTTTGAAATGGATCGCCTCCTTCCCTAACACGGCCATGATTTCAGATCGTAGTACACAGCAATTTTTACAAAGTTAAAACCTACGTTTTTCATCAGCACCAACAAAAAGTGGAACAACTGTGGAAAAAGTTTGTTCCACAGCCTCCTAAGAATTAGCCAATGGCACTGGGTGAAACTTTATCTCATAGATAGACTGATCGAAATTCAAACAAAAAAGTCTTTTCTACCATTACTAAAATATCTCATGAAAACACTACAGTTAATGTGAAAGCTCTTGAACTTTACATTCTACCGTGGGAGTTGACTGATTAAGTAAATGTTTTCATTGCTATGAGCCATAAAAAACATGCTACCAAGACTACTGGCAAGTTTACTCAAAATATAAATACTGACTTTGGAGAAGCAAAACTTACAAAGTTGTAGCAGAGTTTAGAAGAGAGAAAAACTTCTGAAATTTTGAAGCTTTTGCAGGAGACAATTGCTAATGATAGTATAGGCAAACCTTGAGAGCATCTATTCATTATTCTGATTTCTTTTTTTTTACTTTTTTTTTAAGTAACCTCTACACCAATGTGGGGCTAGAACTCAGAACCCCAAGATCAAGAGTTGCATGCTCTCCCAACTAAGCCAACCAAGCACCTTGATTATTCTTATTTCAATAGGGAGGAGGGGAGAGGCCTGAATGGAATAATCTGAAAAAAGCATGGAATCTTTGAAAAAATCCCTTCTCCTTCTATATCATAGTGTGGCCTCATCCTTCTACTATCTCTCAATGAAAACAGTAGTCAAAAGGAACATTATCTCCAAATCAGGAATGACTGAATGTATCTAAAAGTGCTCATCGGGAGAAAATAAGAATATTGATCCTTCCATGTCTAAGGAAGTAAGATTGTTTTGTTGATTATTCCGTTTGAGGAATCTGAAAAGTAACTGACAACTGAAACTATAAAGCCTCTCTTAAGATTTCAAATGAATTACTCAGAGACAGGCCAAAAAAAGTTTCAAATTTTAAAGAAGAATAAATCATTGTTAAGCAAGCTGAGTTCTTCAAACAAGTACATGTAGACCCAATTGAAAATTGCAGGAAACCATTGCCAATGGCAGTTTAAGGAACCAGGCATCGGTCAATGTTCCCAACCTGTATGATCTTGTTGTGAAGTCCATAAAGCCAAAACCTCAGTTTTTCTTGTTTAAGAAAAATACCCAATACCTGGAAGAGTGCCTAGAATTTGGTAGAGGCTCAATAAATATTCATACATTTTAAAAACAGGTGAATAAAAAAATCAAGGCAATTATAAACTTCAGGGAAAAATAAAGGTGTGGCAGACATTATTTGCTGCCTCCCCAGCAGCCATCCCTCCCTCTTCTTTGCTAGTGGAACTGTGATTTCAATTAAGTATATGTCAGTTTCGTCTACTTCAAGAGTGTTGGGACTCCTGTCTTCCCCAGAGAGAGAATCCTTATTAGTCCAATCATGGTAATTTATTCCCTTTGATGGTGACTGGTTTACTCATGAACAGGTGACACAGTATTGGTCAGTGAAACCTGAGAAGTCTTCTGTGAAGTTTCTAAGAGACTTCTCACTCTTAAGAAAAGGATAGGAATGGATACAAAATTAGTATACAGAAATCTATTGCATTTCTATATACTAATAATGAAGTAGCAGAAAGGGAAATAAAGAAAACAATCCCATTTACAATTGCACCAAAACAATAAATACATGGGGCGCCTGGGTGGCTAAGTCGGTTAGGCGTCTGCCTTCAGCTCGGGTCATGGTCCTGGAGTCCCGGGATCCAGCCCTGCATCAGGCTCCTGGCTCAGTGCGGAGTCCACTTCTTTCTCTGCCCCTCCCCATCCCTCGTGTTCTCTCTCTCTCTCTGTCTCAAATAAATAAATAAAATCTTTTAAATAAATAAATAAATACATAAAATATCTGGGAATAAACTTAATCAAGGGGGTGAAAGACCTGTACTCTATAAACTATAAAACACCGATGAAAGAAATTAAAGAGAACATAAACAAATGGAAAGATATCCCATGCTCATGGATTGAGAGAACCAACATTATTAAAATGTCCAAACCACCCAAAGCAATCTACAGATTTAATGTAATCCCTACCAAAATACCAATACGTTTTTCACAGAACTAGAACAAATCATCCTAAAATTTGTATGGAACCACAAAACACCCCAAAAGGCCAAAGCAATCTCGAAAAAGAACAAAGCCAGAGGTTTTCACAATCCCAGGTTTCAAGATATACTACAAAGCTGTAATAATCAAAACACAGGAGAGGCTATAGGGGCACATGGGTGGCTCAATCAGTTAAGAGTCTGACTTTTGGTTTTGGCTTAGGTCACGATCTCAGGGTTGTGAGACTGAGCCCTGCATTGGGTTCCATCCTCAGTGGGGAGTCTGCTTGAGATTCTCTCTCTTGCTCCCTCTGTCCCTCCCCCATTCATGCCCCTCCACTCTCTCACTCTCAAATAAATAAATCTTTAAAAAAACACACAAACACAGTATGGTACCAGCACAAAATGGACACATAGATCAACGAAACAGAAGAGAGCCCAGAAAAAAAAAAAACAAACCCAGGACTCTATGGGCAATTAAATTAAAAGGCAAGACTACACAATGGGAAAAAGACAGTCTCTTCAACAAAATGGTGTTGGAATAAAATGGACAGCTACATGTGAAAGAATGAAACTGGACCACTTTCTTACAACCATACACAAAATAAACTCAAAATGGGAAAAAGACAGTCTCTTCAACAAAATGGTGTTGGAATAAAATGGACAGCTACATGCGAAAGAATGAAACTGGACCACTTTCTTACAACCATACACAAAATAAACTCAAAATGGATTAAAGACCTAAATGTGAGACCTGAAATCATAAAATTCTTTTTTTTTTAAAGATTTTATTTATTTATTTGTCAGAGAGAGAGAGAGAGAGCACAAGCAGGGGGAGCAGCAGGCAGAGGGAGAAGCAGGCTCCCTGCTTAGCAAGGAGCCTGACGCAGGGCTCCATCCCAGGACCCCGGGATCATGACCTGAGCCAAAGGCAGATGATTAACCAACTGAGCCACCCAAGCGTCCCAAAATCTTAAAATTCTTAGTAGAAAACATAGGCAGTAATCTCTCTGACATTAGCCATAGAATCATTTTTCTAGATATGTCTCCTTTGGCAAGGGAAACAAAAGCAAAATTAAACTATTAGGACTACATAAAAATAAAAAGCTTTCACACAGTGAAGGAAACCATCCACAAAACAAAAAGATAACTCACTAAATGGGAGAAGATATTTGCAAATGACATATTTGATAAGGGGTTAATATCCAAAATATATAAAGAACTTATATAACTCAACACCAAAAAAACAAGTAATCCAATTTTAAAATGGGCAGAGGACATGAATAGACATTTTTCCAGAGAAGGCATACAGAAGGCCAACAGACACATGAAAAGATGCTCAATATCACTCATCATCAGGAAAATGCAAACCAAATACCTGTCGGAATGGCTAAAATCTAGAACACAAGAAACAATAAGTATCAGCAAGGGTGTAGAGAAAAATGAACCCCCGTGTACTATTGGTAGGAATGCAAATTGGTGCGGCCACTGTGGAAAACAGTATGGAGTTTCCTCAAAAAATTAAAAATAGAATTACCATACGATCCAGTAATTCCACTAGTGGGTATTTATCCAAAGAATACAAAACACTAATTTCAAAAGATATATGCACCCCTATTGTACTGCAGCATTATTTACAATAGCCAAGACACAAAAGCAACCCAAGTGCCCATCAATAGATAAGTGGATAAGGAAGATGTGCTATATATAGATATAGATATAGATATAGATATAGATATAGATATACACACACACAATGGAATATGACTCAGCCATAAAAAGAATAAAATCTTGGGGCACCTGGGTGGCTCAGTCAGTTGAGCATCTATCTGCCTTCAGCTTGGGTCGTGATCCTGGGGTCCTGGGATCGAGCCCCATGTCGCACTCCCTGCTCAGCGGGGAGTCTGCTTCTCCCTCTGCCCCTCCCCCACCCCAGCTTGTGCGCACGTACACGTTCTCTCTCTCTCTCTCAAATAAAAAAATCTTTAAAAAAAAAAGGGAAGAAAATCTTGTCATTTGCAACAACATCTAGAAGGCATAATGCTAAGTGAGATAAGTTAGTCAGAGAAAGACAAATACCGTATGATTTCACTCATATGTGGAATTTAAGAAACAAAACACATGAACAAAGAAAAAAAAAAGAGATAAACAAAAAACCAGACTCTTAAATATGGAGAACAAACTGGTGGTTGCCAGGGCAGAGGTGGGTGGGAGGATGGGTGAAATAGGTGAAGGGGGTGAAGAGTACACTTACTGTGATGAGAGCTGAGTAATGTATAGAAGTGTTGAATCACTATATTGCACACCTGAAATGAATATAACACTGTATGTTAACTATACTGGAATAAAAAAGAAAGAAAGAGAGAGAGGAAGACAGGACATTCTCTTTTTCTCTCTTTCTTTTTAATCATTTTATTTTTTAAAAGTAATCTCTATACCCAACATGGGGCTCAAATTTACAACCCCAAAATCAAGAGCCGCATGCTCTACCGACTGAGCCAACCAGGTGCCCCCAGAATGTTCTCTCTTTAATCCAAATGAAGCTCTGTGATCCTTGCTGCTGCAGGCCTCTTGTGACCATGAGGAGAAAGCCAGAGGACCAAAGCCAACAATTAGGGACAACATAGCAGAAAGGTGGAAAGGGCTTAGATCGTTGCTGGTATCATTAAGTCAGTGAATTAACCAACCCGGAATTCCCTAGCTCTGGACTTCTCATATGAGACGATAAACCCTAGTATTGTTTAAGCCATTTTAAACTGAGTCTTTTGTCACTTGCAAAACACCTTCATAAGCACATGCTCTTGGTTGGCTACCCATTCCCAACCTTCATTTCCCTTATAGAGGGTGAATATACCAGATACTTGCTTTCTCAGCTTCCCTTACAGCTGGTTGCTCATATGACCTAGTTCTGGCCCATGAGACATAAAGGGAAGTCCACCTCGAACTACCGCCCCTGCCCCCACCACCACCCCAGTCAAAATTAGAAAAGACGCACAGCAGGAGAATTTTCTTTTTCTGTCTGAATGCTGCAGTATGAATATGTGACTCTTCGAGCCATGTCAACCATTTTGTTATTGTTCGGAACAAAACTGAATATGAAGACCAGGACACAGACTGGCAAAGTGGAGGGAGGGAAGGAACCAGGTTCTGATGACATTGCCAAGCCTCTGAACCAACCCTTGGCCCAGCACTTCATGCCCTTGAGGAAAGCAAGAAAGAGACTGGTGAGAGTCCAAGATGCCGGAGGAGTAGGAGACCTAAATTTCATCTGGTCCCAGGAATTCAGCTAGATAGTTATCAAACCATTCTCAACACCTACGAACACAACTGGAGAAGGAAGAAAAGAATAGCAGCAACTCTATGACCCGAAAAGCGACCACTTTCGGCAGGGTAGGAGGTGCAGATTAGTGAATCTGAGGCAATATATGGGAAGCTAGACTGGAGGGGGGGGGGTGCCTCTGTGAGCCGGCCACTGGAAAGTGATAGCGAAGACGAGCACAAAATCGGAATTTTTAGAAGTCCGCTCCGGTGAGGAATGTCGCTCCAGAGGCTATGCATGGAGGTAGAACTGTCGCTGGGACAGTGTGGTCTCAGGACCCTGAGGGTCACAGGAAGACCTGGGGTACCTGAGTGCAGCAGAGCTCCCAGGTATGAGAGCGGGGAGCCAGCTGCAAAGAGTGAGCCGAGGAGTGGGCTCTCAGCTCGGGGCGGCCATAAACCGTGATCCGGGGTACAGTCGGGCCACTGCTCTTCGAGCGGGGGCCCAACAAGCGGCAGATCCACGGAGACTCTCCTTCCTCCCCCGGGGAGGACAGTGCAGGAGCCCATCGCAGGAATCTACCGGGTTAGGAGACTCCAAGCAGAGCCACGGCCCTTCTGGGGCCAGAGATTGGGAGGCCGCCATTTTCATTCTCGTCCTCTACAGCCGTGCGGAAAGCCTTTAGGGAACAAAAGCTACAGAGAGCAAGTGAGAGCAGATGACTTAGCCTGGCCCCTGGCAAAGGCAGTGCCATTCCGCCTGAGACAAAGACACTTGAGAATCAGCGCGACAGGCCCCTCTGATCCCCCAGAAGATCAGCAAGAACATTCAGCCAAGACCAAGTTTACTGATCAATGAGAACTGAAAAACTCCAGCACTGAGGGGAATATAGCACATAGAATTCATGGCCTTTTCTCATGATTTTTTAGTCTTTCTACTTTAATTTTTTAAATTCTCTATTTTTTTCTTTTTCTTTTCCTTTCTTTTTTCTGAATTCTTCTTTCCTTTTTCAACCAACTTATCAATTCCTTTTTTAAAATCTTTTTTAATTTTCATTTTTACAGTCGTATTCTATCCCTTCATTGTATTTAACCTTATTTTTTGTATGTATATAAGTTTTTCTTTCTTTAAAATTTAGGGATGCAGTTTCTTCTAACAGACCAAAATATACCCAAAATCTAGTGTATGGCTCTGTTCTGTTCACCCACCTGATCACGTTCTCTCTCTTTTTTTTTAATTTTCTTCTTTCTTTTTCAACCAACTTCTTCTCAATTCCTTTTTTAAAATCTTTTTTAAATTTTCATTTTCACAGTCATATACCATCCCTTCACTGTATTTAACCTTATTTTTGTGTATATATATAAATTTTTCTTTCTTTAAAATTTTGGGAGGCAGTTTCTTCTAACAGACCAAAATATACCCAAACTCTAGTATATGGCTCTGGCTATTCACCAGCCTGATCATATTCTCCCCCACCACCACCCAGTTTTGGGTCTCTTCTGATCTGTTTAGTGTGTATTTCTCTGGGGTCGTTGTTACCCTTTCAGCATTTTGTTCTCTCGTTCTTCTATTCTTCGCTTGACAAAATGACAAAATGGAAAAACTTACCTCAAAATATAGAACAAGAGGAAGGACCAACTGCCAGGGACCTAATCAATACGGACATTAGTAAGATGTCAGAACTGGAGTTCAGGATAATGATTATAAAGACACTCACAAGGAGAGAATCCAAGGGATAAGTGATACCATAAAGCAAAACAATATTAGAATAATTGGGATCCCAGAAGAAGAAGAAAGAGAGAAGGGGGCAGAAGGTATACTGGAGCAAATTATAGCTAATTTGGGGAAGGAAACAGGCATCAAAATCCAGGAGACACAGAGAACCCTCCTCAAAACCAACAAAAATAGGTCAACCCCCCAACATCTAATAGTAAAACTTACACATCTTAGAGACAAAGAGAAAATGCTGAAAGCAGCTCAGGACAAGAGGTCTGTACCCTATAACAGTAGAAACTTTAGATTGGCAGCAGACGTATCCACAGAAACCTGGCAGGCCAGAAAGGACTGGCATGATATATTCAGGGTACTAAACAAGAAATATGCAGCCAAAAATACTTCATCCAGCTAGACTGTCATTGAAAATAGACGGAGTGATAAAAAGCTCCCAGGACAAATAGAAACTAATAGAATTTGCAATCACCAAACCAGCCCTACAAAAAATATTGAAAGGGGTCCTCTAAGCAAAGTAGGAGCCCAAAAGTAACCTAGACCAGAAAGGAACAGAGACAATATACAGTAACAGTCACCTTACAGGCAATACAACAGCACTAAATTCATATCTTTCAATAGTTACCCTGAATGCAAATGGGCTAAATGCCCCAATCAAAACACACAGGGTATCAGATCAGATACAAAAGCAAGACCCATCGATATGCTGTCTGCAAGAGACTCATTTTAGACCCAAAGACACCTCCAGATCTAAAGTGAGGGGGTGGGAAACCATTTATCATGCTAATGGACATCAAAAGAGCTGGGGTGGCAATCCTTATATCAGATAAATTAGATTTTCAACCAAAGACTCTAGTGAGAGATGAGGAAGGACACTGTATCATACTTAAAGAGTCAACAAGAAGATCTAACAATTGTAAATATTTATGCCCCTAACATGGGAGCAGCCAATTATACAAGCCAATTAATAACAAAATCAAAGAAACACATTGACAATAATACAATAATAGTAGGGGACTTTAACATCCTTCTCACTGCAATGGACAGATCATCTAAGCAAAAGATCAACAAGGAAATAAGGGCTTTGAATAACGCACTGGACCAGATGGACGTCACAGATATATTCAGAACATTCCATCCCAAATCTACAGAATACACATTCTTCTCTGGTGTACACGGAACAGTCTCCAGAATAGATCACATCCTGGGTCACCAATCAGGTCTCAACAGGTACCAAAAGATTGGGATCATTCCCTGCATATTTTCAGACCACAATGCTTTGAAACTGGAACTCAATCACAAGAAGAAAGTTGGAAAGAATTCAAATACATGGAGGCTAAAGAGCATCCTATTAAAGAATGAATGAGTCAACCAGAAAATTAAAGAATAATATAAAAAATTCATGGAAACAAATGAAAATGAAGACCCAACTGTTCAAAATCTTTGGGATGCAGCAAAGGCAGTCCTAAGAGGGAAGTATATAGCAATACAAGCCTTTCTCAAGAAACAAAAAAGGTCTCAAATACACAACCTAACCCTACACCTAAAGGAGCTGGAGAAAGAACAGCAAATAAAGCCTAAACACAGCAGGAGAAAGGAAATAATAAAGATTGGAGCAGAAATCAATGAAATAGAAACCAAAAGAAGAGTAGAACAGATCAACGAAACTAGGAGCTGGTTGTTTGAAAGAATAAAATTGATAAACCCCTGGCCAGACTCATCAAAAAGAAAAGAGAAAGGACCCAAATAAATAAAATCATGAATGAAAGAGGAGCGATCACAACCAACACCAAAGAAATACAATTATAAGAACATATTATGAGCAACTATATGCCAACAAAGCAGACAAACTGGAAGAAATGGATACATACCTAGAGACGTATAAAACTACCAAAACTGAACCAGGAAGAAATGGAACACCTGAACAGACCCATAACCAGCAAGGAAATTGAAGCAGTAATCAAAAATCTCCCAACAAACAAGAGCCCAGGGCCAGATGGCTTCCCAGGGGAATTCTACCAAACACTGAAAGAAGGATTAATACCTATTCTTCTGAAACTGTTCCAAAAAATAGAAATGGAAGGAAAACTTCCAAACTCTTTTTATGAGGCCAGCATTACCTTGATCCCAAAACCAGACAAACCTCACCAAAAAGGAGAATTACAGATCACTATCCCTTTTGAACATGGATGTAAAAATTCTCACCAAAATACTGGACAACAGGATCCTACAGTACAATAAAAGGATTATTCAGCACAACCAAGTGGGATTAATTCCCGGGCTGCAAGGTTGGTTCAATATTCACAAATCAATCAATGTGATACACTACATTACTAAAAGAAAGGACAAGAATCTTATGAGCCTCTCAATAGATGCAGGAAAAGCATTTGACAAAGTACAGCATCCTTTCTTGATTAAAACTCTTCACAGGGTAGGGAGAGAGGGTACATACCTCAATATCATAAAAGCCATGTATGAAAAACCCACAGGGAATATCATTCTCAATGGGGAAAAACTGGGAGCTTTTCCCATAAGGCCAGGAACACGGCAGGGATGTCCACTATCACCACTGCTGTTCAACATAGTACTAGAAGTCCTAGCCTCAGCAATCAGACAACAAAAAGAAATTAAAGGCATCCAAATTGGCAAAGAAGAAGTCAAACTCTCACTCTTTGCAGATGATATGATACTTTATGTGGAAAACCCAAAAGACTCCACCCCAAAACTGCTAGAACTGATACAGGAATTCAGCAATGTGGCAGGATATAAAGTCAATGCACAGAAATCACTTGCATTTCTATACACTAACAATGAGACAGAAAAAGGAGAAATTAAGGAGTCGATCCCATTTACAATTGCACCAAAAACCATAAGATACCTAGGAATAAATATAAACAAAGAGGCAAAGGATCTGTACTCAGAAAACTATAGAATACTCATGAAAGAAATTGACGAAGACACAAAGAAATGGAAAAACGTTCCACACTCATGGATTAGAAGAACAAATTTTGTGAAAATGTCTATGCTATGTAGAGCAATCTACACATTCAATGCAATCCCTATCAAAATACCATCAACTTTTTTCACAGAAATGGAACAAATAATCATAAAATTTGTATGGAACCAGAAAAGACCCTGAATAGCCAGGGGAATGTTGAAAAAAGAAAACCAAAGCTGGTGGCATCACAATGCCAGACTTCAAGCTCTATGACAAAGCTGTAGTCATCAAGACAGTATGGTACTGGCACAAAAACAGACACATAGATCAATGGAACAGAATAGAGAACACAGAAATAGACTCTCAGCTCTATGGTCAACTAATCTTTGACAAAGCAGGAAAGAATATCCGATGGGAAAAAGACAGTCTCTTCAACAAATGGTGTTGGGAAAATTGGACAGACACATGCAGAAGAATGAGACTGGACCATTTCCTTACACCATACACAAAAATAGACTAAAAATGGGTGAAAGACCTAAATGTGAGACAGGAATCCATCAAAATCCTTGAGGAGAACACAGGCAGCAACATCTTTGACCTCGGCCATGGCAACTTCTTCCTAGATACATCGCCAAAGGCAAGGGGAGCAAGGGCAAAATGAACTATTGGGACTTCATCAAGATAAAAAGCTTTTGCACAGCAAAGGAAACAGTCAACAAAACTAAAAGGCAACCAACAGAATGGGAGAAGATATTTGCAAATGATATATCAGATAAAGGGCGAATATCCAAAATCTATAAAGATGGGGGGCCTGGGTGGCTCAGCCATTATGCGTCTGCCTTCGGCTCAGGTCATGAACCCAGGGTTCTGGGATCGAGCCCCGCATGGTGCTCCCTGCTCAGCAGAAAGCCTGCTTCTCCCTCTCACACTCCCCTTGCTTGTGTTCCCTCTCTCACTGTCTCTCTCTGTCAAATAAAGAAATAAAACCTTTAAAAAAATCTATGAAGAACTTATCAAACTCAACACCCAAAAAACAAAAGATCCAGTCAAGAAATGGGCAGAAGACATGAACAGACATTTCTGCAAAGAAGACATCCAAATGGCCAACAGACACATGAAAAAGTGCTCAACATCACTCAGCATCAGGGAAATACAAATCAAAACCACAATGAGATACCTCCTCACACTTGTCAGAGTGGCTAAAATTAACAAGTCAGGAAACAACAGATGTTGGCGAGGATGTGGAGAGAGGGGAACCCTCTTACACTGTTGGTGGGAATGCAAGCTGGTGCAGCCACTGTGGAAAACAGTATAGAGGTTCCTCAAAAAGTTGAAAATAGAGTACCCTACAACCCAGCAATTGCACTACTGGGTATTTACCCCAAAGATACAAATATAGTGATCTGATGGGGCACCAGCACTTCAATGTTTATAGCAGCCATGTCCACAATAGCCAAACTATGGAAAGAGCCCAGATGTCCATCAACAGATGAATGGAAAAAGAAGATGTGGTATACACACACACACACACACACACACACACACACACACACACACACAATGGAATATTACGCAGCCATCAAAAAGATGAAATCTTGCCATTTGCAATGACATGGATGGAACTAGAGGGTATTATGCTAAGCAAAATAACTCAATAAGAGAAAGACAATTATCATATGATCTCACTGATATGTGGAATTTGAGAAACAAGGCAGAGGATCATAGGGGAAGAGAGGGAAAAATGAAACAGGACAAAACCAGAGAGGGAGACAAACCATAACTGAGGGTTGCTGGAGGGAATGGGGGTGGGAGGGATGGGATGGCTGGGTGATGGACACTGGGGAGGGTATGTGTTGTGGGGAGTGCTGTGTATTGTATAAGACTAATGAATCACAGACCTGTACCCCTGAAACAAATAATATATTATATGTAATTTAAAAAAAGAATTGGTATTCAATAAGTATTTGTCAAATTATTTCTAGTTTCCTAATTCTTGCCCTTTTCATCTTTCTATTTTTTCTTTCTTTTTTTTTTTTAAGATTTTATTTATTTAGGGACGCCTGAGTGGCTCCGTTGGTTGGGCATCTGCCTTCGGCTCAGCTCATGATCCCAGAGTCCTGGGATCAAGTCCCTCATTGGGCTCCTTGCTCAATGGGGAGCCTGTTTCTCCCTCTCCCTTTGCCTGCAGCTCCCCCTGCTTGTATTCTCTCTCTCTGACAAATAAATAAAGTCTTTAAAAAAAGTATTTTATTTATTTATTTGAGAGAGAGAGAGAACGCGAGCAGGGGGAGGGGCAGAGGGAGAAGCAGGCTCTCTACTGAGCAGGGAGCCCGACACAGGGCTCGATTCCAGGACCCTGAGATCATGACCTGAGCCAAAGGCGGATGCTTCACTGACTGAGCCACCCAGGTGTCCCATCTTCCTATTTTTTTCTTATTTGTCTCCCATTTGTCTCTTCCCAATCTTCCCTCTTCCATTTTCATTATTCCTAAGGATACATAAGGTGAAACTGAACCATAATCTGATATTACTTATAATAAATTTATGTTTGTTTCCATATATTTATTTTTTGTGTATGTTTTTTATTTAAATTCAATTAATTAACATATAATATATTATTGGTTTCTGAGGTAGAGGTCAGTGATAGAAAGAAAGAAAGAAAGAAAGAAAGAAAGAAAGAAAGAAAGAAAGAAAGGGAGAGAGGCCCCTGGCTGGCTCATTTGTAGAGCAAGCAACTCTTGGTCTTGAGGTGGTGAGTTCAAGCCCTATATTGGGTGTGGAGAAGAAAGAAAAGAGAAGGGAAGGGAAGAGAAGAGAAGAATGAGCCTTATGGTTTAAGCCACTGTTGATAAGATGGATTTTCTGTTGTTTCCAGCTTCCTTACTGATACACCCCCATTTATAAAACTGCGGGGTAAGAAAAGAATTGTGGCCGTGCAGCACGCTCTACGTCAGCAGTAAGCATTTGCATGGTCATAATATAAACAGTGACTTGTTTTGACCAAAAATTGCAAAACAGCCCTGTTGGGGGAGTAAAAGAAGGGGAAAATGGGACCAGGGTACACGAAAAGGCTCTGCCTTCGTCACCATGACATGAAGTCACAAATGATGTCTAAACTTAAAAAATTGAAAGAGTGGTTTAAGTGTATTAATTAGGGGTGCCTGGCTGGCTTGGTCAGTAGAACATGAGACTCTTGATCTAGGGGTTATAAGTTCAAGCCCTACATTGGGTGTAGAGGTTACTTAAAAAAATAAAATCTTTTTTAAAAAGTGTATTAATTAGAAATACGGAGAAATATATGAGAAAGAGAAAGGGCTGAAAATATCTCCTTTGGAAGAGAAGTGAAGGAGGTAGGGAAGGCCAGGGCAGGGTGATTGCCCGGATTCAACATGAAACTCCCATTCCACCTCTTAAAAAATGAAGATATTCGGGGGGCGTCTGGGTGGCTCAGTCATTGAGCATCTGCCTTCAGCTCAGGTCATGATCCCAAGGTCCTGGGATTGAGCCCCACATCGGGCTCCCTGCTCCGCTGGGAGCCTGCTTCTTCCTCTCCCTCTGCCCCTCTCCCCGCTCACTCTCTCTCTCTCTCTCTAACAAATAAATAAAATCTTAAAAAAGAAAATAAAGAAAAAAATGAACACATTTGGGCACCCAGGTGGCTCAGTCAGTTAAGCGTCTGACTCTTGATCTCAGCTCAGGTCTTGATCTCAGAGTCATGAGTTCAAGCCCCACACTGGGCTCCATGCTGGGCTCCACACCGGGCATGGAGCCTACTTAAAAAAAAAAAAAAAGGAAGAAAGAGAATGAACATGTTCTTTGATAAAATCTTAGATTAATTTAAAATCAAATCAAATTTTAAAAATATTATGGATTTGGAGACAAATTTCACTAATTAAGCCATGCCAAAGAGAACAAACTATCATTAAAAAATGGTTACATGACAGATTACTCACCAACATGCTCTAATATCATTTAATAATTATAAAAATGGGGGCACCAGGCTGGCTCAGTCAGAAGAGCATGCAACTCTTGACCTCAGGGTTGTAAGTCCAAGCCCCATGTTGGGCATAGAGATTACTTAAAAAATAAACAAATAAACTTAAAAAAATAATTATAAAAATGGATGGAAGTTACAAAGACAGGGCTATTTGAGGTGTATGGTGACATATATTTATACTGAACATAGGAAATGTGGAGCGGAAGCATGAAATTTTTAACTTCCAGTTCAAGGCACCAATTTTTCAGTTCATAGATACCAGTTTTGTGCATACAACATGTTCAGTCTTATACTTGAATCTCCTTGGATCCCTGCAGTAAAGAAGCTCAACATCCCAGCTGGGGAGCCAAGATTAACCAACAAACATAAAGCACAGAATGGCACAAGAAAAGAGTCAAGAGGAGTTGAGGAGTGTGCATTAGTATAGCATTAGTAATGTGGGTTTGAATTCTGGGCCATAAAGAATGAATGATGTTTCAGAAGGATGAAGAGGAGGGTGGGGTTCCAGGTAAAATAAATAGGACAAACAAAGTCATTAAGGTGGGAGGGAGTGGGTGGAAAAAAAAAAGGTAGGAAATAGCCTCAACATATAAAGAGCTCTTCTAATTGAAAAAAAGGGGCACCTGGGTGGCTCAGTGGGTTAAGCATCTGCGTTCAGCTCAGCTCATGATCCCAGGGTCCTGGGATCAAGTCCCTCATCGGGCTCCTTGCTCAGCGGAGAGTCTGCTTTTCCCTCCACCTGCCACTCTCCCTACTTGTGCTCTCTGTCTCTGACAAATGAATAAATAAAATCTTAAAAAAAAAAAAAGAAAAGAAAAAAGACCAAGAACCCAGTAGAAAAAGGGGCAAAGAATATAAGCAGATAGCATTCATGCAAAAAAAATGGAAATGGATCTTAAATACAAGAAAATATTTGCGGGGGACCTGAGTGGCTCAGTCAGTTAAGCATCAACTCTTGATTTCAGCTCAGGTCATGACCTCAGGGTCATGAGATCAAGCCCTCCTCCCCACCCCTGTCAGGCTCCATGCTGAGCCTGGAGCCTGCGGAAGATTCTCTCTCCCACGTGCTCGTGTGCAGGTGTGTTCACGCATTTGCACACACTCTCCAAAAAAAAAAAAAAATTAAGAAAGAAAATATTCGCAAGCATAGTAAGAGAAATATCCAATAAATTCCATTCTCATCACTCACATCGGCAAAGATCAAAAAGTTTCAGAACACTATGTGTGGCAGGCAGAATTCTAAGATCCCCCAAATTCCGACCCCCTGGTGTACAACCAACTTCTCCTCGTTCAGTCCTACAACCATAAGGAACTGAAATTCACCAAAAACAAGCTTGAAAGCAGATATCTCCCCAAAGTCTCCAGACAAGAACTCAGTCGGGCTGCCACCTCGACTTTAACCTTGTGATACTCTGAGCAGAGAACCCAGCCATGCTGTGCCAGACTTCTGGCCTACAGAACTGCGAGCTAATAAATGGGTGTTGTTTTAAGCCACTGAGTTTGAGGTAATTTGTTATGAGGCATAGAAAACTAATACGCTGTGTTTAAAAGGGTGTGGAGAAATGGCTGCGTGCATTTATTGCTGGTTGGCATGTAAATTCGCATAACCTCGATGGAGGGCAAATTGGCAATATTTATGAAAATTAAAGTTGCTCATCCCTTTGACTCAGCAACTCCTCCTTTAAGAAGTCATCCTCCAGATACACTCACACCTGAGCAAGACGATCTGGAAACAAAGATACACATTGCAGCCTTGTTTGTAACAGCAAATGACTGTCTGCACCCTACATGTCTATCAATAGTAGGCCAGCCAAATACAGGATGATACGCTCCCCGAATGAGGCCCCTCCAGTTACCCTAATATTGAAAGACCTCCAGGAATGATTTTCAGTTAAAAATAGAAGGTTTAGATGGTGTAGAGAATGCTATTTATATGCAGCCAACAAAAGAAAAATATAACCGTATATTAACATATATGTTGGTAAATGCATAGGGTATTTCTGGAAGATACACAAGAAACTGGTCACAGGGTTTACCTTTGGGGAGGTGATCCATTGGCTAGAGGACAGAAGGAGGAGGAGGACTGTGTCCATGTTACCTTGTTCACTTTTTCCAGAACAAAGAAGGTGTATTACCTGTTCAGAAAAATAAACACAAACAAAAGAACAAGATTAGCTCCACCTTTGTGGGTGCTTGAAGAGAGTAAAAGTACACTGCTTTAAAGGAAAGAAGGGAGGGAGAAAACTAGAAAGGGCTAAGTCGAGACTTAGCGCTGCTCGCCCTCTGTTCAACTGATATTGTATCTCCGTGGTATCAACGCTATGGTTCATTTTCAGGCAAAGGTCCACTTGTAAGTGGGCACAGAGACGTCCTCTGTGAGAAGGACGCCCTGCCATTTCCTTGTGCTGACTGGGCACCCAGCTGGCGCCCAGCAGGTGCCCCCTAAATACTGCGGGATTAAGCGGTGCCTGATCGCTGCTTGATCTATGTTCTTTCCTTCCAAAGTTAGGGTGCCAGTGTGGTTTTGGTCCTATGTTCCTCAAAGATTTCTTTTTTTTTTTTCATTAAAGATTTTATTTTTTAGTCATCTTTACACCCAGCGTGGGGCTCCACCTCACAACCCGGAGATCAAGAGCCGCATGCTCTACGGACTGAGCCAGCCTGGAGCCCCCCTCAGAAATTTCTAAACTTTTGCTAAAAAGTCGGCTTTTCAATATTAGACGTTGCCTTTTTTTTTTTTCCAGGGGGCGCCAGCGGGGTTAGGAGGCTGGGTAGAGGATTTGCTCACGGTGAAGCGGTAAACCGACTTTCCAACTGGGATGGAGGGAAAATGGCAAGCGGTGTTGAGGCGGCGGAAAAGCAGGAAGCCCAACCCAAGCGCGGCTGCGCAGGAGATCTGGCCCCGCCCACCCTGGCAACTCGCACTTGCGCCCCCTGCAGGCTAGAGGTTCTACTTGCAACTCTCCATGGTTTCTTACACCTACAACCCTTTCCAGGCTGCCCCCCACCCCCGCCTGGAGCCCAAGCCCTCCTCTGTCTTCACCTGATCCACTTGGGCTTCTCTCTTTTTTTTTTTTTAAGATTTTATTTATTTATTTGACAGAGAGAGAGACAGTGAGAGAGGGAACACAAGCAGGGGGAGTGGGAGAGGGAGAAGCAGGCTCATAGCGGAGGAGCCTGATGTGGGGCTCGATCCCAGAACCCTGGGATCATGACCTGAGCAGAAGGCAGATGCTTAACGACTGAGCCACCCAGGCACCCTGTGATTTCCTTCCTTTAAAGAATTGTAGTTTTAGGGGCGTCTGGGTGGCTCAGTGGGTTAAACATCCGACTCTTGATTTTGGCTCCGTGATCTCCGAGTCTTGAGATCAAGCCCTGCCTCAGGGTTCATGCTCAGGGAGGGGTCTGCTTCTCTCCCTCCCAATCTCCCTCTCCCCCACTGCTCCTCTCCCTCTCCTGCCTCGCTCGCTTTCTCTCTCTCAAATAAATAAATAAAACTTTTTTAAAAAGAATTATACTTTTATTCTTTTCAGGTAGGGAAAGTGAGACATAGAGGGAAGCCAATAAAGTTTGTGTTTATGGGTTGATTAGCACCCTGGGCAACTGGGGCTCAGGCCTGCTAGGGATCGTCTGAGAGGCCGGGGACACACCTCTGAACTATCACACTGGAGGATGGGGAGCCTGGGACATTTCTTTACCAACTCCCATGCCCTTTTGCTAACCTCCACCCACAATTCCGATTGTCCCTACAGTTTCTCAGGCTGAGAAGCTGAGAGGCAGGCCTCGAGGTACAGTGCTCACCTGCCTACCACAGCTGCAGGTGGGCTCAGGGGGCTCAGGGGAAACGGGGCAGGCCATTGCAGCACCCTGCAGCACCTAGCCTAACACTGTCCCATGGAATGGTAAATTGGCTTTTATTTTCTCTCTCGGCTCCTATAGACTGTATTTTTCATCTCTGCACCCCCAGCTTCAAGCAGTACATTGCTACATATTTTGTGCTCAAAAACTGTTTATTGAATGAATGAGTGAATACATGTATGGATGGATGGATGGATGAATAAATGACTGAATAAGCTTGGAGTTGCCATCAATGAGTACTGAGGGAGAAGATTGATTTTCATCATGTTGGGACCAAAGTACAGCGGCTTTGAATGCCAGAAAGTTGTCTACTTTAATAGTTTGAGGGAACAAATCCCACACACAAAAACTGGCAGAAAACATAGGAGGTTCAAATCACTCAAAATCTCAGAACAACTTCCAGCACCTCGGTGGCCCAGTCAATTAAGTGTCAGACTCTTGATTTCAGCTCAGGTCCTGATCTTGGGGTCCTGGGATTGATTCCCGCGTCAGGCTCCACATTCAGTGTGGAGTCTGTTTGTCCCTCTCCCTCGGCCCCTCCCCCTGCTTGCACATTCTGTCCCTCTCAAATAAATAAAACTTTTTTAAAAGTCTCAAAACAACTTGGTAAATGAGACTGTGTCCATATCTACCTTGTGTCACAAGGATGAATATATCTTATGACCGAGAGTCTCAGGAAGTGATATCCCCATTACTCCCTCCTCAACCAGGGCCTTGAAAATCCATCCCCAACATTAAAGAGGGCATGTGATGTAATGAGCACTGGGTATTATATAAGACTGAGGAATCACTGACCTCTGCCTCTGAAACCAATAATACATTATAGGTTAATTAATTGAATTAAAATTTTAAAAAATATTTTAAGAGATTTTTTTTAAAAAGAAAGAAATGCAAAAAAAAAAAATAAAATAAAATAAAAATAAAAAGAAAGAAATGCCTCCACTCAAAAAATAAAAAAATCCATCCCCAAAACTCTCTCTGGGTCCAAATAGAAGGGCTATTTTTTTTTTTCATCTCCTCTTTCAGACCAAGTGCTATAGAAAGTAACAATTGGGGCACCTGGGTGGCTCAGTCGGTTAAGCGTCTGACGCTTGATTTTGATCTCAGGGTCGTGAGATCGAGCCCCTCGTGGGGCTCCCCGCTCAGTATGGAGTTGACTTGAGATTCTCTCTCTCCCTCTCCTTCTGCCCCTCCCCCCCAAATAAATAAATAAATCTTTAAAACAAAAAAAAGAAAGTAACAACCAAGGCAAAACTAAAATTACTCCAGACAGGAAGAACAAGAAGTAGCAAGTCGTGTGGAAATCAGGGGTTGTGTGCCCAGCCACTGTCATCCTCGGTTAATTGCCTGACACGCCCTCCTAGCCCAGTTCAGGGATCTGGACCAGGCAGGCCTGACCATGCAAGTGACCTGCCCACCCGCCACTGGGCACTCCCACAGCCTCTGCCACTCTGGCACTTGCAATTGGCCACCCTGCCCAGGTTGCAACCACGGTTGTGGAAGGAAACTGAGTTGCTCCCTTGTCCTCTGGCTGGCAGCCAAGACCCAGGCTCCCTAATGACGGGGAGTGCTCCCCTGGGCTGTTGAAGGCCCTGACTCACCTCTCCCCCCACAATAGGTGTGGCTCCAGCAGGGACTCTACCAGTAAGGGCCTGGGTGGCCTCCCAAACGGGACCTGCTTTCCTGTCAGCTGGGATGCAACAGGAGTACAGTCCCCTCCGCAGAGAGCACATTCAAGGCCTGGAGAATTCAGCCTGCCCATCCTGAAATGTCAAGCAAGTGAGACAACTCAGAGGCATACGAGGGACCCAGCTCTTACCAAGTGGATTAGCCTAACATGGCCGCCCCGTGCAGTGGGCATGCACCAAGCACTTCCAGAACTGAACATCTGTCATTGAAGCTGTGGCCTCCCCCAGATTCTTTGACATAGCACTTTGCCAGGTTTCCTGCCACACTTCTGGTCTCTTCAGGGACAGTCTTTTGTCCTCCCCTTGGCTGGGGGTGCTCTCAAGCTTCTGACCTAGTCTTCCCTAAAGTATGGGTCTCCTCACTCTGTTCATCAGTGAGCTCACCAGACTTGGATTCAAGGGTCATTTCTTGAGATTTCAAACTGTAGGTCACCTTTGTGCCACTCTTTCTATATTTCCCAGGGCAGAACTTTCTAGGGGCTCAATTTATGTTGACTGCTAAGCTTTCTACCTATAGCCTGACTCCCTCTTCTTGGCCTAAATCCAGCCAGAACAGAAATTTCTGTCCAAGCCATGCGGCACAGGAAGGAAATCCTGGAAAGGTACACTCCTCCCTGCTCTATCTCTGTCTCATGCTGGGTTGCCAAGACGTTCCCATGTGGCCCCCAGTGTGTGTTTGGAGGCAGGGGGCAGTGCAGGACACGTCTCCTCTCAGGGTCCCAAATGTGAATCTGACCAAAGGCCTCCTGCTTCTGGCTTCCCGCTCAACTTCTCCAACTTTCCACCCTTTCTCTGGCCTTAAGCCCAGAAAAGTAACCTTGGGACCCACTGCCACACCTCTCCTGGCCCTGCCTCCATGTTTCTTCCCACAATTCCTGGGGGCCGGATGGGACAAATGTTGGGCTTTCACTTCTTCTAGATCATATCTTCCTACTCAAAAGCAACAACCTGACCAATATTGATGGAAGGGGCATTGTCTGTCCATCATGGAAGAACTATTGTGATCTGAATTCTCCAGAATCGATTTTTTGTATCGAGGTGTAACTGAAATACAACATTACATTAGTTTCAGGTGCACAACCTAACAGTTTGATATTTGTATGTGTTATGAAATGATCACTGCAATAAGTCTCGTCAACATCCAGCACCATACATAGTTACAAACATTTTTTTCTTGTGATAAGAACTTTTACGTCCTACTCTCTTGGCAACTTTCAAATATGCAATACAGTATTATTAACTATAGTCACCATGCGGTACATTACGTCCCCAGGACTTATTTATTTTATAACTGGAAGACTGTATCATTTCACCCACCCCCCACCTCTGGCAAACATCAGTCTGTTCTCTGTATCTATGAGCTTGGTTTTTTTGTGTGTTTTGTTTTGGTTTTTAGGTTGCACATATAAGTGGAATCATACGGTATTTGTCTTTCTCTGACTTATTTCACTTAGCATAATGCGCTGGATCCATCCATGTGGTTGCCACCAGTGGCAAGGCTTCACTCTTTTTTATGGCTCAATGATATTCCCTTGTATATATGTACACTTCGTTTCCTTTGTCCCCTCATCCGTTAATGGACACTTGGGCTGCTTCCACATCTTAGCTATTATAAATAACGCTGCAGTAAACACGGAAGTACACGTATCATTTCAAATTGGTGTTTTTGTTTTCTTCAGATAAATACCCAGAAGTGGGATTGCTGGATCCTACGGCGGTTCTGTTTTTAATTTTCTGAGGACCCTCCACACTGTTTTCCAGAGTGGCCCTACCAATTTACACTCCTAACAATGCACGAGGGTTCCTTTTTCTCCACATCCTCGCCAACTCTTGTTATTTCTTGTCTTTCTTTTTTAAGGTTTTATTTATTTATTTGAGATAAAGCGAGAGTGAGCGAGAGAGAGAGAGAGCACAAGGGGGGCAGAGGGAGAGGGACAAGCACGATCTTCACTGAGCAGGGAGCCCAAGGCGGGGTTCGATCCCAGGACCCTGCGATCATGACCTGAGCCGAAGGCAGACGCTTCACCAACTGAGCCACCCAAGAGCCCCTATTTTTTGTCTTTTTGATAATAGTCATCCTGTCAGGAAGGACCCCAGCCCACTCCTCCAAGCCTGTCTTCCCCAACACCCCCAAGTTCACCCTCCAGGTCCATTCAAACAGACCCCAAACCATGCCATGCTCATTCCCACCCCCACATCTTTGCCAGGACCATTCTCCTGCCTGGAATGCAGCCCCTCTGTCCGTGTAAATCTTGCCCATCCTCCAGGGCTCAGTCCCCCCCGCCCCTCCCAGGCCACCCAAACTGTCCTCTCCCTCCTGAACTTCTTACGTACTCTCCTCTAGGAACACACGGTTCGACACTGAATTGTCCCCTAAGAGGCTCCCGTGTATCCCCAGCGTGACAGTGAGCTAGCGCTTTGGGGACATGAGTGACGCCATACGCTTTGCAAACCACTCCCTCCCCGACATTTAGGGGACTTTATAAAAAAGGCAGGTGCCCAGGTCCCATCTCAGACTTGCTAAACCAGAATCTCAGAAGGTGGGCCCAGGCAGCTATATGATTTTTGGTAATAGCTTAACCAAGGGGGAATTGACATACCATAAAATTTGCCTCTCTGCACTGTACCAGCATCACGTTTCCAAGGTCCAATCTGTGATGTAGCAGGTGCCAACCCTCCCTTCCTTTTAATGGCTGAATCATGTTTCCTTGCGCAGATCGACCACATTTTGTTTCTCCATGCGTCCGTTAATGGACCTGTGGGTCGTTTCCACTTTGGGGCTGCTGTGTTTAATGCCGCTGTGAACGCCAGTGTGCCAAGTTCTTGCGTGAACGTATGTTCTCACTTCTCTTGGGTAGGTACCTAGCAGTGGAATGGCTGGGTCACTCTCAGCTTACTCCTCTGAGGCTCTGCCACACTGTTTTCTACAAGCAGCCGCACCATTTAACAAGCCCACCAGCGATGGATGAGGGCTCCAGTTTCCCCACGTCCTTGGCCTACAGATCTCTATCATGTTGCACAGGTGCGACCGAGTTTGAGCACCCTGAGCTAAGCTCTGGAAGTCCGACTTGTGCACCATCCTGAAAACTGCCCGGGACTACTCTGAGCTGTGGGGTGGGCCTGGGGTTGGATCCCCTTCCACGGAGAGCCCCAGGGTTGGGGATGGCGGGGATGGCGTGCTTACGAGTGTGAGTATCGCCCAGGAAATAATCCTGGCGGCCCCCTTGCTGAAAGCCAAGGCCCAAGAAACTGAGTGCTTAGAGTTCTTGAGGAGGAAGTAGCTGGGGTAGAGGGAGGAAGGAGGCCCAGCCAGGTCCTGACTCAGCCTTTGAGTTGCTGTTTAACTGGTGATTGGGTCATTCAGCCTCCGCAGGCGGGCGGTGATGTGTTGACAAAATGAGGATTCTGTCTGCTTCTCATCCCCACCCCCCAAAGGGTGCCGTGAGGTTAAAATTAGCTCATTGGGGGCACCTGGGTGGCTCAGTCGTTAAGCGTCTGCCTTCGGCTCAGGGCGTGATCCCGGCGTTATGGGATCGAGCCCCACATCAGGCTCCTCTGCTGGAAGCCTGCTTCTTCCTCTCCCACTCCCCCTGCTTGTGTTCCCTCTCTCGCTGGCTGTCTCTCTCTCTGTCAAATAAATAAATAAAATCTTTTTAAATAAATAAATAAATAAATAAAATTAGCTCATTGAAAGCATCCGGTGCAAGTTCATGGTAACTCCTGTGCGTTATTATGGTATTATCTCGGTCTCGGTCTCGTCCTCGGGTGGGAACAGGAGGGCGTGGTTGATGGGACAGGCGACGGCCACAGTTTTCCGGACTGATGCAGAAGTTGTGATTCTTTCCAAGCCCAACAGCCCTGGTTTAAATCCCTCCCCCACCCCTGCTCCCCCTCCCCCCACAGCTCAAACGGACTAAAATAAACAGGAAGTTTCCATTTCACCCAGACCTCACTGAGGCTTGAGTGGCATGTGACTTCTGCTGCCCAGTTCCTTCTCTCTCTGGAAGGACCTTTCAGGCTGAGGTGTGGCTACATTCATACTCACAGCAAAGATACATCCTTTTTTTTTTTTTTTTTTTTGGCCTCTATAACTTCCTGTCCCACACTGATTCTAGTACCTTCTCCGCTACACACACACTTTTACAACATCAGGAGGGCATGTGCCAAAATAAAAGGGCTAGAATTCATATCAAAGCCCAACACCCAGGATCTTGTTGCAAAGCCCGATGAAGCTTTTTGTGGGGGCAGAGGCTGACCGTTGTTACTCAGGAACTCAGTCCCCAGGAACAGGAAGAGGGTTGTGTTTGGGTTTGTCTTTTTTCTTTTTCTTTTTTTTGAACCAAGTGAAACCTTAGTCCCTTGAGCAACATGAGGCTGTTTGTTTTCTTGCCTTGCTCCCCCCACTGGCTCCCTGTGGGGTTGGGGGGATTAGAGACCCAGCTTTTCTTGTCCCTGGGCAGAGGTGGGGGTCTGTTTCCTTTCTGCCCCGAGAAGAACAGCTAATCCCCGAAATGGGTCTACGTGGAAACAGTCACTGAGGATAAGCAGCTGCTCCCATCCGACGGTCCTCACATAACAGCCACGGCAGGCTGGCCTTCTCCTGCTTCCTGGAATTGTGTTCCTAGGCTGGGGGATGAGCAGATGGTGTAAGTTCATTTGTGGCTTCAGAATGTTAAGGCGTGTGTGTGTGTGTGTGTGTGTGTGTGTGTGTGTGTGTGTGTGTGTGTTTTAATAGAAAAATAGAAAGAAAGACAAAAATTTTGTCAAGCCTTTGTATGTGTCTCACATCACCCAGATCTCAGTGAGAAATAAAGAAAGCCATCGGAACCTTTGATCCTCTCCTTCCCAGAAATAGGATGAGTCACCCAGCTCCTCAGCCTCCCACTCACAGAAGCCAGTGAGAATGTGGCTAGAGGGGGCTCTGCCCTGAGGGAAAACCGGCCGGCCTCTGCCCCATGCCTGTCTGCTTTCAGACCACGGAGTTCCAGCCCCTGCAGCGGGTGGGGGAGCTCTGTTCCTGACTGGAAGAGTCAAGAGTATTCTCGTAAGAGGACTGAGAAACTTCCCAGAACTCTGAGGAACAATGAGCAAGGGTATCCTCGCCCCAGTGGAGCCTACTGGGTTACCCTTGAAGAACAGAGGTCACTCAGGTGTCTGGGCTGCGTCCCCAGGGCCGTGACCCGGGAATAGAGGCTGTTTGAGGGAGGACTTTGAACTGGAGGGAGAAATCCCCAGGAAAGGTCACGGGGCACCTTCTCTTTGCTCTAGCGTGCTTACAGTCAGCCCTCAAACTTCACCCAGCCCCAGGTGGGGATCGAGGGACAGTGAGAATTGGACTCCAAGAGCATCCACGCTGGCCTTCCAGAAGCTTCCGCTTGAGCCCTGTTCCAGGCCCCGCTCCTTTGAAGCACAGACGGAGTAGAGGTACCTGTTCCTCTCTAGGCACCCTGCCCACCCAGTTTGACGAGTTGGGGGCCACTCCCTCCCCAGGGGCAGTTTCTAGCCTGGCTCCAGCATCCCCGCATCTGGCACCAACAACCCTCAGACTCCAGGGCATTGTCCAGAATGTTGATGGTTGGGAGATGACTCTGGAACATAAAGAGAGCTAAAAAATAACGAACTGGTGCCTCCCACTTGGCCACCCCAACTCCCCTGCCCGGCTGTGTGGAAAGGGGCACAGAGCTTCATTTTCCAGGAAGTCAGCTCATGGGCTAATGATGCAAGCTCAAGACAGGGAGTGCTGAGAAGGCTGCCGAGAGTTCTCTCAGTCATCCCTCTGCCACAAAAGGCAGCACCATCCTGACCCCGGGGACACAGTGCTCGGCGCCAGGACCCGTCTCTGAGGCTCTTTCTCGGTGTGACGGGAACAAATAACAGCTCTGCTGTCCTGAGATTGTCATGAAGATAAAAGGAGATAATGTGCGGGAACCCTCGGGAGTGGTGGAATGTTCTGTAACTTGATCTAGGTGTGGGTTATCCAGGTGTATACATGGGGCAAAACTCATTGAGCTGGTCACTTAAGATTTATGCATTTGGCCGTATCTAAATAATAGATCAGTAAAGTATGTGGGCATGAAAGAGAGCAAAGAATGAGGTAGCAGATGGGCGCGGGCACTTCATACCCTGTAAACCATTTGTCAGCATGGACTTAAAAACTTCTAGTGAGGAGGCGCCTGGCTGGCTCCATCGGTGCAACCTGCAACTCTTGATCTTGGGGTCGTGAGTTGGAGCTCCACACTGGGCATAAAGATTACCTAATAAAAAATAAATAATAAATAACCTTTAAAAGATTAAAAATAAAATAAATTTTAAAAATCAGTAAAAAAGGGGCGCCTGGGTGGCTCAGTCGTTTAGCATCTGCCTTCGGCTCAGGGCGTGATCCCAGTGTTCTGGAATCGAGCCCCACATCGGGCTCCTCTGCTGAGGGAGCCTGCTTCTTCCTCTCCCACTCCCCCTGCTTGTGTTCCCTCTCTCGCTGGCTGCCTCTCTGTCAAATAAATAAATAAAATCTTTAAAAAAAAAAAATCAGTAAAAAAAAAAACTTCTAGTGGAGCATAACCACTCTCCTGATTTCTAATGTCACGGATTCATTTTGCCCCTTTTTGAACTTCCTGTGAAGGGAGTCATACAGTACGGCCTCGCTTTTGTTTGCTTTTTTTTTTTTTTTTTGGTCAGCATTACGAGATTCATGCACGTTGTCCCAAGAGCTTGTTCGTTCTCGTGGATGTAGGGTATTCCACTGTCTGAAGACGCCATTTATTTCTCTGTTCCGTGTCAGGGACAGGCATTTGGGCAGTTTCCGGTTTAGGGTTATTAAAAGGAATGCTGCCATGAACATTTTTGTCCTGGGGTAAATGTATATGTGTATCTCTCTTGGGGATATACCCAGGAGTGGGAGTGCTGGGTCAGGGAATGCATCTGCTGAGTTTGGGGGCATACATGCAAAGCCCTAAAGGAGCTCAGACATCTTCTCCCGCCCCCAAGACCCCTGAATCTGAAGCCTTTACCATGGCTCTCAGAACCCTTGACCCTTCAGCAGCTCTGAGGCCGAGGGCGATGAACCATACCCCTAGAACTGGGGTGGTGGGGGCAGTTGTCACCTCAAGGGAAGTGCTCAGTCAGCGGGGGCCGCCATTACAAAACACCACAGACTGCATGGCTTCAACAAACAGAAATTTTTCTCACAGTTCTGGAGGCTGGAAATTGGAGATCAGGGTGCCAGCATGGTCAGGTTCTGGTGAGAGCTCTCTTCCTAGCTTGCAGCCTTCTCACGGTGTCCTCACGTGATGGAGAGAGAGGAAGCTCTCTGGGGTCTTTTTTTTTTTTTTTTTTTACCACAGTGCATAGTTGTGTTTTTATTTTATATTTATCTTTTTTTAATTTTATTTATTTATTTAGAGAGAGAGTGGGAGCAGGGGGAGGGGCAGAGGAAGAGAGAGAATCTCAAGCAGACGCTGCACTGAGCACAGAGCCTGACACAGGGCTCGATCTCATGATCCTGAGATCATGACCTGAGCCGAAAACCAAGAGTATCAGATAAACATTTTATCTTTTTTAAGTAAGCTTCTACGCCTGGGTGCCTCAGTCAGTTAAGCATCTGCCTTTGGCTCAGGTCATGATCTCAGGGTCCTGGAATCAAGCCCCACACTGGGCTCCCTGTTCGGCAAGGAGTCTGCTTCTCCCTCTCCCTCTGCTCTTCTCCCTGCTCTTTCTCTCTCTGTCTTGCTCACTCTCCCTCTCAAATAAATTTTTAAGGTCTTAAAAAAAAAAAGTAAGCTTCTATGCCCAATGTGGGGCTTGACCTCACAACCCTGAGATCAAGAGTCACATGGTCTACCTACTGAGCCAGCCTGGCACCCTTCTGGTGTCTCTTCTTATAGGAACATTAATCCCATCATGAGGGCCCCACTCTCTTGACCTCCTCTAAACCTAATTACATTTCAAAGACGCCATCTCCATATAACATCACATTGTGGGGTTAGGGTTCAACATAGGAATGGGGGGGAGGGGCACAGTTCCGTCCTCAGCAAGGAGCAAAAAGACCCTCTCCATTCTGTGCCGGGCTGGAGTCCTGGAGGAGACAGCTGGGATGCTTCAAGGGCAGACCACCTGAGCCTGGCCTGGATAGGGCAAGGGACAGTGGGGAGTTTTCCAGTGCGAGGAGGGGCTGTCTCTTCCTATTTGCATCATCTGTCTGACTGCTTCACCTCTGTGTCCCCAGTGTCTGTGAGCAAAGGGTCTGGCACTCAGCATGTGCCCCAGAAATACTGTTCTGAAACCCGATTTTTCTGGGAATTCTCAAGCATACAAAACTATAGAGAGACCAGTATAGTCTCAGTGTACTGAGCCCCTATATTCTCCTCGCTCACTTTCAACAATTATCGACATTTTGCCCATCTAATTTCACTTACCACTTGTCACAGTTGGTATTCCAAGGAGAGGGAACAGCATATAAAAGGCACAGAGGTGTGAAGACCGTGTGGCGTGCTCAGCCCCTGAAGGGCTGGAGGGTGGCCAGATTCAGGAATAGACGGTCCCAGTGACTATCCCAGCTCTCTGGCCCGCATAGTGCCGACCTCATCTCTTCTCACAACACAGATTGAGCACTTCCTATGGGTAGGCCATCCCTGAACAGACGTAACAGGGTGAATGAGATGCAGCCCCTCTTCTCATGGGGCTGACTCTTTAGGAGAGAGACCCACAAGGGAACAGCAATACAGCATGATGCTTCTCTGGCAGGAGGCTGTGGGCACCTAGCCAGACGTGGGGTCAGGAAAGGACTCTTGGGGGCGCCTGGGTGGCTCAGTCGTTAAGCGTCTGCCTTCAGCTCAGGGCATGATCCTAGAGTCCTGGGATCGAGCCCCACATCAGGCTCCTCCTCTGGGAGCCTGCTTCTTCCTCTCCCACTCCCCCTGCCTATATTCCCTCTCTCACTGGCTGTCTCTGTCAAATAAATAAAATCTTTAAAAAAAAAAAAAAAGGAAAGGACTCTTGGAGGAAGTGTTAGCTTGTGAAGGTTATTCTCCATTTGCCCCCAAATCCATTCTTTGGGGTTTTTTTGGTTTTGTTTTTGTTTTTGTTTTTTTGTTTTTTTTTTTTTTTTAAGATTTTATTTATTTATTTGACAGAGAGAGACAGCCAGCGAGAGAGGGAACACAAGCAGGGGGAGTGGGAGAGGAAGAAGCAGGCTCCTAGCAGAGAAGCCTGATGTGGGGCTCGATCCCAGAACGCTGGGATCACGCCCTGAGCCGAAGGCAGACGCTTAACGACTGCGCCACCCAGGCGCCCCTTTGTTTTTGTTTTTTAAGATTTTATTTACTTATTTGAGAGAGAAAGAGAGAGTGAGTACAAGCCAGGGAGAGAGGCAGAGGGAGAGGGAGAAGCAAACTGCCCGCTAAGCAGGAAGCCCAATGCGGGGCTTGATCCCAGGACCCTGGGATCATAACCTGAGCTGAAGGCAGACGCTTAACCGGCTGAGCCACCCAGGCGTCCCAGAACAGCTCTTTCTTACAGAAGAATTCCAATTAATAAATGTAGAAGAAACAAGAGAAACACAAACAGCACAGTAATAAGCATCGCAAGCAGGATCTCCTGACGGATGGTAAAGTCAGTGGGCAAAAGTTTGAAGAAAAACAGGATAGATGCATGGTCTCAAAGTATCTTCTCTAAGATATTTATTAATAATGGGTTGGGGTGGGGGAGTGGTGCCTGGCTGGCCCAGACTTGATCTCAGGGTTGTGAGTTGGAGCCCCATGTTGAGCACAGAGATTACTTAACAATAAAATCTTAAAAAACGAAAACAATGGCGGGACGCCTGGGTGGCTCAGTCGGTGAAGCGTCTGCCTTCGGCTCAGGTCCTGATTCCAGTCTCCGGGGATTGAGCCACATGGGGCTCACTCAGCCGGGAACCTGCTTCTCCCCCTCCGCCTGCCCCTCCCCCTGCTTGTGCTTTCCCTCCTCTGTGTCAAATAAATAAAACCTTAAAAAAAAAAAAAAAGAAAGAAAAGAAAAACTCATAAATGAGCCCATCCTCTGACCCATAAGCCCAGTCCTGGGAATTTATCCTAAGGGAATAATTTTTTAAAAGACTTAACCGTCACCCAACTTCAACAACTGTCAACTGATTGGATGATCTCATTTCATCTGTACCCTGACCCACGTCTGCCCCTCGATTATTCGGAGGCAGGTCTCAGGCATCACTTTCTTTCATCGGTAAATACTATCTCTGAAAGGTCAGAAGCCCCCCCTCACAAAAAGTAATTGCACTACCATTATCACACCTAAGGAAAAAAAACTCCCACAATTCCTCAACGTCAGCGTGCTTGCGAGAACTCGTGAGAGCAATGTCTGGCTCACAGAGAAAACTTAAAATCAAAAGTGGTGGTAGGGGCGCCTGGGTGGCACAGCGGTTGAGCGTCTGCCTTCGGCTCAGGGCGTGATCCCGGCGTTCTGGGATCGAGCCCCACATCAGGCTCCTCCACTATGAGCCTGCTTCTCCCTCTCCCACTCCCCCTGCTTGTGTTCCCTCTCTCGCTGGCTGTCTCTCTCTGTCAAATAAATAAATAAAATCTTAAAAAAAAAAAAAAGTGGTGGTAGTTACTGGTGAGTCACCGGTTCTTGGTGTTTCTGTGTAATGGGCTCACCTCCATCATAGTGCCGCTATGACAACGCTGTGTCACCACAGCCAGATGCTCCCCATATTCCTCTGTGTGTGTGTGTGTGTGTGTGTGTGTTGTCTTTTTCAACAGTACAAATAAAACATACAGTTAGAGTCGTAAAACAAGAAATTTCGTATCTGCCCAGGGATCACGCAGATAATATCCCATACAATGGAAAATATATGTAAAAATATGTACATATCATCACAGATTGGAGCCGCCCTTTCCTACTAGCTTTATAGGTTCGTTTGCTTACCGATATTTTATTTAGGAAAAAATTCAAACCTGCCGAAGAGTTATAAGACAGCCCAAAGGAAAGAAACTGAGATGCACAGGGATTTATTTTTCTTATGGAAGGAGAGGCGCAGGGGAAGACCGCTCAGGCTGGGGTACTGGTTTCACAGGGTTATCCATGATGTAGGTTTGCTCATCTTTCTCCTCCACTATGGTCAGCATATGGTTTTAGTCTTTGTTGTCACAAAGCAGTTCCTGCCCCCCTGGGTGCGAGGCTTCAAGTTCTAGGAGAGAAAAAATAGCAGATCCAGAAGTTTTCTTATGAGGTTTTACTTGGGAAGGGACACCCATCCATCCCAGGGGTTTTGCTTGGGAAGGGACATCCACCCATCCCAGGGACTTCTACCTACATCTCATTGACCAGAATTGGAAGACAAGGCTACCCTAGAGGAAGGGGGGCTGAGGGGCCAAGTACTCTCAGAGAGGCACGTCCATCCTGAACCAAACTGGAGTTCTGTGAGGAGGAGAGACCAGAAAGGAGTGTCTGTCACAGACAGGGAGAGAATAAAGACAGAGAGGCAGCTACGTCCAGGATCCAGGCTGAAGGCAGCAGGAAGGGAAGGAACAGCAGACATGAGCCATGTTCAGAAACAACGAGCCAACCTTAGGTGACAGTAGGAAAGATGGTAAAATGAACCGTCGGGGCAGCTCTGAGCTTCCTACCCAGGCAGACAAGTGGAAGGATTGGAAGGGAGGAGCAGGACGTTATTTTTTGTGACAGTCGTGACAGTTTACTATGGGTGATTATGTCCATTGAAAGCATGGAATCGTACAATGGCCTGGAAATACAGACTCCCTTAACGGTCACCAAAAGTGTCTGAGGCAGGTACTGCCATTGCTACTTCACTGTAAAGAAAGAAAGCTGTAACTCAGAGGTGAAGTCACTTGCTGAAGGTCCCAGTCAGTAAGGCGGCATTCTCTTGCTCATGAATAGACAGCGTCTTACTTTTAGGGAGTAGATGTGGTTTGGCGCTACAGATCCTTTCATGGCAGGAAGACCATAGGGGAGGATTGCCCTCGGCACGGGAGCATCAAGGGAACCACATCCAGTGGCCGGGAGCGAGTAGAAACCCAGCCCTCTATAAGTGGGCCCTCATAAGCTGGAAAGGAGGTGGCCAAGGAAGAGTCAGCAGCCTGAGCAGTTCCTGCCCCTCCTTTCGTAGGCGAGAGGCTGGCTCGGGGCCCTGTCAGAAGTTGCGCATCTTTCCTCTAGGGCTTCCTTGGTACTTTAATTAGAGCAGTTAGCTAAGAATGTCGGGGAGGGTCTCTCTGAAGAGGCGACATTTGGGTCGAGACCGGAAGGAGCAGGAGACAGCCGTGAAGGAAGGAAGTTCTAGCAGAAAGGATGAACTTGGCACGGGTAAGGGAGGGAAAGGAGGTTGGTAGGAGAAGGACGCAGCTGGATGCGGGGAGGAACTAGGTCAGGTAGTCTGATAAGGCATAATGGAGGCAGGGAGGCCAGTTGAGAGACTGTCACAGTAGTTCAAGAAAGAAAGGAAGTTAACTTGGACTTCAGCGGCAGTGGGGATGGTGAAGCGGCCAGGTTTGGAAACAGAACGTCTGAAATTTGCTGATGAAGGGTATGAGAGAAAGAGAAAAAAAGGAATGACTTCTAAGCCCTTGACCTGAGTGAGTAGGGGAATGATCTAGCCATTTAATGAAATGGGGAAAAGACCCAGGAGAGGTCAGGGAAATGGAGGGAGAAGGTACGAATAGCTACTGTTATCCACCACCTGTTCAGTTCTTCAGTTCGGATGGTGGAGAGTACCCCATTATTTGAATATTATAAGATCTATTAAAATTTAAGTATACTTATATTAATTTATATTTAATATAAATTTAAGTATGTTAATAAATCTAGGGAGATTAATAAATCTAGAGTATATTTAAGTATATTAATATGTTAAGTATATTAATAAATCTAGGGAGAAAAATACATATAATCATCTCTGCAGAGGCTGAAAAGGCATGTGACAAGGTTGATACCCATTCTTGATTAAAAATTTAAAATATGAACAAACTGATACCTTTAGTTAATATTATTCTAGCATCATGCTTAATGGCAAACAGCGGAAGAATTCACAATTCTTATTTTAACATTGTACTGGAGATACCAACTGAGGCAACTGGATAAGAAAAATGGATTAGAGGTCTAATAGTATAGTTTTAAGGAACAGATAAAATTACTTTATGTATTATTTGAGTGATTTCAGTATATCCTTATAATATATCCTTAATACGGTATATCTTTTGTATCTTTAATATAGTATTTTTTATATAGTATACAATATAGTTTGTTTTTCATAAATAGTACCATTTCTGCAATGAAAAAAAAGAAAATAAAGAAACATAACCTGGCTAGTCTTGCCCTCCCCCAATTTGAGGTCTAATAATTGGAAAGGAGGAAGTACAACTATTATTTTCTGTACACGACGTAACTGTATACCTGGAAAAACCAGGAGACTCAACCGAGAAACTACTATAAACAATATAAGAATTCAGTAAGGTAGCAGAAAATAAGATATGTAGAAAGCAACAGCTTTCCTACATATAATTACCAGCTAGAAAATACAATGGAAGAAGATACCTCATTTATAATAGCAACAAATAATATAAAATACATAGGAATAAGCGTCACATGAAATGTGCAAAAATTATACAAAGAATACTTCAAACACATTACTGAAGTTGCAAAAAGACAATCTGAACAGAGTCATCATAAATGTCAATTATCCCTAAGTCACTTTGTAAATGAACACCATTCCAAAACAACCTGACAAATTTTTGGAGCTAGACAGACGGCCTGTAAATGTTGTTTTTAAGAAATAAACAAGCAAGGGGCCCTGGCTGGCTTAGTTGGCCGAACATGAGACTCTTGATCTCAGGGTTGTGAGTTCGACCCCCACGTTGGGCGTAGAGATGACCTAATAAAAAACAATTTTTAAAAATCCTCTGTATTATCAGAAACCAAAACACCATAAGCAACATGAAAACACAAATAGCCAAATGTTAAAAAAAAAAACAACCCCAAACCAAAAACAATTTGGCTATTACTGTAACAAAGACCTAATCTTCCTAATATAAAGCTTCTACAAATCAAACACGAGAAATACACCAATAACGCAAAAGAAAAATCGGCCAAAGATCATTGGGAATAGATAATAGAAAAAGAGATACAAGTAGGCTTTTAAATTAGGGGAAGGTGTTTGAGCTCACTCAGAAGAGAACTATAAATTAAAACTACCCAGGTAAAAAAAAAAACAGTATCAATTACATCAAAGTACAAGTTTGCCAACACATTCATACACAAAACCATGGAAAAAGCAGCACTCTTGTACGTTGCTGGTGGCAGTGCAAATTGATACAACTCCTGTGGGGAACTTAACCAGATGTACCCAAATTTCAATGAATATATTTATGCGTTCAAAGTTAATCATTCACTGCAGTATTGCTGGAAATAGCCGATGATAGAAAACAACCTATCAATAGGATAGTTGCATAATTATGGGATAGCCAAACAGTAAGAATATTCTGAGTACACAACTGTAAAAAAGAATGGACTCTATGTATTGACATGCAAAATTTTCCATTATATATTGTTTAGTAGAAAAAAGGTATGGAACAGTATAGTGTACTATTTTTTTCTAAGCAAGCTCTATGCCCAACGTAGGGCTTGAACTCATGACCCTGAGATCAAGAGTCACACGCTCTACTGACTGAGCCAGCCAGGTGCCCCGTAGTGGGCTCTCTTTTGCGTAAAATGAGAAGAAAATATATTCATAGAGGCTTCCCTTTGCCTAAAGACATTCTAGAAGGATAGCCAAGTAAGTAATACGTGGTTACAGGTTGGGATGGGGGCAAGGTGAGAATAAGACTTCACTGTATAACTTCACATATCATGTGAGTCTTAAAAGAAGTCTATGTATTCTCTAGGTAAAATATTAAATAATTAAAAGACATGGTATCGAAAGCTATGAACATGGGTGGAAGCGCAAGCTGGAGAGAGACATGAGATCAGGCTAGGGCTTTGGGTGACCTTAAGGGAATGATCCAGAAGAGAGGGAAATACAGACCATGCATTCCTAGGTGAGAGGCCACCGCAGCGCTAAGTAGTTGAGAAAGGCCCAGCTAGACAGTCAGGCTTTAAACAAGAGCACGCCATTCTTCCTCCACGAGGAGGTCATGGAAAGCATCTAAGGGAACACAAAGTACGAATCCGGCCAGGGGTGATGCCAGTTCCTCTCTTTACTTAGGATTTTCAACAGAGCTGTTAGCAAATACATTCTGATCTTCTGGTACTAAACGCCTTTTAAAAAACACCTTTGGCTGCTTGGTCACTAACACACGTAAGCCTCTGGCTGTGTCCACCTACTGACACCAACATTCACAACAAATCTCCCTAGTTGTTGGCTCTGTCCCAGTGGAGCACACAATCACAGGGGCCGTCCAGCGTTGTTAGGCTAGTTTTTGGAAAGCCACAGACAGGAATATAAACCCAACTTCCCTATAGAATGAGATAAACTGGAGTTGTATCCCACCCGACTTCAAAGCAGGAAATAAATAGGATTACCCAGGTTGCTGCGCTGTCAAAACGGACTCGCACCCCCTCTTTTATGATCGTTAGAGCTGAATTCCCATCTCCAGATATTCCTTCCTGCGGTAACACACCGAAACAACAAACTTAAAAAATAGCATTAGGTTTCGCTTTATATATTTATACCTTCTCTCTCTCCAAAATGTAGAGGTAAGTTTCAGACGTCCGTGCAAGAAAATGAAAGAAGTCGGAAGAGAGAAATGAGTAGGGTGAGATTCAGCCGGGGGTATGGTTAATAAATGCCCCAGACCTCATTCCAAAGAGCGGGCCCAAGTGAAAACGCGTCTGGTTTTCAGTGCTCGTCCAAGAAAAACACGTTCCTTAGAGACAAAGCCTATCTGTGACGCTGACACCCAAACTAAATCTACCCCACAGGGTCTTTTACAAGGAATACTGTTAACATTGTAGATCTCTTAGAAATCCATGGAATAAACAGACTCACAAATGGCACACGGCAGCTCCCGTGCCCCTTGTGGTAAAGATGGCTTTGCCCAAGCGAATGCCATTAAAGAGCCTTCTACAGGAAGTCACCACAGTACCATCCAAGGACACAGTTCCCTGATGAAAACTGACACTAAAATTTTGTTATTAAAATTCTGGGACATTATGGTCATTAAGTTCAGTGCATGCTGAGAATTAATATTCAAGTAAGACTCCCAAGTACTCTCCCAAGGATGAGTTTTAAGAAGAGGAAACCGAAAAGGTGTAAGGTTTCTTACAAGTTTGAGATGAACTGAATATTGCATTTTCTGCACAGGCGGTTGGTTACTGACTTGACTTTCGGGAAGCCTCTGTCTCTGTTCCTAACAGGAACCCTTCCGGAAGGTGCTTACTAGATCAGAAGGGGAATGCCTGCATTAAATTTACGTCTGTTTTTATGGTTGCATTCAGCAAGAGCGCCGCTCTGAAATATCTAGGCTGCCATGAGAACCAGCCGAACTTCCTTCACAAAATGTGGCATTTCATGGAGACACTTGCTCAATGGACATGCCCCAAACAAGGAGCATGATCCTAGGATGAATCAATAGGCGTGCTCCCGATAGGAAGCAGCGGGTGATTTTTCCTGTTGGCTGGCTGTTCTGAGTTCACAACTTAAAAATATGTCTTAGGCTTAACGTTATTAATAAAGATGTCAATTCTCCTCCACATACACCTATAGGTTCAGCACAATTACCACCAAAATCCCAGCAAGATTTTTTTTTGTAAGGAAAAGCTTATTCTAGGGGCGCCTGGCTGGCTCAATTGGTAGAGCATGAGACTCTTGATTTCGGGGTCATGAGTTCAAGCCCCATGCTGGGCACAGAGATTACTTTAAAAAAAAGAAAGAAAGAAAAGAAAGAAAAAAGAAAAGAAAAGAAAAGAAAAGAAAAGAAAAGAAAAGAAAAGAAGAGTTTATTCTAAAATTTATGTGAAAAGACAAAGGAACTAGAACAGCTAAAACAAATTTGAAAAAGAATGAAGCGGGAAGAATCACCCTACCCAGTTTTCAGACTTACTATATAGCTAGAAGTAATGGAAACAGTGTGGTGTCGGTGGAGGGATAGACACATAGATCAAGGATACAGAAGAGAACCCGAAGTAGACCCACACAAGGATGGTCAACTGAATTTTGACAAAGTTGCAAAGGCATTTCAACAGAGAAAGGAGAGTCTTTTCAACAAATAGCGCTGAAGCAATTGAACATCCATAGATTAAAAAGTCAACCTTCACCTAAACCTCACACCTTAAAAATGGACTCAAAATGGATCATAGATTTAAATAGAAAATTATAAATTAGAAAAAATAGAAAATCTTTAGGACCTAGGGCTAGGTGAAGGATTCGCAGACATGACACCAAAAGCACGATGCACAAAAGGAAATATTGATAATTGGACAGCATCAAAATTGAAAATGTTTTTAAAAAATTAAAAATGTTTGCTCTGCAAAAGACCCTGTTAAGAAGAAAAATAAGCAGCCTATGTGTCCATCAATGGATGAGTGGATAAAGAAGATGTGGTATGTATATATATACAATGGGATATTATTCAATCATAAAAAAGAACGAAATCTTGCCTTTTGCAACAACATGGATGGATCTAGAGAGTAAGATGCTAAGTGAAATAAGCCAGTCAGAGAAAGACAAATACCATATGATTTCACTCTTATGTGGAATTTAAAAAGCAAAACAAAGGGACAAAGGAAGGAAAAAAAGAGAGAGAGAGACAAACCAAATAACAGACTCTTTTTTTTCTTTTTAAGTAGGCTCCACACCTAGCATGGAGCCCAACACAGGGCTTGAACTCACAACCCTCAGATCAAGACCTGAGCTGGGATCGAGTCGGACACCCAACTGACTGAGCCACACAGGCACCCCTCAAATAACAGACTCTAAACTATGGAGAACAGAGGATTACCAGAGAGGAGGTGGGTAGGGGGATGGGTGAAATAGGTGATGGGGATTAAGAGTACACTTTTCTTTGTTTTAATTTAAGTAATCTCTACACCCAACATGGGGCTCAAACCCACAACCCTGAGATCAAGAGTCACATGCTCTTCTTACTGAGCCAGCCAGGGACCCTAAGAGTATACTTATCTTGTTGAGCACTGGAATTGTTGAATCGCTATATTGTACACCTGAAACTAATAGAACACTGTATGTTAACTACACTGGAATTAAAATAATAATAAAAAGATAGACAAGCTATAGACTGGGAAAAGATACTTGTAAATCACACATCTGACAAAGGACTGGTACCTAGATTATATAGAGGACTCTAAAAACTCAACAGTACAAAACAAATGAACAAACAGAAACAGACTCACTCACACATCTAGAGAACAAACTGGTGGTTTCCAGAGGGGAGGGAGTTGGGGGGATGGGAGCAATAGGTGATGGGGATTAAGGGGTACAAACTTAGAGCTATGAAATAAACAAATCATGGGGATGAAAAGTACAACATAGGGAATATAGTCAATAATGTTGCAATAACTTTGTATGGTGACAGATGGTAGCCACACTTATCGTGGCGAGCACCGTATCACGTACAAAATTGTCAAATCCCTGAAACGAACGTAACATCGTACGTCAACTATACTTCAATAATTTTTTTAAAAACCTCAGCAGTGAAAAACAATCAATTATTTTAAAATGGGCAAAAGACACAAACATATTTTACCAAAGAGAATATAGAGATGGCAAATAAGCACATGAAAGGATGTTCAACATCACTAGCCATTAGGGAATGCAAATTAAGACCACAAGGAGATACCACCTCGCACCAATGAGAACAGCCGAAATAAAATATGCCAATACCAAATGCTGGTGAGGAGGCAGAGAAACTGGATCTCTCGTGCATTGCTGGTGGGAATGTAAAATGGTACGGCCACTCTGGAGAATGGTTTGGCAGGTTCTTAAACTAAACGTACACTTACCATATGATTTTTTTGTTTTTCTGCCAGAAAAACGAAAATTCATGTCCACACAAAAATCTGTACATGAATGTTCAATGTTCGTAGCAACCTTGATTTCTAAGAGTCAAAAACTGGCAACAAGCCAAATATCCTTCACCAGCTGAGTAAACAAACTATGGAACATCCATACCACTCGGCAATAAAGAAACCAACTATTTGCAACAACTTGAATGGCTCTCAAGGACATTATGCTGAGTGACAAAAAGCCAATCTCAAAAGGTCACAGACTGCAAAATTCCATTTATGTGAACAATTCTGAGATGACATTTTAGAGATGGAAAACAGATCAGCGGTTGCCAGGGGTGACAGGGTGGGGAAGCAGAAGGGGTGCAGGTATGACTGTAAAGAGGTAGCACGAGGGAGATCTTGGCAGTGGAACAGTTCTGTGGAGCTGGTTATACAAATCAACATGTGATAAAACTGCAGACAACTACACACACACACGTACACAAAAAAATTGGTGAAATCTGAAGGAGGTCTGTGGATTGTACCAATGTCAATTTCCTGGTTTTGATGTACTAGTTATGCCAAGTGTTACCAACAGGTGAAACTGCGTGAAAGCTACACGTGACCTCTTTGTACTACTTCACCACTTCCTGTGAATTTATCATTATTTCAGGCTAAAAAAATAAACGTAAGTTTTATTAGAAGATATAATTGTATAAAACTTGTTCAGTGCAAGAAAAGTATGAAGCCGCAGAAAATCTTTTCGTCTCAACCAGACGCAAGAACTGCCACTATTTATGCAGATTTCCTTCTAGTTTTCTACATCTTCTCCAAAGAGTTGAGCTCATTCTGCACACTCCAGTTGAAACCTACTCCTTCCTCAACCCATTAGAGCAATTATTTTCTCTACATCGCTAATAATTGTAAATGGCGGCTTAATATTCCGAGTGCAATATATAAAATTAAATATTAACTCAGCTCCAATTCTAGTCAGAAGGAACAGGGTGAACAAAAACTCTGGCAAAGGCAGAGTGCAGGATGTGTCTACACAGTAGCATCGTATTCAGCTACGGTATAAGGTATGGGGAAGAAGTTATAAGCTGCAAGGTAGACTGGTGCCACACCATTGGACCAACTTAGTAGAGCGCCATTAATTTGGTTGTGGCATCTACTGTAATTTGGAATACAGAGATGCTTCTGCCATGAAGTCCCTGAAACATGATCGTGGTAATTGGAAGTTTTAGAACAGATGATAAAGGGTAGAGAACAGCAGACTCCATACCTAAGTTTGCTGCATCATAATTGCCTGGGGAAATTAAAAACAAAAGCAAAAAGCGAAAAAGACTTCTGAGTGAACCCCAGGGATGGATTCTATTAGGAGTTGCTACAGAATCATTTCCCGAGTCTCCTGTTGCAACATCAAGTTGGGGAACCACGAAAGAAAAACTAGGTTCCAAGAGGACAAGGGCTACATTTGAAATCATCACTACATTCCCCAACACTCAGCAGACCCCAAATCAGCTTTTGAATGAGCCCTAAATCAACCTTGGCCATCCAAATGTCTACCAGATAACCCACTAGGATCCTATCAGGTGAGTGGGTCAGGAGTAGAGGTTCAGAGACCATTCTGTGTACAACTAACCAACTGATGTCAGGTAAATGAGACGGGCTGTTGAAAATCTAGGCGAATGTGGAGTAGAATTAAGAGCGGAAAGGGAAGAATGAGGATTTCCTCTTTCTTCCAAAGATGGGAGAGGCATTTTTACTCCACTTAGCTCTTAAAAAGTAAAATGTCAGGGTGCCACACTTGATCTCAGGGTCGTGAGTTCAAGCCCCACTTTGGGCGTGGAACCTACTTTTTAAAAAGTAAAAGGTCATCTTCAGTGTAACAAGGAAACGGGGAAAACAGGAACCCTCAAATTATAAACCATGACTAGATCTGCTAACACAATAAAATCAGGACTGAAAACGGACAGACAGCCACAGAAAACCTTAAGTCAGAATACAGACATGTGTCACAGTACTAACAGGCCCCCCTAATGATCCTTTGAAGAGGGGAAAGGAAATTAGGGATGTGGTCATGTCCCCAGAGGACAGAGATAGCATCAGTACTTCCTTCTTTTTATGGCCAAACAGCATTCCATTCCATGTATACACATTTTGTTTGTCCATCTGCCAGCTGATTGGCATTTGGGTGGTTTCCACTTTTTGGTTATTGTGAATGCTATGAACATCCGCTTGCAGACATAAGCTGTAAGCTTGTTTTCTCTCTCCTGGGTAGAATTCTCCTAGGAGTAAAATTGCTGAGTCATATAGTAATTCTACATTTAACACCTGTTTTGAGGCTTCCCCTCTTAAAGTAAATGTGTTCATCTGTTTTATGGTGTTTTCTCCCATAATAAACATGTTTGCAGGTCATGAAATATTCTTCCGCACTGTAATTAAACATAGTGCCCTGTGTCAAAATAATCCTATTTCAGAATTATCCTTCAGACAACCCAGTCAGGTATAGGTAGGAAAAACTGGCAGGGGGCGGGGGGTAAAAATCAACAATGAAAAGGAGGAAAGAAATGGAGAATAGTCATTACAGAGGAAACAACATTAGAAACAGACTGAACATGCTGAAAAGTAGATCAACTGAAATGAGGACAAGATCTGAAGCAAAGCAGGTTTGAACATACCCGGAATCGTGTTCAACGAGAACAGAAGAGAAAAAATTCGGAGATATTCCTAAAATGCAGTGAACGGAACCTCTGCATTCCAGTGGGCAGGCAGTAAGACCACTGTCAACACCCAGATTGCTTAGTTCTTCAAAGAGAGCTTCAAAGAGAACAAGCCTGTGACCATTCAACCAGGTCACTTAGGAGCATAGGGACAAGAGAAACAGCCACCCATAATAGAAAAAAAACATTTATATAGTTTTAAGCAAAGACATTGAACATTTTCAAACATGGTCCCTGTAAGTCATTTTAGAAAAAAATTATCTGGTATTGAAAAAAATTCAGCCAAGAGATGGTTAAGAACGAACCCAGGAAACATTAACAGTGGGTGGAGGGGGTAGGGGGAGAATGACTTACATTTAAGTATATATGTAAACTTATCATTTAAATTACAATGAACTACAAAAATTAACATAGTATGCAAATAAACCTGAGTTATAATCTTAACCCTGCTAGACTAGAAATAATCTCAATTAAGAATTTAGACAGTCCATCCCCCCATAGCTTGTGTTCACTCTTAATTTACATAAAGGGGAACTTGAACCATCCTTAGAATCCAATTTCACTGTCACCTTTGGCCACTATCTTGTCAATCCAGCCATCCTTACATAACCTCTTTCCACACTTTTGACTAAATTCAGGCTCCCCTCCCTCTTTCCTACCTCTAAAACCAATATGGCATATTAGGCTTCAAAATTCTGCCCTAAAAATTTAGGCTTGCTGCTTTGAGATCATGACTCTGAAAATGGCAACTATCCAGAAGCAACTATTTCATTACAAAGCTAATAAAAAATTGTTCTCAGTCATACTGCAAAGAACTCCAAGTGAAACAAGCGGAAATTAAGTACTTTCCTTAGGTTTAATTGTATCTCATTGCCCACACTTCACCATGTTTAACCCCCAAAACAGAACAGTCCTTTCATATGGTTCAACTTAACTTCTTAGAAGGGATCTTATCCACTCTTAATTGGCAGTAGGGGCCTGCAGCAATGGGGAGTAACGGAGGCAAGCAAAGACACCAAAGGGGGAGGAAGGATGCCCATGCCATCTCTATCACCCTGACCCCAAATACATTTAAAAGTAGGCTCCATGCCCAACGTGGGGCTCGAACTCTCAACCCTGACACTGAACCACATGTTCTACCGACGGAGCCAGCCAGGAGCACCCCGCCACCCCCTCCCCCAGTACATTCTTGATCCCCGATCACTTGGATTACTAGTACATTTAATTTTTACCCAACTTCTTCCACTGTTCAGGTGACCTTCACATCAAGTGCTTCAAAGAGATTCCCACCCGTATTAAGCTGCTCAGAATACAAACCAATTTGCAATACACGCTGTACATCACTAAGGACCTCTTAGATTCCCATCTATTCCAACAACTTTTTTGGGCCAACTTCATCTTTTATTACAAATACTTATGGTATGGTATCAGAGTAATTCTGTCTCCAAGAGGCACCTCCAAATTAGCACTGGACGGCAAACCAAAAAAATTACACCTTACAATTCTTCAGGCAAGAGCACAACTTTATTTTCACCTATAATAATAAACCACAATTGACAACAACAAAGGAGACTGTGCAGTTCAACTTTTTATTTTAATAAAATCAGAATATGCACAGCACATGCAGTGCTAGCATCTAAACTAATACAATAAGCAATTACTAAAGCTACAGTGACTTGAAGTTCAATCTTTACATTCAGCAAGTTTAAATCCATTCTTAATGTGATTTTTGAAACCTTATTTATTAACTGAAAATATTGCTTGCTTATTGATAAAACTTGCTCAAACGCTACCGCTGAATGTACAAGTCACTGAATATGCCAATACAACAAATATAACCACATGTTTGAGGATTGCAATGTGCCAGACATTCACTGAAAAAAAATACACACAACTAAACAAAACTCACGCAACAAACATCTGAGAATCTGGACACTTCTTTTCAGTGTTTTTGAAGTGTGTCATTAATATCTTAAGACAAGTGTATCAAAACCTTGGCATGATTTAATTTCAAGTCGCCAATTTTGTTTTTACTAACATCAGAAAGTTATGGCTACACTGCCAATGCCGGGTCTGCTTAATTTGACTTAAGAGTTTAATATGACTTAACATTAAAAGCTCACACTACCCCGAAATATATAATTTCACGCATACGGTGACATTCAACATTCAAGTGCCAGTGTTTTTGTACTGTCTTTTGGTCAAGTTTCTTTAAACTTTCAAAGAATCACTTTTAGGCTTACAAAAATAAATATTTGTCAAAATGTTCAATAAATATTACATAAAACTAGCAGCAAAAAGTATCTAGAAATCTGTCGTGTGCAAATAGTTTTCTTCCCAACTATTATTCCCATGGTCCCAAATAAATTTTAGAATCTAGTCCCATCCCCTTCCTAGACAAGCTGCGTTCAACAATCTCCAAGAGACAAAATAAGATTGGAAGTTTAAGGACACGCACACAAGACATATATATAAAATTCTCTGAATGTGCAATAAAAGAAGTACTTTGTAAAAAGTTATGGGCAAAATGTACAAGGGCCTAAACCTAGACTAATTGAAATAGCACCATAACAAATGACCTCAATACTGTCAAGTGCACCTACTTAATAAAAGTTTTAGAACAAGGCACAATACACTTGAAAATCTATTGCACTTTAGGAAATTTTTGCCATCTTCCTATGCCACTGTAAAAAGATTGAGCGTTTTGATCACCGCATTCTGGCCACAAAATTAGCACAGAATTCAAAGTGGCAGAGGCATTTTAGTGGTGGACAATGCTCATCTTTGGCCAGATTTAGCATAAACAGACTATAAATACAATGGAAACCTATGCAACTAAAACTGACTAAAACTGCACTGTAGAGCAGAATCGACACCTTGTGCAGTTATGTACATATTTCCAACCTGTGTGATCTCAAAGATTTCAGTTTGTTACTCTTCTGGAGCCATTTTTACAAAGTCTATAGTAAGCCAGTTTAACATCTCAACGCAGCTTGAACAGAGTAATGTGAATCGGCATTTAAAATAAAGCCTGCTGCATTAATTCTTCCTGTTCATACCCTCTTGACCAAAAAACATCAACACTAGCATGCGTTATTAGACCAAAAATCACCCAGGGCCCCGAGGAGGGCTGGTCATTGCTGTGGTCAGCCATTCTACCATTTCAATTTCATTTATGGCAGGCATTTAAAAAGTCTAAGTAGATGAATTCTCCTAAAAACCTATTTCAAGTTATCAGACCTTTAAACTTTCCCTGTAATAATATGCCCACATTTGGCTAGCTCATAGTTAATGATCTGCCTAAACATTGAAAGAGGAATTGCTGTATTTACTTGCATTAACTTTGAAAACAGTGCTTTGAATGTATGCATGTATTCATACATCACCTCATCATGACTGGAATGGCTTGTTTAAAGACGATCAGGTTCTAAATACCTATCCAGGATAGAGTGAGCAAATCAGAACTTTAACTTAATACAGTTTGCCACATTAGAAACTAATCCCATTAATATGCTTCAAGACGTTCGTTGTTTTCCCCCAATCTGCAAGTATCAAAAAGCCCTAATGCAGGCTACCGCATAAGTTTTTTCCTTATAATATTTATGGATGAATCGATGATTCCTGTTAAGTTGTATCACACCTGTGTGCCAAGGTTTGATTTTAGCCCAAGTTCAGTAAATTTATTTTGTCAAAACAATTGATATCTTGAGCATTACTGAGCCAACAGGACATCAAAATAAAAAGTTGTCTAAAGTTAAAGGCACAGTACATTAACAAACAAATGATCCTCAGTCACAAAATTATAAATGCAGTTTGGGATGGGGGTTGGCGGGAGGGGAGTTAATCCAAACTACAGCAATGAAGTCTTCGAACCACCTTCTGAACAGGGCTGCTGATTGTTCCTTTCAATTCTTCATGTGACCTTGAGCTCCCTTAAAAAAAAAATTTCAGTGGAGAATCACAGCTGGTAATGTACTGCGAGTTCTTGAAGCTACACAAGGTATAGTCTGGCTAAGTTACATGTGGTTTCCATATTAGCTTGTTTGGCAGGGTGACCTACTGCAAAGCAGGTTCAGTTACCCCACCAGTCAACCCCCTGGGAGTTATAATTTCCTCCATATCCATCACTGTTGTAAAAGCCTCCATAGCCACCTAATGAGAGATTTAAAAAAGAGAGAAATTAATTAAGTCATTCACCGTTAAATACAATCTTTCCCTTCTTTAAGTACTTTGATATCAAATTACAAAAAGCAATCTACAGGGCTGAACTTCCCCGATGTTTTTAATTACACTTTGAAAAAGAGGACTACGAGGAAGAAGCCCTTCCCAAAGCCAGGTTAAGAAATCCACATTACCTCCACCAAACCCCCTGCTGCTGCCGTGGCCGCCTCCACCACTGCGGCTGCTGCTTGCGCGGCTGCTGCTGAAGCTGGAACTGCTGGCACCGCTGCTTTGTCGATAGTCTCGGGCACCAAATCCTCCACTGAATCTACTACTGCAACAACAAGGTGTGTTGGTGGCTCACGGGAAGATGAAACTCCACCAAGTAACCCCATTCTTGTTAAAACTTTCCAGTGGCCAATTTCTGATTTTGCAATGCAAAGGTTTCCCCTATCCAGCCCTCTTCCCTAGTGATTTTTTTTTTAAAGATTTTATTTATTTATTCGACAGAGATAGAGACAGCCAGCGAGAGAGGGAACACAAGCAGGGGGAGTGGGAGAGGAAGAAGCAGGCCCATAGCGGAGGAGCCCGATGTGGGGCTCGATCCCAGAACGCTGGGATCACGCCCTGAGCCGAAGGCAGACGCTTAACCGCTGTGCCACCCAGGCGCCCCTAAATAGTGATCTTAAAGGCCGTAGCCACCAATGGCTGGCTTTAACTCGGTGTCAACCCTTTCTAACACCCCTCACCCAAAGGATCCAGGCAACCTAAGAAATATGAAGACCCCTCAACTTAAATACTGGAGAAGTGAACTGTGGATATGGCACCCATCCCTCTCTTTATGCACCACGTGCACGCCTTACCTCTTAGATCGTCCACGACTGCTACCCTTGTAGTGGTGTTCATAAGCCATGTTTTCTAACCAAGATGGCACTTCTTGTTTAGCTTCAACAAGAAGATCCAACAAATCCTTGGTAATGTTTATATTTCTCTCATTAAAGAATGAGGTGGCAAGGCCTAAACCAGTTCCAAAAAGTACATAAATTAAGGTCTTCCACAAAAAAAGCATAGTATTCTTACTTTCCTACACAGCATATTAAGTAGAATACCAAGAGATGACAAGTCGCTTGTATTGCTGAGATAGATTTTAACCGCATTCCTTAGAAACAGAGGAGTTCTTAGACTTAAGATCCTGGAAAGTTCTTGGCTGCACACATCCCACTGGAAAACCACCACCAGACCATCAAGTAACCCAACACTTACCAAGGTTCCCTACACGTCCTGTACGGCCAATGCGATGTACATATTCTTCGATATCACTTGGCAAGTCAAAATTGATAACATGTTTCACATTTGAAATATCCAGTCCTCTTGCTGCTACCTAGAAAACGACTTCTGTTATACATGGCACACTTAAAGCCAAAAGTTGAACATGCTGAACTTGAAAATAAGAATTGTCTTATACATACTGCTGTAGCCACTAGAATTGGGCTTTTTCCTGAGCGGAACTGGTGAAGGGCCTCTTCTCTATCTCTCTGAGATCGGTCTCCATGGATACTGGTACAAGCATACCCTTCATGGTACAAGAAATCTTCCAGAGAATCTGCACCCTTTTTGGTCTCCACAAACACTAAGGTCAGTGAATCCTTGCCTGATTGTGAAAAATTACCAGGTTTTTGTCACTAATAGTGACTCAGTTCTCTTTACATTTAGTAAACATGCAAAGAAACAAATAAAAAACAGACTTTAAACAAATGTTCTAAATGGGGAGGAAAAGCAGTAAAGGCAATCCAAAGGGGTTCTCATTACCTAAGCCACCAGCATGATGCTAACACATTTGTCATTTTACCTGTTGCATTTAGAAGGTCAAGCAAAAACGACCGTTTGTCGGACTCTTCCACCCAAACTACTTTCTGTGTAATATTCTCAGAGGTAGAGCCAACTCTTCCTACAGCTAAAAAGATATACTCATCCAAGAAATCACGAGCCAGCATCTGAAAGAAAAAAAAAATGTTTACTATCTGCTGAGATCAACAAGTTCCTAAGTAATAAAAGTTGCAGCATCAAACAATACCTGTATTTCCTTAGGAAAAGTAGCACTAAACATCATAGTGTGGCGGACACCTTTTGGTGGCATAGTATCTTGTTCAACTATTCTACGTATCTGAGGTTCAAAACCCATATCCAACATCCGATCGGCTTCATCTAACACCAAGTATCTGCCATAAAAATACTCAGTTTAGAATTTGAGAAGAAAAGACCGTTTTAGTATAGCTATTATCGAAATTGATGTATTTTGATGAATTCCTCACACTGCATGATTTGACACATGTACATGAGACCCAGCCCAGGATTTTGCCATCATTTACAAGTATACAGCAAAACTAGCTCTTACTACTTCTCACTCTGTCCCAGTCTGGTCATTCATTCTCAGCCTCTACTAAAAAAAGTCCTTAATTTTTCAACATTAAAATTACAATTAGCAAACTTCTTAGAAAAGTTAGAGGACTAAAATAAAATCACTTCTCAATCTTAAGATGTCAACAATGTTGATAACTACTACAAAACTAATGGCCAGTAATTTAAAAAATTATTACATCTTATGCACTTAAAAATAACATACTTGCAAAAGTCTAATCCAATCTTTCCTCTCTCCATCATATCCACTAGACGTCCTGGAGTAGCTACTAACAAGTGGCATCCACGCTCTAAGTCTCGTATCTGTTGACCGATATCAGCACCACCATAAACCACGCAAGGTCGAACTCTAGATCGGTATGAAAACTATGAAAGCAAAGAAATTATCAACTTTAAGGCCAACACTTTTACACGGTCATAAAACATTTCATTACAATCAACGAGAAAGCCAATAAGCCCAGAAACGCATACTTACTTTCCTGGCTTCCTCATAGATCTGTACTGCCAATTCTCTAGTTGGTGCTAATACCAAGGAGATTGGGTATTGCTTGCGACGCCCATACCTTCCATTTTCCTAAGAAACAATTAAAGTAAGTTAAACTCTTAACATCCTCTCTTAAAGACCCATTACAACATAATCCCCCCTTCTGTAATCTATAGATTACACTTGAAAACTCTTTTTCATTAAATAATTTGGAGCAAGTAGGAAGTTCTTTGAAAGTTCTCTCAACAGCTACCTACAAAGTTCTACAATGATGTCCCAGTGGGGTGCCTGGCTGGCTCAGTCAGTAGAGCATGCAACTCTTGATCTCGGGGCAGTGAGTTCAAGCCCCACACTGGGCATAGAGCTTACTTTAAAATAAATAAATGAAGTCCCACTTTACAAATATTTACCTTCATGGCCCTCAAAGCCTCGCCTGGACCATCTGAATAAATCTGACTCAAGATGGGTAAGAGAAACGCTGCAGTTTTTCCAGACCCTGTTTAAGAAAAAGCATATTCTAATTCAACCACCTGCTTATTATTTTTGAATAAATATTGGTACGTGAGTTTTAGTGCCCTATTACTAGTTATTAGGTCTACTTCATGCCCAAATACATTTTCTAAAAATTAACACCTAAATTAAAAACATCAAGTGACTTCTTCGACCCAGCTCTAACAGAAGTCAGCAAACGAAGTCCCAGCCTATTTATCTTTGTAAATAAAACTTTACTGGAATAGACCGATGCCAAATTTACATATGGTCTATAGGTGCTTTCACACTACAAAAGCAGAAATGAGATTGGCGATGGAGACCATCTGGCCCATAAAACCAAAAATGTTTATTTTGTTCCCTTAAAGAGAAAGTAACCAAACTCTGATCAAGAACAATGTAGTACTCACTTTTCTGCATTTGTGTGTGTAAAGAGAATAGCAATTTTGCCTCAAAAGTGATGTCAATTTCAATTTCTAACACTTCCTTGTAGGTACTGTAGATACTGATGATGTACAAAGAATGACATTCTCACTCTTCCATAGAGAAGAAAAAAATACCAGATGATTATTTTATACTTTTAATGGGGAGGGGGATTCACCCTCTTTCATATTGGTCAAACTCACCAATATAGCAAAGCTTGTATTCAACTTAGAGGTTCTAACTAACCCCATTCCCAAAAGATGGGAGGTGCTCCTTTCCCATGAAGGCACCTTTCCCTTGGCCACATTCCTATAGATCAGACTATTCTAATCTTATCCTCCTTATTCCAGATAAAGTGCTATAATATAAGTGCTCATTTCCCACCAATGCACTGACAATAATCTAACCCTCTTGCAGCAGTACTGGGCTGAGGACTTTCTACAGGCCCTAATGAGAACAGTAAAGATTACATAAAATCCAAAGGTCTAAAACAAGAACTATCAGCCAGCTATTGCATACCTGTATCAAAGTATACAGGTGAGGGTACATCTGGGACTCAAGCTTCCCCGTGAAACTTAAGATACCCTGTCTGGTTTTTTTGGTACTATATTTACAAGAGCAAACCCAATTAATGGTATTCTTGACAATTTTTTACCTTTATCAAGTAAACTTACCTGTTTGAGCACAAGCCATTAAGTCTCTTTTCTCTTTGATAATAGGAATAGCATGCTTTTGCACTGGAGTTGGGCGAGTGTAACGAGTAAGCTCAATATTGCCCATAATAATTTCTCCCATCTCAACGTCACTGAACTGTCAAAGAAATTCAATGGGGTTAAATAGCTAGAAATGCTATCTGGAGCCATTTTTGCTTTACACTAATACAATAACAGGTGGCAAAACCCTAACAGCTGATTTGTACTGTACAGCTGCTTTACGTGACCCGACATTACATTTTGAGAAAAATCAACCCCAGGTTTAATATACATTGGAGAGTCTGGGTTCTTCCTGTATTTGACCCATTTTCTATTTTCAATTATTAGTAATGGTGGCACTGAACTCAATCATTCCCTTTCCACAAACCAATGAAGCAGGTTTTTAATATAACTGAAGAGTTATATTAAAGTAGGCACAGTCTGCATTTGCTTTTAGGAAGCCCACTTCAAAAAAAAAAAAAGGAAGCCCACTTCATTCTGATGTGCTGTGAAAAAGTTTACACTTCTCTCTGTGTCTTAAAAGGTCAAGCACAAATACTTACACTTTCAATATGCGGAGGACAGTTGTTGCCTGTTGCCTCAACTGGAATGTCATCATATTTCTCAAAGTTAATCCCAGTGTTTCCTCCAGAGAAGAGTTCCCTGAAATCAAAGGATTGGTAAGTTTGTTATACTAGCTGATGAGGCTTTAATATCACAATTAACATACATTTCAAAAACTTACTGTTCCAAGCGTTCACTTGGTGGGAGTGGTTTTGACCAATCATCTTCATCTGATTTGTCACACCAGCGACTATTTCCACCACGTTCGAATTTGCCAAAACCACTTCTGTCACCACGGCTGCCAATGCCATCGTAGTCACTCCGTCCACGATCATCAAACCTGAACAGCATAAGCAACTACTCAGAATCATATCATTTAACCACTATCAGATTCCTAGACTACTCTAGAACAGCACCTGGAGAGAACTTGAACTGCTCATTACAGCTAACTTCAAGGATGTCAATTTTGCTTACTCTGATTTGACAAATAAGGCCTTTTAATTAATCAGATTGTATGTGTCATTTATATATGCTAAATATGTATCCTTCTTCATTTCTGTAATATTAAACAGCCTACACAGGTCTCATATATGCTGAAATTAAGAACAGTGTCTTAAAATATTTGGTATCAGCACATAACTTACACCTTTATCTAAACTTCTATCCCAAATACATTTTAGTGGCAGGAAAGAGAAGAAAATAGCACACCAAACATCAATTGTCCCAGTTATGCTAGGATGTCATTTAAAAGGACAATCAATTCACCTGTGTGACAGACTCTGGATAATAGGTAGAAAATAATCCTTACCTGAATTAAGATGTTTTAAGTTTTAGGCCTGTTTGCGAAAAATCAGGACACACAGGACTAACCACAGCTATTAGGCGCATGAGGTCAGTTCACCACTTGTGTAATCAAAAATATAAGGTGTTTAAAAATTGTCATATAGAATATCCACAAAAAATCTCAACCATATTAGGCCATTCACCAGATAAACTTACTCCTTTACATATAAATAAAGCTAAAGAAATATAAAAATAACTGATTTCATTATGCCCAGGGGCACATTCTTATTCTCATCCAATTTCTATGTAACAAGTTCATTTTAGTTAAGACCTCTTGCAGCTAGGAAAATAGGATTACACAGACATAATGCTTAACATCCAAGTAGGTGGTCTATTAAAGGAAAAAAAAACATCATGCTTACTGGTCAGAGTACAAGAATGAGTACTTACCAATTAAAGACCAATTCCTAAATTGCATACACATAAGACGAGAAGATCAATAAAAATCACTTACCTTCCCCTTGATCCACTTCCACGATCACTAAAGAAACTAGACTTCCCTCTTGAATCACTACGAGATCCAAAACTGCTGTATGCATCCTTATCTTTACTAGAACTCCACCCTGAACTGTCTTTATCGTAGAATCCTTCAATAAAAAAAAAAAGCAAACCCATGTTATTGCATTTTAATTAGAAATTTACAATACCTAGATCTCTGAATTCGAAGCCCTCTAACTTTATCTTATCTCTGTGAACTGGAAGGACAATGGAAATATTCCTATCATGGTACTAGAAGAGAACCAAGATTTAGAGCTGGTTTACAACTGGCAAACAAAATTTTTTGTATTTTTAATTCTCTCCACTAGAAAATACTGTGCACTAATCCAGGCAATTTGACAGTCCAAAGGTGTTCTAAATAAGATACCACCTCTAATAAGGTCAATCGCTTTGCCTATAAAACAATTGTTATTATGACCACCACAATTTAATTTCATTTTATAGGTGTGAACCCAGTTTACTAGGAAACAGTTGCTACTGTTTCAGTGTTTCTTAGAGGTAGTTTATTTAAGACCTTCCTAAAGGTGTCGGTTTACTTGATTTAATACAGCGTTTTCCAGTTTCAATAGTAAAAAGTAGAACAGTGCTCTGTTCACATGAAATGCATACTATCAGACAAGAATCAGGAATACCTAGAAAAAAGGAAAATCCTCATCCCTGCACACGGTTAGTCTGGACAGATTCTTAGGTACTATAAACATTCAATAACAGGGAATGAGAAAGGTAATGACCCCAACAGGTAGAAGGTTTAAAGACAAGCAGTAGAGGGTTTAAACTAGTTTCAGGAGCACTTTATTATAGAGCTAGTTTACAAGTTACTTTCCCTCAGCCTGATGCCTCTACCATTAGCCAGCCAGGTGATCAACAGCCTTAGCCAGCAATAGTACATTTCTAAGATCTCTTTCAGTCCTAAAACCTCTATACTGCCTCTTCCCTTTGATCTCTTGTCACTGGGATGAAGAGGGAAAAGCACGAAATATACATGGGGCCAATTTCAGCTAGAACACTCTTAAAAATGAGAGAACCCATGACGATAGACAAAATATGCAGTAACTAAGAACAATGATACAATAATTAAGAAATTGTAATATGGATTTTATATCCAGGTATTGCAGGGACATTGAAGCTAATATAAAGACTGCACATGCATATGGAGGAATGACAGCAAACCACAGGTTTCTGTGGACTTCTCTACCCTTCCGATTCTGCCTTCTTTATCACCTTCCTTCTTCTTAACCTTTAAATTGTTTTCCAAACTTTCACTTTTCCTCCAAATCTCAGATCACCTATTTTATGGAATATACAGCATCCAAACAACTGTCCCATAATTAATTATCTACTAGTTATCTATCACTACATTACAAACACAATCAGGAAAGACCAGGTGCTGTGATACTTTCAGACAAAATCTTTCAAATGAAGCAGTTAAGGGCAAGGAGATGAAACCAGAGAATCACTCCCAACTTACTGGGAGCATGCCCAATGTTACAATTTGTTTATAATCTGTTATCTATTCTGCAATAACCCATCTTTCTTTTGACAGCTCTGCAAAACAGAAATAACTTGGTTATCACCATGCAATTTGGTCTACATAGTAGGGTGCCTACTCACCTTTTTCAAATTGAAATCATGATGTGAATGATTATAAACACAAATCACAAAGTACACCACTAGCAAAATTGTACAAAACCATGCCCTTGGCCTGACAGAAGAATCCAACATAGAAAATAGAATTTTTCACTGCGTGACTTTTCCCAAAGTGAGTTAAGTCCTAATATTTGAACCAATTCTGACAGGCACTGGAGAGCACAATGTTTACGGACTTCCCAAAGTGCCTCATTCTTCCCTAGGCTCCGGCTTCTGAACACAACAAGAATTAGGTCTACCAAGTTGCTCAACTTACCTTTAGTAGCTTCTCTGTTCCTTAAGTGAGGAGGAATATAGCGCCCCTCTAAAAGAAAGAATATAAAATTAAACGCCAAAACGACAATTTGTGCTACTAAAAAATGGTCCTGGAAAAAATTTTTTTAGTATCCAGCCTTCCAGTCTCTTACTTGGAAACTGAGGGGGGGGGGGAATGAATCTGCTTTTACTTTAAATGGGTATTGCTTTTTAAGAACTTTAAAAAGGGAGGGGGAGGAGGAAAAGTTTGGTAAATAAAAATTTGACTTGGAACCTAATCATTGAAATCCACAAATAAATATATAACTTGTCACTAGTGGTTAATGTAACACAACTTTCCTTAAAGGCCTGCTATTATTTCAGAGAAAGGTCATAAACAGACATGGTTAATAACTTAAGTACTACTGTAATAACCTCACAGACTACTATGTAATAAATCATGCAATCAGGTACTAAGAGACATTTTTGTTTCCATCCTGGTAAGTTCCAAAAAACAGACGATACACATTAAGGAAAAACTGCAAAGGCGAAAAGGATTTCAAGGAACTGAGAGTTTTAACTTGAGGCTTGCTAATTAGTCTATAGTCAACTTGTTCTATAAGCAGGCAAGAATACAGCCTAGACAATGGATAAGAAGCAAAAGCAAATAACGTGTAGCTACTAAGTAAAGGAAAATCAACCTGCTTTATTACTAATGAATCTGCAATTTAACTATCCTTTCCACTTTTGGGTTGAATTCATATTAAATATCTCTATTAGGATGATCAACTCTTAAAAGATCTTTACCATGGCAAATAAAGTGAACTATAAAAAATACCAAGTAACTTTGTGCCCAGTGCCTAAAAAGGAGGCCAGGTCCTTTACCACCCAACACAGTGCTTGAAAAAAATAATGCTTTCACACCCTACAGCCTGTAGCCATTTCCCCTCTCCTTTTTTTCGGGGGGGGGGGGGGTGGTTAACAGGAAGAGACCTGACCTGAGGGAACCTGAAACAGGTCTACTGCCAAATAATAAACCACCTATACCTTAATACTAATCTACTGATCTATAACAAGTCTCAAAAAAACAAAAACTCTGAAAAAATAAGATGAAATAAAGCTTTTATATCTACTCCTTTTCAAAAGAATGATGCAATTCAGCATTTAAAATCCTAACCACCACCTCAAGATTCAGTATAACCTTGTAAGTCTCATGTTCTTCACAGGAAAGGGTTAGCTGTAGCTGATGAATGTGAATGTTCCCTTTATTGAAATTAATTCTGGTAAATTCACACAAATAGGGATATCAACACATTCCCACCACGGCTAAGCTGGGTTCAAGATTCATAATGGATATAATCAAACTCTTCCAAAGATAATTTGTGTGTTGTATCAACTTCTTCTTAATGATTGTTTTTACTCAAGAAAATGAGCCCCTTTTATTACCCAAAGACCACAATGCTTTAGATTGATTACTAAGTACACTGCATTATTCTACGAACACTGACTATATAATTCTTTGCACAGTCAAAAGTAGAGGAGAAATTCTTAAGCTTTAAAAAAGTCCAATGAAACATTAAGTTATTAAAGCTCTAATATTCAAGAAATTCATAAAATGGTTTACTTACTGCTTGCCGTACTTCCTCCACTCTGATTATCTGAAGAGTTCAGGTCTAGTCCAGCAAACTAGGAGAAGAGAGTTAAATGGTTAGCAGTCTGTGTGCTGAAATATTACACTAAGAGAAAACTAGTCCTAGTCCTGCCTTCTAGCACTGAATAGCAATAGTTGCCCTGCCTGCTTCGTGGGGCTTATGTGAAACTCTTAATGAGAATATGAACTAAGAATGAGCTTTAAAGACTGTAAAATTCTAAGCAAACCCAAAATAGCACTAACTGTTTATACTATAGAAAGCAGCACACTAGGATGCTGGTATTATCCCGTAGAAACTGGGTCCAAATTTAAGTCATTCATTTAAAAATGAATTTCCCCCGTAACATTTTCCATAGGAAAAGACCCAAGAAATTATTTTAAAATATAAAATAAGCAATGGATTCATCTTTACTCCATCATATTTGGCAAATGTTTCCATTGCCACCACCTTCCTACTTGGAATTATTTTAAGCCTACAGAGCAGACCTGAAAAACAAAATTTTAACTGACCATTTCTTACTTCTTTTATCCCTAAATGTTGCACAAGTATTTTTAATTAGGGTAGCACTCTTAAGAACAAGTCTGTGAAGCAGGTACTACCTATTTATTCTCCCATTTTCAAGATCGAGATTAGGTTCAGAAGACTTTGGACATAAATAGCACAAGGGACATTCAACACTTTTTTTTTTTAAAGACAACACATTTCACTAGCTTTAATCTCCATTTCTATTCATCCCCTTACACTGGAACTCAAAACCTCAACATTCTACAAAGACATGCTGTGTTTTCTCATTCTGTTATGACTAACCAGAAACTACTTTGCAAGCAATGGAAAAAAAAACACATGTGTCAAAAGAAACAGTTTATTTTTTTAAGAAAGCCACAGAAGACCAAATCACACAGTACTGATGCCACCTGTTTACGAAGGTGACAGAAGTCTTCTGTTAAAAGTTCAAGACTGATACTGTCAAATTGCAAGCATCATCAATGGAGTCACTGAAAACTGGAAGCAGATGCTAATCTTCAGAAAATAAGTATGGTAAGACTTTTAGGCACCTCGCTTCCATAGTTTGTATTAGCAAAAACGCTGCCATGCTTTCTGTTAACAGACTGATACTTTAAAGCGCAATAGGAACAAAAACTCCTTTTGCACTTGTGTTACAAGTTTTGTTAATTTTACACTGGGCAACAAGAACGATACAAAGCATGTTAAAGATTACTATAAACTGTTAGGATTACATTGCTTCATTCTTGCCTATAATCTTTTTAAAACAACACCACCTATATAGAAAATGTTAAAACTGGGGATAGCCTGTGCTCCTGACAAGATATGTATGTACTTCATTCAACATTATGACGTGTCAGCAATTTGGAGGATGTAACTGATTCATTAATGGGGGGAAATGCTCCCCCAAAGAAACAGATGACTAAATCTCTGAAAATATATTACACACGACTACATTAAAATCTACTATCAATTTGTGTCACTAAACCTCGTTTCAGGATTTTTCTGGCGTTCGTGGTAAGCAGAAGTTTACTTAAAGGATCCAACAACCCACAGAAAAGCTTATCTGAAGCACGGTGCTTCTGTTGCAGAAGGATGCAGACTTCCTGCCACCGAAGCCCATAACCCCTCCTCCTCGCTCAGATCACACGTCCTCCTCTAATCTACCCCCAAAGCCTTCGAAGAGGGGATTCCGGTTAAGATGACAGACAGACCCGGAGATCTGACCTATTTCACAATTTCACTGCACAGGCAGCAACAAGTCAACAGCAAAGTGTTTATTTCCCCCAAGCTACATTCCGGGTATTTTTCCTCCGGCCGATTCCTGGATCAAACGTCACTAGCATCGGAATGGTCATGCAACCCGTACCACCCAAAACAATGCGCGGCCCTCTCGCTAAATTGCCACACACAGACTATCTTGGAGCAACTAAGGAAAAGGGGCCACTCCAGGTCCCTAAGATCCCTAATGTCTCCCCGCCGCGTTCAATCTCTATCTAGAGCCCAACGCCACAGCGCACGCAGGGACCCAGTACTCCCTCCCCTTCCCCCCACTCCTCCCCGAATCTTCTGCGTCACAAAACTTTCCACTCCGGAAACGCGGCCTCGGCGACCGCGGCACCCGGCGTGCGATGGCCCCTGCGGAAACCGGGCTGGAGCGAAAGAGCCTGCGGAAAGAAGCCCGGGAGGAACAAGATGTCCATTCCATCCTCCTTTCCAGGCCCTCGCCGACCCGGGGCCCGCTCTCTCCCGCTAGTGGGCCCCAGTGCCGCTCAGCCACCCAGCCCCACACAAAGAAGGCCGCCGCCATTACCCCGAGCGAAGGCCACCCCCCGCGCCGCCCCCTCCCACATTCCAGGGCCGCGTCCCTCCTGCTCACACGCGCGCGCGCGCGCGCGCGCGCACACGCACACACACACACACACACACACACACACACACGCCGCTGCGCGCGGGCGCGCACACACATACACCCCAACGCCGCCGGGTCTCTGGGACAAGAATCAAGGCAGCGCGCGCGAAGAGAGCTGAAAGCCCTAGAGGCCAAAGGGGTCTCCAATCGCGCACTGCCGCGCCGCGAACCACCCCCCCACCAACCATGGGTCACTAACCAGTCGAGGTTCGCGCGTGCGCGTCCCCGCGAGAGAGCGCGCACCCCCCTCCCCCTCCGCCCGCCTGCGCACGCACACACAAAAGCCGCCATTGTGCTCGGCCCAGGGACAATACCGCGGGCCAAGCCGGGTCCCCGGCCCGAGCGACGGCCATAACCAGCGTTCCTGCCACCTCCCCGTTCTTCCACAGCCCCGAAGCGCTGACACGGGCCAGTTCGAGGCACCCTGGAAATGGGAACTAAGAGTACCAGTTAGCGCTGCGCCATAAGCCAACTTAGGTCAGCAACCACCCCGGTAGACTCCTTGCAGCTCACCTGCTGGTCCAGCCCGAGCGCATTTTCCACCGCCACATGACTCATCCCTGAAGAGTACCGAGAACTCGGAGTCTTCCTCTGCTGAGCGACTGTTTTTGATTCACCGCAATAGGCCCTCTCACGGGAGAACTGCGGCTCTGGAGCTCACGGCGCGGCCACGGATCTAATATACCCACTCGAAAGGCTACTACGTCAGCACGTAAGACGCAGGCCCTCCCCCTCACACCCGCACTCCTCCTGCCGCTGCGACTTCTGCCTAGCTACTGCGCGCTCGTTTAGTCCAAACCTCGCGTGATTTCTAGTCAGTCCCGTCCCTGGCTGGTCGTCCTACCTTGGACCTCAGAGCGCCAAATGCTGTCCTAGTTCGCTTGAGCTTCAGTTCCCCTGTTCTCCGGTTAATACCCTAGCCTGGTTTTGAGTTCTTGAGATCTCGCGATAACTCGTTGTGTCCCTTTCTCCGCCTGCGAGGAGGTCTTAAAATTTAACCTAGGCCTCTTCTCCCTTTTCTCCCTATGTTCTCAGTTTTTGCTGTTTTTTTCAACCGAGCACTCGTTCTTGTTTCTGTCAGTCCTCCGACTTGGGGATGTCCGTAGATTTCTTCGAACTAATCAGCCCTTGTTCTTCCGCGGGCAGCCTCCCCGAAAACGGAGTTAGGCAAGAAAAAACCCGAAGCCGGGAGGACGGCTGGTCATGTGACCGCAGGTGTTGCTCGCGGTGGCCATTTTGTGGAGCTGGAAACCTTGGCCTTAATTGAGTGCTCGGAAGGCGGGGGGTTGGGGGGAGAAGGGACAGGAGAGGGAAGAGGGGTAGAGGAGGAAAGAAGGGGAAAAGGAGGAGGGGGGAAAGGAGGAGGAAGGAGGGAGGAATGGTGGCCGGGGAGGGGGTGGGGTAGCGGAGGGGATCTGGGGACAAGTGCGGGTGGCTGGACGTTTAACTGCGCGGTTGCCTAGGCAGCGGGGGCGCCGCCTAGGAACGCAATAGCCCCTCCTGTTTCACCCCGCGACGCGGGCGCGCTCCAGCGCGCACCCCCGCCCCCCGCGGTGAGGACACAATGAGACAATCAAGCGCTGAACCTGAGCCATTGCTTGTGTACCCTCCCGGGACCCCGGCCCTCCGTGGGAACAACGGTACATTAGGCCCCTAGTTTCCTCCCGCGGGGCGCTCAGCGACTCAGAGCCCGTGGCCTCCGGTGCTCTGCTGCTTCTCCCAAAGCTAGGGGACCTTGGGGCTTGCAAACGGCTCTCCTAGAGAGTCGGCAGTGTTTGTGGCTGGGCGCAGTCAGGGCCTGCCAAAGGAAGTGCTACGGCGTTGTCGGCTTGGGATGGGGGTGACTCTCAGGCCACTGCAGTGCATGAGGAAATGGGTTTCTGCCGTCGGAGGAACCCCTTCTTGTGGCCCCCTCCGAAGCGGGCCACCCCTAGTTCTTGCTTCAGTATCACAGGCCCTTAAATAGAAGAAAATGTATTGACTAGTAGATCCCTGGCTTTAAGTGAGCAGCCGTGCATACGTGGTTTTTGTAAACGCTTTTCCCCGTCTTCTAATCTTCAGACTGACAGAATTAAATAATACACAGGGTTTTAAACCATCCCTCAAAGGGTCTTCTGCAGCCAGAATTCAAATAGCGAGTGCTCGCCGCATAAATTACCACGTAGCTTCTGTCCCTTTCCGGTTTTTAAAATTGAAACTGAAATTCTAAGGAGATGGGAGGTAATATAACACTTGTGACCTGGCAAGTTGCTTAACTGCTTTGGGTCTCCATTTCCTCATCTATATAAGGAGTTGACCGGACTACTAACCCTGTAAAAATCTCAATTCCTTTTTATGACAATCGTTTGTTAACGCCCCCTTTAACCATGCTGAAATAACAAATCATAAAACCTGACAACACAATTTCAAAAAACGTGACCTAACTGTAGAATAAATACAAAATGATTATAATAAAACATGTACTTTAATATCTGAATGCTCCCGCACAACGACACTAAATGATAGACACCTGCCCAGTGCAGTCAACAAATGCAACTCAAGGGATTCTAAGAGCAGTGTTGCCATTGGTGACCTTTTCTAAATTGATGAACTCTTGGTAATGTTTGAAACAAAACAGTACGATCTTTCAACTGCTAAAGTATTACCATTCATAGAGAATTCAGTGTACATCGAAACTGGGCAAAAATATTTTTGTTTATATGTAAAATAGTGTTCCAGGCTTTATATCATAAACTCGTTTTTCACTTATATGCGTGTCCGGCGGGTCAATTGTTTGCAGTATAGGACTAATCAACATTGTAAAACATCTAGCTTGCCTGCTTCACTAAATGCCAGTAGCCATGCTGGTCATTGTGACATCCAAAAATACAGATACCCACAATGCCCCCTTGAGAACCATTAAGCTTAATGACCATTAGAGTCCCTTTCAGCTCTGAGATTCATGAATTCTCGCAGAGCACTGGTGAGGTGTTTCTGCTTGGTTTGGCTTCAGTTTCCTTTTATTTATTATTTTTTAAGATTTTATTTATTTTTGCGAGAGAGAGCTGGAGAGAGAGCATGAGCTAGGGGAAAGACAGATGGAGAGGGAGAGGCAGTTCCCCGCTGAGCAGGGAGCCCGATGGGGGGGGTGCGCGGGGGGGGGGGCTCGATCCCAGGACCCCGGGATCATGACCTGAGCCAAAGGCAGACACTTAACCGACTGAGCCACCCAGGCGCCCCCCAATTTCCTTTTAATATATACCAGGGTAACCAGATTCAAAAGGTAATAGTCCAAACTGCATGTAGCAACAATAGGATGTACTGATATCCCTGGCTCTGGGCTTTATTTTACTTTTCCGGAGAGCCAATGTACAGGGTACTACCATGGGAATGCCTAAAATAATTAAAATATACAGCAGTTTCCTACTTTCAATTAACCCCTGCTCATAGGCATACTCAGTTCAAGCCACCAGGGGGGTTTGTTAATCAATATGTTATAATTGGAATATCAAATTGGAAAGGAAGCAGGAAAACATACAAAGCTTTGTCTTCAAACACATTCACTCTGAAAAAGAATGAGCTACATGAGCCAACTTTCATAGCGCTCCAAAGGACTTTTCCACTAAACAGTCATTTGCCTATCTTCTCCACATGGCAGTCATTTGCAAATTTTATTTGAAGTGACCTAAAAAGGGTTAGGAAAAGCTGAAACCAGGGAAACATATTTTGCATTCTCACTTCCTTACATTCCCAGACATTCTTAAGCTGATGGCCCATACTGAAGCAAATATACTATTTGCCCCCTCCCCCCATCCCCCAATCCCTGGAGGCAGCGGAGCAGACAAAACTCTAGAAACTGCAGATCCTTGAACTGGCAGCTCAGATTCCTGCTTTACTGCTGACAACCTGTGTGCCTGGGGGCAACTTACTTGACGGCTCAGTGCCTCAGTTTCCTTGTCTATAAAGTTAGAATAAAAATAGTTAATGTCTCGTGACACCCGGCTAGCTCAGTCAGGAGAGCGTGTGACTCTCCATCCTGGGGTCGTGGCTTCAAGCCCCACATTGGGTGTAGTGATTACTAAAAAAAAAATTAAGAAAAATAGTTTCCAGGGGCGCCTGGGTGGCTCAGTCGTTAAGTGTCTGCCTTCGGCTCAGATCGTGGTCCCAGGGTCCTGTGATCCAGTCCCGCATCAGGCTCCCTGTTCAGTGGGAAGTCGGCTTCTCCCTCTCCCACTCCCCCTGCTTGTGTTCCCTCTCTCGATGTCTCTCTCTCTCTCTCTCTCTCTGTCAAATAAATAAATTAAAAAAATCTTTTTTAAAAATAGTTTCTGTCTGAAAAGGTGGTTGGGATTCAAGGGCTGGTGCATGAAAACACTTTGCAAGGAGAGATTAGTACATGGTAGTTACACGTACACATACACTTGGCTTTCTCCCCGTCATCTCATCTCCCTCGGCAGAGTGAGTTGCTCTGGCACCGGGCTGCTTAAGCCACTGTTACATTCACCATGTTGTACTGCGGTTATGTGTGAGCCCAAAGAGGAGAAGGAATTTGTCACACCCTAGGACTGCCCAATAGACGTTAGATGATGAGTAATTAGTGCAAATGCCCGCCCTGGGCAAGTTGTAATGTGGGGCACGTTAAGGGGTTCTAAAATCCATTATTTTGCTTCCACAAATGGTTTTAAATAAATTCCATCACCGTTCCCTGAAACTGAGATAAAATGAAATCCCATTATTGTGCAAAGAAATAATGTGCCCAAGTAACCTAAAACCTTGCAGAAAGATAATCAGACTATTTTGCAGCTTGAAGAAAAACGGTAGGAAAAGGGATTGTAAGAGCTAGAAACCTCGGAGCCTTTAGTGAACCTTAAAAACTAGTAGTTTTTCTGCAAGGTCCAGAGGAAAGGTCTCCTGGGTCCAACTGACCCATACTTCCCTTTAGTGTGGACAGGGAATAAAGTTCGAAGAGGGCGGAACTCCCCTGTAATCAGGATAATTACCAGGTGTGGAGGTAAAAGCAGTGCCCACTGAGTCTCCTTTTATGTTTTAAAGCGTAATAGCCTTTTTGAGTTTCTGTTTGTTTTGAGCTCCCAATAAAGCAGATTAGCTTCCACTGCCAGCTAATTTACAGTATAGTTTTTTATTTTTTTAAGATTTTATTTATTTATTTGAGAGAGAGATTGAGAGAGAGTACGAGAAGGAGGAGGGCAGAGGGAGAAGCAGACTCCCTGCGGAGCAGAGAGCCCAACGCAGGGCTTGATCCCGGGCGGGACCCCGGGATCACGACCTGGGCCCAAGGCAGAGGTTTCACCAACTGAGCCACCCAGGCACCCCTAATTTCAGTACAGTTAACCCTTGAACAACAGGTGTTTGAACTGCACGGTCCATTTAGTCATGGGTTTTTTACAGTACAGTATCATAAATGTATTTTTCTTTTCCTTATGATTTTTTTTTAAGTAAACTCTATGCCCAACATGGGGCTTGATCTCACGACCCCGAGATCAACTCACATGCTCTACCGACTCAGCCAGCCAGGTGCCCCTTCCTTATGATTTTCTTAATAACGTTTTCTTTTCTCTGCTTACTTTATTGTAAGAATACAGTATGTAATACATAAAACATATAAAATGTGTTAATCAATTGTTTGTTATTGGAAAGGCCTCTGGTCAACAGTAAGCTATTAGTAGTCAGGTTTTGTGGGAGTTGAAAGTTACCCATGGATTTTCAACTGGTCAGGAATGGGCATCCCTAATCCGCACAGTGTTCCAGCGTCCACTGTGATTAGGAAGATGTTACTATGGAGGCTGATAAAAGTTCTAAAGGGAAAAGAGGAGTCTTAGACTTTGGGATATTGCTGTACACCCTTATTCTCCAAGGGTGAGAGCTGGTACATTCAAAACCAGGTATGTTTTAGGCAATTATTATATTCCCAAATAGCAAATCTGGCCTGGAATCCACTTTCCTCCCACAAAGATGGCAAGATGAAAAACCAAGTTACATCGGAGGGTATCTTCGCTACCGCTAACATTGCTAAAAAATATTTTCAAACAAAAATTCAGTGCACTTCTGCCTTCATTCATACAAGGTGACTAGGCAGTAGAAGGACTAAATAATAGTGCAACCTTGGGCGGAGGCTCTGAGCCAGAGGGAATGGGGTGGGGGGAGCGGAAGGGCAACGAGGCTACCTTGCCTTGGGACAGACGAGGAGGACTCAGAAATACAAGGAAGGGGGTCAGATGCCTTCAAGATTCCATGCTGCGTCTTAGGCAATGGCATCTTAAGCAGTCTTTCTCTCTCGGGTGATCTAGAACTTGGCCATAACCTCACAGTCAGCAGTCCTGTGTTGGAATTACACACTCTGTGCTTTGTAAAACTCATTCTTTCCCCTACCCCTTCCTACTTGGTAATTATTGCTGTCGTTGTCTTAGAGACCTTGGTGGGTGCTGGGTTTAATCATTTTTCAAGTGTTTTAGACCTTTTCAGCATTTGAATTTTGATTTCTTTAAAGACCTCTTGCTAGGATTGTCTACGAGATTGTGATTTAGAATAAGAAATACATACTTGGCCTTTGACCCCCATTCCCGGCACTGAGCTCCTAAAACCCTAGGAATTTCCTGTGAAGAGAGTGAGTGATAAAGGTCTTTTGTTACGTTAATGAAGTGACTTTTGGAAAGTGCCTAAGGATGGGGGCTGGTTGGCAGGTTGGACCTTTCAGTCCCACCCTGCAGACCTGGGACGGGGTGGGGAGCAGGAGGTTAAATTCAATCCCGATGGCCAATGATTTAATCGTGCCTGTGTAACAAGCCTCCGTAAACATCCGAAAAGACTGGTTCCAGAGCTTCCGTGTTGGTGAGCACGTGGAGATGTGGGGAGAGTGGCGGGGCCTGGAGAGGGCGTGGACGCTCCCCGCCCTTTCTCCCCTACCTCGCCCTGTGCGTCTCTTCCGTCTGGCTGTTCTGAGTTAGATCCTCTTAGAATAAACCGACGATCTATTAAGTGAAATCCTTCTCTGAGTTCCGTGATCCGCTCCAGCAAATTACAGCAAATTAATCGAACCAAAGGTGGGGGTTGTTGGAACCTCGAATCTGTAGCCGGTTGGTCAGAAGCACAGGTGATAATCTTGTAGGACCGAACCCTTACCCTATGGGATCTACCCGGAGACAGCGTCAGAAAGGATTTGAATCCGTAGGGCTCCCAGCTCGTGTCAGAATTGCCTGGTGGTGTAGAAAAAAATACACATTGTAACCAGAGTCAAAATCCTACTGTCCAACCCTTTGTACTCTACGAATGCAGAATTGTGTACTTAGGCAGAACCCCGAACCCTTTCCTGTGGAGTCTTCCCTCTGTTGGCCATCCTAGTGTTACGAACCAATAAGGCAGAAAAGATTCGTCATGGAAATTCAGTTTAATTACAGGCAGTCTGTGTCACCACCCACACAGGGCCGATGAGCCCTACTGAAATGTGGAGACCAGCAGGGAAAGTGCTTTGGAACTCTTCTTTTACGTTTTCTGGGAAGATGGAGCTGCATTTTCCATGGTCTGGTTTTCTGTCTGTTTAGAAGCACTGTTGTAAATGCCTCACACGCATTATTAGCTCATCTAATCCTCACAGCGGCTCTAGAAGAGAGGGACCGCCCCCCCCCCCGCCCCGCCCCAGGGCACAGACAGAAGGCACAAGGACACGCTGTCATTGGCAGGCCTGGCGATTGGTGGACATCACCCGAGGTCAAACCACACCATGAAGCCAAGGCCCAGCGCACACCATTAACCAGGGCCCCTCCTACACCTCAAACTCAGCAAGACCTAAACAGGATTCCCCATCACCTCCCAAACCACCTGTGTCTCTGGCCTTTATCTCACATACTAGCATCATCATTTCGCACACCCAAACTTAAAACCTCAGTGATTGTTTTGGACTCCATTTCTCTTCTAGCCTACCCGCCGTTCATAAACAGACCCTTCCCCAACTGGTCTCCTTGTCCCACTGCCTAGTTCAGGCCTTTATTTACCTTTACATCAGTAGTGAGCAATCTCTCTCTAGAGCAATATACATGTTTATAAGAATTGTCCCCCATAGTTCGGGCTTTGCTCAAGTCTGCTCTTGATTATTCCAGAAATTTCCTCACTGCTCTTGCTGCCTCACTCTTTTCCCTCTACCCAACCCTTTACAGGTCTGTCCAAGGTTTTTAAAGATTTTATTTGAGAGAGAGAGAGAGAGCACAATCACGGGGAGGAGGGGCAGAGGCAGTTATGGAAGCAGACTCCCTACTGAACAGGGAGCCTGACACAGGGCTCGATCCCATGACCCAGAGATCATAACCTGAGCCCAAGGGGGCAGATGCTTAACCAACTGAGCCACCCAGGGGCCTCGTGTCCGAGGGTTTCTTAAAACAGTCCTATTGTGCCATTTCCCTGCTCAAAACACTTTGACACCTCCCACTGATTGCATTCAAGGTCCAATCCCATTTTCTCCCATGCCCCACCATTCCCCACCCCTCTTGTCCACCTCACCCCCCCAACGACCCCCAGCTCCGTCCTCACACTTTGTGCTCCTCCACTGCACTGCTCATTATTCTCTGAACCTACTCAGCACTAACCCCACCTCTGTTCCTTGGTTCACAACGTTCCCTCCACACAAAATGTTCTTCCCCCATGTTCCCACCTCCTAAATTCCTACCTGAACCTTGCACACAGGCACACACACACGCACCCGTGCTGTCTGTGAGGGTGAATTTTAATATGTCAAACTGCCCAGACCACGGTACCCAGGTATTTGGCCAAACTCAGTCTAGGTGTTGCTGTGAAGGTATTTTTCAGATAAGATTAACATTCAAGTCAGTAGACTTTGAATAAAGCAGACGTAGGTGAGTCATATCCAAGCAGTTGAAGGCCTTAAGAGGAAAAAACCTGAGGCTCCCCAAGGAAGAGGGAATTCTGTTAGCAGACAGCCTTTGGACTCAAGCTGCAATATCAACTCTTCCCTGGGGCTCTGGCCTATCAGCCTACCCTGCAGATTTCAGACTTGCCTGCCCCACGGTCATGTGAACCCATTTCTTAAAATCAATCTCCAGATTGATCGATCGATCGATCAATCCCCTTGGTTCTGTTTCTCTGGAGAACACTGACTAACACAGTTTCTGCCTGTTCTGTGCTCCGGCACCCTCTCTCCATCCCCATTGTTGTCTGTCTTATATAGTATGCAATCGTGCAGAGGTCACTAGCATGTACGCAGCTCACTCCACTGAGGGTTGAGACAGTTTCTTCTCATCTGTGCATCTCCATGGAGCCTAGTGCCTCTGAAAGGTTCTACGCCACCCAGAAAAGAGGTGCCCCAAAGCAGAGGCAGAAGAACTAGGGAAGTGGAGGTCTTGAACCAGGTTAGAGGAAAGAAAGCCAATCCAGAAAGGAAACACACATACCAGGGGTTATGAACTCCGAAGCCTCCGGGCCGGCCAGGTCACGTGGATGAAGGAAGGCAGCCAGACAGCAGACACAGGGTGGGATGTGCTGAACTGGAGGGGTGACCCAACCCAGGATTTCCCTACAGGAATGCAGGCCCCCAGAAGCACCAGGTTTTTCAAGAGAAGCTGGATATCCGGGTATTTACGTGAAGTGTCCTGATTTTTTAACTGTTGGCAGCTCATCCCTATTATTTCTAGGCACTGAGTGTGACTTGAAGGCTACAGGGCCATCGGTACTGTTCTAGTTGTTAAGCTGGGTTGATGGGTACACGAGGGTTTGTTGCCTCATAGATAGGTTGTAAATATCCTTGTATACATAGTCCAAATCCAAACTGTAACCTTTTATGTGAATTCAGTTTTGCAGCAGACCACCCATTTGCATCCTCTACTGTGCATCAGTTTTGTAAAACTTGCCGATGAAGGTTCGCAGCTAGCTGTACACCTTCACTTGAATAATAATTAGATTAGTTAAGTGTTACTTTGTCCCGAAAATAGAAAAAGGCAGCAATGCTGTTTCTTCCACAAGAATTGTTCTATGAAAAGAAAAATGTTGCAGCTCACCAGCTGCCACCCACTCTTTCCTCTCTGGAATGTCTTGGAATCTATCATGTTACCTTTCGTACATCTTGATCTTGAATATGAGAATATTCATTCTTCTGGAGAAAAAAAGAATATTCATTATTCTGTGCAAACCAAACCCTGACTTCAAACATACACCTGTTCCTCTTTGTGATTTTGATGAAATCTCTATATGTGTGTAATAGGACACAATTTATACTCAGCGTCTAAGAGAGAAAGCTACATACTGACACCATGGAAATAGAGCTGTCTTTGGTTCCAAAATTGTTCAACCTCTATTTTGAATGAAGCAACCATGACTCACTTGCAGTCTGGAACAGTTACTTCACCATTCTGTGTTTCAGTTTCCTCATTGATAAAATAAGGATAATGAGAGCCATCCCCTAAGTACTGTGAATGGGTAATAGGACATTTTTTTATCTGGGTGAAGGGAGAAAACTACAGAGCAGGGAAATAGCAAATCAAATTATTATTTTCGTCATTCAGAGGATGTTCATTGAGGGGCACCTGAGTGGCTCAGTTGGCTAAGTGTCTGACTCTTGACTTGGGCTCAGGTCATGATTCAGGGTCATGAGATCAACTCCTGCATCCGGCTCCGTGCTCAACAGGTAATCTGCTTCTCTCCCTCTCCCTCTCCCTCTCCCTCTACCCCTCCCCCAACTTACACATGTGCATGCGCACTCTCTCTCTCTAATAAATCTTAAAAAAAAAAAAAAGATGTTTAGTGAACACCATGCTAAGGGCTGAGAATGGGGGGTGGGTGGGGACAAATAAGTTTAAAACACAGCCTCTGCCATCACAGAACTGGGGAGATAAGACATACACATAAAAAGACCCTTAACCCAGCATGAGGCAGTATGTAGTAAATCTAGGCTATGAGACTGTGAGCACCTCTACTGCAGGGCCTGCCTTCTGTCCATCTTAGTAAATGTGGAGTAAATGAATGAGTGGTACCGAAAGTACAGCAGCTCTTCTAAGGAGGAAGATATGGTGGGCTAGAATGTTCTGGAAGCCTATAATTTGGAACTTGAGCCAAACCTGGAGACATGGATAGGAGTCAGATAATCAGAGAGGAGGGGAAAGGCTGTTTTTGGCTGTGGGAATGAGGGACAAGACACCTAGTATGTGGATACATAGGGGCTAGGGGGTAGAAATGGTCAAGGAGCTTTTGGAAGCAGTAAATTTGGGAAACAGTGGTTGGAGAGGATGGTTCATTTACTCATTCAGGAAAACCCACAATGCAGAGATACAGTGGTGAATGAGCAAGACATCAGTCCTTGATGTTATGGGACTGCTCGTCTGTTGACCATGGTGTGTAAATGTGTGTTTAGAAAAGTAGTGGGGTGGGGCTCCTGGGTGGTTCAGTCGGTTAAGCATCTACCTTTAGTTCAGGTCATGATCTCAGGGTCCTGGGATCAAGGCCCACATCGGGCTCTCGCATAGCGGCAAGTCTGCTTCTTCCTCTCCCTCTGTGATCTCTCTCGCTTTTGCTCTCTCTCAAATAAAGTCTTTAAAAAGAAAAAGAAAAGAAAAGTAGGGCACCTGGGTGGCCCAATTGGTTAAGCATCTGCCTTTGGCTCAGGTCATGATCCCAGAGTCCTGGGATCGAGTCCCGCATGAGTCTCCCCGCTCTGCAGGCAGCCTGCTTCTCCTTCTACCTCTCTCTCTGTCTCTCATGAATATATAAATAAAATCTTAAAAACAAAAGAAGAAAAGTAGTGGAAGATAAAAAGGTAGGTGGAAAAGGTCAATTGGGACTGATCATGGAGAATGAAGCATTTGGACTTTATTTTGTAAGCGTTGAGCAGCAACTCAAGATTTCTTAGCAGGGGAGTGACAAGAGGAAACACCATATTTGGGATATAAATATGTCCTTGCTGCTGTCTTAGCTCGGGCTATTATGTCAGAATCCCATGGACTGGAGAGCTTATAAATAACAGTCATTTATTTCTTCCAGTATTGGGAGGCTGGAAATCTAAGATCAGGATGCTGGCCAATTTGGTGTCTAGTGAGAGCCCACTTCCTGGTTCCTAGATGATGGCTTCTTGCTGTGTCCCTACATGGTGGAAGGGGCAAGAGTGTTATCTGGGCCTCTTTTATAAGGGCACTGACCCAATTCATGAGAGCGCCACCCTCAGGACCTACTTACCTCCTCCAAATACCATTACATTGGGGATTAGGCTTCAACATATGAATTTGGTGGGGGAGGGGCATAAACATTTAATCTATAACACTTATGTTCAGTTATGGGTTGGGGCACAAAGAAACTGAGGCTGGGCAGCTGGATGTCAAGTGTCTCTGGACCAAACTGTAGTAGGACTAGGAAGGAAGGAGAATGTAAAGGGGGGATATCACCCAGGGAGAACTGACAAGACGAAGTATTGATTAGACACAGACACAAACAACACTCAGGTTTTAAGCCTCAATTATTTGTTATAATAATAATTTGTTCAGTTCTATATAAGCAAGATCAGGCCTTACGCTTCAAAAAAATTCTTGGAGCAGAACCGTGGCCTAAACCAATGGTTCAATTCTCCCTTCTCACCAAAGGATCTCTAGGTTCCTCCCGAATGCGTCACGGGACATACTTTTCCAGTTACCTGGGTAGGGAACATCATACTCTATTTGGAATATAGGCCACTGTGTAATAAATCTTGTCTTGTCTTCCTCGAAGAGTCAGTGCAAAATGAGGCAGCTTGTCATGTGAGTCAGGTCCTTTAAGCTTCTCAGATGAACGTTGCTATATTAGGACCAAGGACTGTTATGCAACAAGTCCCGGCTACACCTTTCCTTGATGCTTGTACTTCACGGCGAAGACCACCCGTTGAACTAACAGGTGTCATTTTATTTTTGTAAAATGATCACATTCAGGGGTGAATTCTCGGCCAGTCTCACAGGATCTCAGTTTTGGGATGAGTCATTTGGGATGTGGAAAGAATGTTCTAGAAAATGAACCAGCAGTAATTTTGATGGAAAGAATGGATAGAAGTGTTTTTCCATGATACACTATGACCTATATAGAGCTAGAATAATGCTAAGATTTCAACTGGTTCATAACTGACAGTCCCTCAGAAGCTGTGTGAAGGAGATAAGCAAGGAGCAGCCTTCCCCACCTCCCCAGGCCAGAGCAGGTGCTCTGTCTTGTGCTCCCACAGCCTGCTTTACATCCCTTACCACACTCTGATGGAAGGCATGTGTTCCATGTCCCTCTTCCCACAAAACTGTGAACCCTTGGAGGCAACCATATTTTATTCCTTTTCAGATCACTAGTACCTGGAACATAGTAGGTGCTCAATAGACATTGCCTGGATGGACAGATGGGTGGATGAAATATGTATTTGCCCTTATTTGGCATGGAATACAGGGCAGGCTAGGCGATCACGATCATTTTTTTTAACTTTAAAATAAAACCACATCGAAATTTAAAACTTTCCTCTGCCAAAGACCCTGTGAAAGACTGAGAGAAAATATTTGCAAATCACACATCTAACAAAGGACTTGTATCTAGAATATATGAAGAATTTTCAAAACTCCATGGTAACGATCCAGTTAGAAAATGGGCAAACGCTATCAACAGATATTTCACTGAAAAGGATATACAGATGGCCAACAAACACATGAAAAAATTTCAATGTCATCAGTCATTAGAGAGATGCAAATTCAAACCACAATGAGAAAGCACCACACACCTGTCACAATGGCCAAAATAAAAAACTACCAATAATACCAAATGCTGGGGAGGATGTATAGAGACACTGGATCTCTCATACATTGCTGGTGGGAATGTAAAATTATATAGCCACTCTGGCAAACAGTTGGGCAGGTCCTTTTAAAACTAAAAATGGATTTCCTGTGTGACCCAGCACTTGCACTCAGGCATTTATCCCAGAACAATGAATATTTATTTTCATGTGTAAACTTCTATGAAGGGGCGCCTGGGTGGCTCAATCAGTGAAGCGTCTGCCTTCAGCTCAGGTCATGATCCCAGGATCCAGGGATCGAGTCCCACATCGGGCTCATTGCTCAGCGGGGAGCCTGCTTCTCCCTCTGCCTGCTGCTCCCCCTGCTTGTGCTCTCTCTGACAAATAAATAAATAAAATCTTTAAAAAAAATGATACCAAAAAAACCTAAAAAACAAAAAATAAACTTCTACAGAAACATTCATGGCAGCTTTATTTATAATAGCCAAGGATTGAAAGCTATCCAAAATGTCCTTCAGTGGGTGACTGACTAAACTAATAGCACATCCATACCATTGAATAGGACTCAATAATAAAAAAGAATGAGGGGCACCCTGCTGGCTCAGTCAGTAGAGCATGTGACTCTTGATTTGAGAGTTGTGAGTTCAAGCCCCATACTGGGCATAGAGATTACTTAAACTTTTTTTTTTTTTTAAAGATTTTATTTATTTATTCGACAGAGATAGAGACAGCCAGCGAGAGAGGGAACACAAGCAGGGGGAGTGGGAGAGGAAGAAGCAGGCTCATAGAGGAAGAGCCCGATGTGGGGCTTGATCCCATAACGCCGGGATCACGCCCTGAGCCGAAGGCAGACGCCCAACCGCTGTGCTACCCAGGCGCCCCTTAAACTTTTTTTTTTAAATTAAAAAAGAACAGTCAAAAAAATAAAAAGGAATGAACAGTTGTTATGCACTGAACATTTGTGACCCCCCAAAGTTCATGTGTGGAAGCCCTAACCCCTAATGTGATGGTATTTGAAGATGGGGGGGCCCTTGGGAGGTCATTAGGTTTAGAGGAGGTTATGAGAGTGGGGCCCTGATGATGAGATTGGTGCCCTTATAAGAAGAGACACCGGGGGTGCCTAACTGGCTCAGTCAGTATAGCTCGCAACTCTTGATCTTGGGGTTGTGAGTTCAAGCCCCATGTTGGGTGTAGCGATTACTAAAAAATAAATAAGTAAACTGTCTTAAAAAGCTAATCTTAGGGGGGTGCCTGGGTGGAGCAGTTGGTTAAGCATCTGCCTTTGGCTCAGGTCATGATCTAGGGTCCTGGGATCGAGCCCCACATCGGGCTCCCTGCTCAGCAGGGAGCCTGCTTCTCCCTCTCCCTCTGCTGCTCCCCCTGCTTGTGCTCTCTCGCTCTCTCTCTGTCAAATAAATAAATAAAATCTTAAAAAAAAAAAAAAGCTAATCCTGGGGGGCCTGGGTGGCTCCGTTAGTCAAGCGTCCAACTCTTGGTTTCAGCTCAGGTCATGATCTCAGGGTCATGAGATCGAGCCCCATGTCACCCATGTCGGGCTCCACACTCAGCGGGGAGTCTGCTTGGGATTCTTTCCCCCTCCCTCTCCCCTCTACCCCCCCCATACTCTCTCTAAAGTAAATTAAAAAAAAATTTTTTTAAGCCAATCTCAAAAGTTTATATACTACATCATTTCATTTGTATGACATTCACAAAAGAACATAATTCTGGAGGTGGAGAACAGCGCAGTATTGCCAGGGGGAGGGGAAGGGAGTGGGTATAGCTCTAAAGGGATAATCCGAAGGAGCATCGTGGAGACGGGAGAGCTCGGTGTCCTGGTGGTTACACAAAGCTACGTATGTGATAGCATTGCACGGAGCTACACACAGAGACAAACACACAACTGAGTGCTTATAAAGTTGGTAAAATCTGAATGAGGTCTGTGGATTGCACACTTCCTCGCTTTCATTTTGTACTATAGTTATGCAACTCCTGTGAATCTGTAATATTTCAAAATTAGAAGTTTTTTTTTAAACAGAAGCCAGTCGGCATTTCTGACTTGGAGTGTTTTTTTCTTTATGTGAGCCCTCTCTTTTAACTCACCTGCTTCTTACATCCTGATTTGTGCGAACTTGAGGCAATTAAAATATATCCAGAGCCTTCAAAGGTGCCTTTAAGGTCACAATTCTTTTGTTATTGTGTTGAGGTGCTAACAGCAGGAGCAGATTTCCTTTAAAGGCCCACTATCACTTCCGGCTCTCCTGGTTCTCGTAATCATCATCGCCTTCTTCTTTGGTAAATTCTTCTGACGAATGTAGAGTGAAGTATTTTCAGAGGACCCTGGAAGATTGCAAGGAGTGTCCAGAAATGTAAACTAGTCAGCAATGTACATGCTGAACTTTCCTTTTGTCCTTTCCCCCAAAGGTTTATTGGATAATTATGCTTTTCAATTAACCTAACTTTAATAGCAGGCAGGGCTCTTTACTTGGTAGTTAACTAACCATCAGAACCTCCTTGTATTATATCTTGACCTCATCACGGGGACAACTGGAGAACTGTCTTAGTCCTTTCGGGCCGCTCTGACAAAATACCACAGATGGGGGGCTTATGAACAACATGAATGCATTTGCAAGGTCAAGGCTCTGGCAGATTCGATGTCTCGTGAGGTCCCCCTTCCTGGTTCCTAGATGATCGTCTTGCTGTGTCCTCAGAGTGGAAGGGGCTAGGAACCTCTCTGGGGGTCTCGTTTATAAGGTCACTAATCCCGTCATGAGGGCTCTACCCTCATGACCTAATCACCTTGCAAAGGCCCTGCCTCCTCCTGTCACCACACAGGAGCCTAGGGTTTCAATATCCAGTAAGAACATTTCTCCTACGTCCGCCAGTTTGAGGGGACCCAACCCCAGCTGGATGGGAAAGCAGAGAGAAAAGAAAGGCAAGTCCCCTTAGCAGAAATGTTCCTGAAGAAAGACCCGAGAGTTGGTGGCTCTGGAAATGGGATCAGGCCCCTTCTTGTTCTGCTCCTGCCTTCCCCACCGCCACTGTCACCATTATTGCTTCCAAGGGACCAACCACTGATCCTCCAGCCAGGCACTGCTGGGGAAGGACTGGAGTGAGGTAAACCACTGCTGCTCTCTCCTGCCTTCTCTGGCTGCCTGCTTATGTCTTCTCGAGGCCCTTCAGGAGCCCAAGAGAAACCAACTGCCAGAGCCCAGCTCACAGGCACCTTTGTCACTGAGTCCCTCCTCACGGGCCCCTTGGCAGTGCTGACAATAGGGTTTGTGCCACACAGGGTTCCGACCAAAGCCTTCCAAAACAAAAAAGTTTTGTTACATCCTCTGGGATCAAACGGGTAAAAGATCAGAAATGTTTGATATTAATATACACGGTGTCCATAAAGTCTGGAAACGTAGGTACTTTTTTTTTTTTTCCTTGAAGATGTCCTTGATGACATTCTGTATTTTTGCCTGTTTCCAGCCTGGACGAATAGCCTGTATGGTTAGCGAGGGTGTTACTCAATTACAGCATGAATGGAGCTGTTTTCAGTCTGGCTATTTATAGTATCCCTGTGGGTTACCTGACTCCAAGCTACTCAGTTTCAGGACTTCTAATTCATTCATCGGGCAGACATTTTCGAGTGCCATCTGTTTCAAGACAGCATTCTAGGTAGGAGGAGGAAAGCAACTCCTATTGATTATCTGTCTTGTAGGGGGCACTGACCCCTTGGACCAATTCTCTGTGTCGTATCAGCTCCTCGAACGTGACCACATGCTTTGTTCTTAGGGGAAGGAATTGGTGAAACCAGGATCTCAAAGCCAGCTCGATGACTGTGTTGTCCCAATTGCCTTAATTTCTGTAATTGTTCAACGATGAGTCTACCAGCCCCATCATAAACAACCACCCAGGGAAAACTCACCAAGAAAGTGAGTGCTCTGTTCAAGTCATTTCAACAGTGCAAAGAATCTCAGGCACTGTGCCCAGATGGTCTTCCGTTACTCACGTCCCTAAGCCAGTCTCTGAAAAACACCTGCACTGTTCTGTGTCTCCAGAAGGACCCCATTCTTCGAGATCGTAGAGAAACCTGTAAGAGATTGTAGAGACGGGAAGCTGCTTTTCCAGTAAACTGTGGGACATGGGCCCAGAGATACTTCTGGGTTTCCACCAAGGCCGTCCCACCAGAATGCTACAGAGAGCTAATGTTACCTTTATTCATTCAAGAGGTTAATTTATTTTCCTTAATTGTTGTCACGAGACTTCGAACCCAGCAAAGGGCCCACGAGTGAGGCTGAGGAAGAAATGAATTGAGGCCTAAAAGCTGAGCATGCGGGGTGTCTGAGGGGCTCAGTCGGTTAAGCGTCTGCCTTCAGCTCAGGTCAGGATCGCAGGGTCCTGTGATCGAGCCCCGCATCAGGCTCCCTGCTCAGCAGGGAGTCTGCTTCTCCCTCTATCCTTCCCCCTGGCTCATCTCTCTCTCTCACTCTCTCTCAGATAAAAAAATAAAATCTAACAAAAGTTTAAAAGCTGATCATGCTGGGAAATTATTTTTATTAGCATTATTTATTATTGAAGTATAGTTGACATGCTGGGAGATCCTGGATGTTCCCTTGTGCTAAGCATGTTGAAGGATGATGGGTCAACACATCCTCATGGGAGTAGATGATAGTTTGGAACTAAAACGTGGGTATGCTTTGTAGGCCAGCAAGTTTTGGGCTTAATCCAGGTTCCCATTATCTACTGCTATGTAAAAGATACCCCAAAACTTAGTGGCATAAAACAACCATGTATTTATTGTGCGCCTGGGTGGCTCTGTCGGTTAAGCGTCCAACTCTTGATTTCTGCTCAGGTCACGATCTCAGGGTTGTGTGATCGATCCCCACGTTGGGCTCCATGCTGGGCATGTAGCCTGCTGGAGAGTCTCTCTCTCTCTCTCCCTCCGCCCCTCCTGCTGCTCAAGTGCTCTCTCTCTCTCTCTCAAAATAAATAAGTAAAATCTTAAAAAAAAAAAACAAAGACCCCCAACAACCACGTATTCATTATTCCTCACAGTTCTGGGGGAGAACAGACTCAGATGTACAGTTTTTCCTTGAGGTCCTGAGTTCAGTTGCAGTCAGATGGTGGATAAGGCTGCACTTACCCGAATCTTCTTCACTCACATGTCCACGCCTGGGCTGCAGTGGCTGGAAAGCAGCCTTGGGCTTCCTTACAACGCAGTAGCAGTCTCTGAGTATGTAGACTTCTCGAAGCCAGCATCACTTCTGGTTTCCCCCAGAGTGCCTGTTCTAGGAGCCCCAGGCGGTAGCTATAAGACTTATTAGGATCTAGCCTCAGAAGTCACACAGTGTCATTCCACCGTTCTCTATTAGCGGAAAAGCAGGTCTCAGGGTCAGCCAAGATCCAAGAGCATGAGTACCAGTGCACTGGGGGCGCCATCTTTGGCAATGAGCTCTGAGAGTCTGGCATCACAGAGCCGGCATGCTCTTAGTTTTAAACAGCGGGTATTAAAACAGGTCTCATAAGTGAATGGCCAGACACACATGGTGCCTTCCATCCATACCCAGCACTCCGGATAGAGCACCCAAGCTCTCAGGTGCTGACGGAGCCATTCTGCAGGCCCAGACACTGGTGAACCCAAGTCTTCTCTACCCTCACCTTTCTTTTCTCTCACTGCCATCTGTCACCTTGCCGGGTGAAGTAATTCCACCTCAGACAATCTTTCTTCACTTCCGTCCTCTTTCACCTTGTACCCTTATCTCCCAGAGCCTCTCTCCAACTAGTACACAGTCACTTCAGTAAAATCTTTCCCCCCTTTTAATTCCACATTCAAGCCCAGACCTCCCCTCCCCCACAGGCACTGCTGACATTAAACCAGAGTGGTTTTAGTGCGATGATTGTATTAAAAAAAAAAAAAAAGGCCATCAGTTGTGAAGTAAAATTAGGGAAAAAGAACCTGTGACTTCAAGTCCGAAGCCCATTGAGAGTTCCCAAAAGTACCTATTAAAATCTTCCCCAAAGTGAACTGCTTCTTCCCTACTTTCTAGTAACTGGTTTTTTTTTAAGCACTAGTGCTTCAGATGAACAAAACATCTTATTTTCTGTTCTGAAATTGTTTTTCCTTCATGTTTTTTTTTTTTTTTTAAGATTTATTTATTTTAGAGAGAGACAGAGAGCAGGGGGAGGGGCAGAGGGAGAGGAAGAAGCAGGCTCCCTGCTGAGCAGGGAGCCCAAAGCAGGGCTCAATCCCAGGACCCAGAGATCATGACCTGAGCCAAAGGCAGATGCTTAACCAAGTGAGCCACCCAGGCGCTCCCTCTTCGTGTTTTTAAAACATTATTGCAAAATCACATTTTGTTTCCTACTAATTTTTAATGACAAGAGACAGGTATTTCAGCCATAGTATGAATTATGTAGAATTTTGAGGTCTAGCCTAGGAATCAAACAACCACTTTAAACACTGCTCTGGTTTTCGCTGGAAAAAGCATTCTAAGCTCCAGACCACAAACTTCAAAATGGCATTTTGTGGACACGTCCCATTTGTATCTGACTCCTGCTCATTTGCTTCTTTTCGTCCATGGAATTATTTCATGAACTTGGGGTTGGTTGCATTACATTAAGGTATTGAAAAGCAAAGTTGATGAGGGATTTAAGGAACATTCTGTGCTGGTTCAGGACCAAGTTGCTTGTGTCCGTGCCATGCTATTTCCATCAGTCAAAACCTTTGGCCTTACTGTAAAGCAGAGAAAGGCAAGAATTTCCGTGGAGGAACAATTTTCAGTTTAAACAGAAACTGCCAGGGCGCCTGGGGGGCTCAGTCAGTTAATCATCTGCCTTCGGCTCAGGTCATGATCTCAGAGTCCTGGGATCCAGTCCCGCATCCAGCCCCTGCTCAGCGGGGAGTCTGCTTCTCCCTCTCCCTCTGGTGGTCTCCCTGCTTGTGCTCACTCTCTCAAAATAAATAAATAAAATCTTAAAAAAAAAAAAAACAACCCAGAAACTGCCAGTTAACATTGCTGGCCAGTTTGGGGACACTACTGTGTGGGCTGGTGACCTCTGGGGTCACTTTCCACATTTATCTGCTTTCCCTCAGCTGTGCCCTTCCAGCTGCTGGTACCCAAAGGCTGAGGAGATAGTGGGAAGAGCTGTGACAGCCAACAGGGCCCCCAGCAGGAAGGAGAGACAGTAGTAGACCCAGCCTGTCAGGGACTCAGCCACATTCCTCAATAAAGCCCCAAGGGACAAGACTGAGACCCAAGACTAAAACCCGTCCGTCCCACAGCCCCCAGTACAACGTTCTTCACACATTAGGCTCCCAGGAAGCCAACTGACTGACGAAGTGACTGTCAGTGCTGCAGCCGGACAAAAATGGAGATTTGCAACAGATGTCATTTCCTTTACAAAGAGAATCACCTTGGGTTAATCCCAGAGAAATTAGAAATAGGATTTCAGTTACAACTTTCTAGAATCCCTAACATGTCCATTATGTAAAACCAGAAATGCCTTTATGCAGATGTTTGTTAATTACAAATGGCTTTCATTCAGACATGCTCATTTCTCCTCAAATTACCCAGAAAATTGGGACATGCTGGTGCCGGGGGGGTGGGGGGAGGTGTGGACTTTGGGATGAGCTACAATTCTTAAATGTTCACAGGACATTGAAAATTTTGACTTAAGCTGGGGATGAGAGGGAATCTTTGGAAAGAGCCACCAAATATTTTACCCTGCTGTCGTTCAGTTGCATGGACTCTCATTACTACCCGGAAATTAAGCTGTCACCGTGTGTCAGGTCTCCTGAACAGGCGAAAAGCAGAGTCATCTTCTGTTGAATAGCACCTGTCAGAGGGTTGCCAAAATCTGGAGAAAATTTTCAGGGAGTGTTAACTGTGCAACCCACAGCTAGAGCACAGACCAGTTTCCACATGAGACTCGGGAAAGCCGGAGATGCAATATTCCATCTAGCAAATTGCAAATATCCCCCTCCCGGTCTCCCCAAAAGATAACACCCAATGAGTATTGATCACTAAAGGATGCAAGGATAAAAAACAAAAAACAAAACAACAACAACAACAACAACAACAACAACACACACACACAAGAGGATGCAAGGGAATAAGTGTTCTCACAAGCTACTGCAGAAGAATAAATTGCCACCAACCTTTATGGAGAATAATTTGTCAATATCAAAATCCTTAAATAAAAGTGTTTATACCCTTTAATTAAAAAATTTCACTTCTAAGGGGCGCCTGGCTGGCTCAGTCGAAAGAACCTGTGACTCTTGATCTCGGGGTTATGAGTTTGAGCCCCACATTGGGTGTAGAGATGACTTAAATAAACTTTAAAAAAGTCCACTTCTACAGAGAAAGACAATTATTGTATGATCTCACTCATATGTGGAATTTAAGAAACAAAACAGAGGAGCATAGGGGAAGGGAGAGAAAGATAAAACAAGACAAAATCAGAGAGGGAGACAAACCATAAGAGACTCTTAAGCATAGGAAACAATCTGAGGGTTGCTGGAGGGAAGGTGGGTGAGGGGGATGGGGTAACTGGGTGATGGACATTAAGGAGGGCACGTGATGTGATGAGCACTGGGTGTTATATAAGACTGATGAGTCACTAACTTTACCTCTGATACTAATAATACACTATATTTAAGGGGTGCCTGGGTGGCACAGTGGTTAAGCATCTGCCTTCGGTTCAGGGCGTGATCCCGGCGTTCTGGGATCGAACCCCACATCAGGCTCTTCCGCTGGGAGCCTGCTTCTTCCTCTCCCACTCCCCCTGCTTGTGTTCCCTCTCTTGCTGCCTCTCTGTCAAATAAATAAATAAAATCTTTTAAAAAAACCCACAACACTATATTTAATTAGTTGAAGTTAAATTTTAAAAAAATAAATGAGGAAAAAATTCCACTTCTAGAATTGTATCGAAAGAAAACAAAGAAATTTTTGAACATATGTAACAGGGTGTTTATCACAACATTATTTATAGCAACCACAAAACCCTGCAAAACCCAGAAAGCAATGTAAACTAAACAAGGCACCCGAGCGAGTGACTATTATGACATCATTTAAGTCCTTAAAGTTCTAGAAGGATATTTAATAAGTTGGGAAAATGTCCATGATATCTGAAGTAGAAAGAAGCAGGTCACAAAGGAGCCTCTTGCCTAGATTTAGAGGGATGGTATGTGCTTATGTTTGCACAGAGAAAGGGCTGGACGGGTGCACACCCAAATGCCAACATGGTTATCTCTGGATGCTGGACTCAAGGGTGATTTTACAGTCTTCTTTGTGGTCTTCTTATTTTCCAATTTTATGATGAATATGGGTTACTATTATAATCCAGAAAAACCATACTCTAACAAAATGGTGGTTCTCTAAGGCCCCTTTGTTCTCCTTTTCTGAACCTCATATGTGCCACAAATCCCTTTGGGAATCTGCTGAAAATTGTGAACCCTCTCCCCAGAACTACAAATACCCATCATCAGATCTTACAAGAATTTGTGGGGATTCGCCGCCTAAAGGTTCATAGGGTCCAGAGTTAAGAACTGCCCATCCATGGGGCGCCTGGCCGGAAGAGCATGCAACTCTTGATCTGGAGGGCAGGAGTTCAAGCCCCACATTGGGCACAGAGAATAGTTAAAATAAATAAATAAATAAATTAATTAATTAATTAAAATAAATAAATAAATAAATAAATAAATAAATAAATGGTCCATCCACAGTCTGGGCGACTTCCACCCCATGGATTCGGTCGCTATCGCTCCAGTGGCGCCAGGGTCCCCTTGGCCACTCCAAGAAGAGGCTGGGCCTGCCCATGAGCCTCTGCAGATCCATGGACCCATGCAGGTAGTTTGAGAGTGCCCCAAGGTTAGTGTCTCAGGATGACATCTACTGAGGAGTGTAGGTGGAGAAGATCTCAGTGTTCCAGAATCCTGCCCTCAAAGCTGGGTACTGAGAGTGAAGCGTGCAGGCCACTGTGCAGCCTCCTAAAGAGCCGTGGCCACTCGATGTCCCCAGGGCACTGAGGAGTACGACGCACATGACTTTTATTTGGACGCAGCTGCCATGACCCTGAGACTTGGCAAGTGAATAGCAGGCAGTCATCGCTGAGCACCTGACTCAATATGAAAATAAAATGAGGAGAGCAGAGAGTAGTCACTGGGAAGGACTGGAAAACCACAGTCACCAGGTTACTGTTACTGTCAGAGACTGGAAGCCAGGCGCTTGGTGGCAGAATTAAAGAGGGACCCAGAGCTTCAAACCACGGTCCCACTGGACCCTAGGCGTTGACCTGGGAGGAAGGCCTTGGGCATGGGCCTCATGTGTGAGCACGGACTAAAGCTGAGCAAGGCTGTTAAGGCCAGTTGGTGAAGACTTGTACCTCTTGCTCATGAATCAAGAGCTTGCTGATCAAGGGGTGTCTGGCTGGCTTAGTCGGTGGAGCATGTGACTCTTGATCTCAGGGTTATAAGTTCGAGCCCCACATTGGGTGTAGAGATTAAAAATAAAATTTTTACAGGGCGCCTGGGTGGCTCAGTCAGTTAAACATCTGACTCTTGATTTTGGCTCACGTCACAATCTCAGGGTCGTGAGTTCGAGCCCTGCATGGGGCTCTGTGCTGGGCGTGGAGCCTGCTTAAGATTCTGTCTGTCTTGCTCTGCCCCTCCCCGCTCATGTGCACATGCGTGTGTGCTCTCTACTTAAAAAAAAAAAAGGCCTGATGATCATATGGCCAACAAAAAGGCCATAAGAGTTTCTAACCCAGAAAAGGGATAAGATCTGACTTGACTTAGAGAAAGCGAACTGGAGATGGGAGGGAGGTCAGAGGAGGCAGTGGGGACCAAGAGACGTTCAAGCCTTAGAACACAGAGGGTCTGCAGAGGCTCGGGGGGGGGGGGATAGGCAGGTCGGAAAGGCAGGGGAGGAGAAGTCAGAGGCCTTAGGAAAGTCTCTGAGGTGACTTGCCCAGGGCACTGTTTGGATGACTCCATCCACCAAGACCACAAATACATGAGACAGCCAGTGGGAGGACATAACGAGCTGCTGCAGGCATCCAAGTGGAAATGTCCAGAAGGCATTAGGAAATGGGAATGGGGAGTTAACTGCTGAAGTAGCCAGATGACGTGGCTGCTGAAACGAACACACCAGGGCTGCCTTTCTAGCTGCATTGTTGTCACTAGCGGGGGGCAGGGAATGGGCATAGTTTCAGACTGATGTTAGGAAGCCAGCTCAGAACAGGACCTGGGGATGGGGGGGCAGTGGGGGGGGGAACGCAACTAGAATGGTAGGAGAACTGCAAATTGTGCTGCAGACCCGAAAGAAAGCAACTAGATGCCATTGTTTTCCAGGAAAGGAATTCTGGGTTGAATGTTTGGTGTGTAACAGGTTATGAAAATGGAAGCTTCTATGAACTCTCGGGGTGAGGTGCCAAATTGGCATATACATACACAGATTTACGAAGGAAATGGTCCTCAGACCTGTTCAGCTGTCTGGGGGTCAAGGATAGGAAAGGTCTGAGAGTGGGAAGGGGAAAATAGTTGAAGAGATTTGAGACAGAGTTGGGTAGGAGTTGCTGTGTCTAAGACCCCATCTACCCCCAAAAATGACAGGTTATGTGGGGAAGGAGATATGTGGGGGGAGGTGATGCCTTTTAACCCAAAGCTGAATGAGGGGTCCATGTGAGCCTGTCTCCTCACCACCCCTCAAAAGCAGAGCCTGAGAAAGGGGCTTCCTTGTAGAGTTTATATTGTGGAGTGGTCCCAGGGAATTGGGGGCAGGGGCAGGGGCAGGAAAGAGTGAACTGGGGGAGGAGGGACCACCAGTGCGAGCTCCTCAGTGCTGAAGGTAACTGGGCCCTGATATCTCCGGGGACTTTCTGAGGAGACACATAAAAGTTGCCCCAGAATTGTCTGCCTGAGGGAGATGGAAGACTGAATTTATGCACAGGCTCCAAGTTCTGAATCGGTCAAGGGTTGACCCCAGGGTGTTTGCACGCATGTCGGAATGCCACAGTGGCTTCGCCCAGCCCCTACTCCCCACCCAGCCACAAAGAAGCCCAGGGCCAGAGTGAGTGGTGTCAGGTCCACACTCCAGAATGCTAAGGTAGGCTCTGGACTGGGGTCTGCTCCCAGCCAAGACTTTTTTTTTTTTTTTTTTTTGAGATTTATTTATTTATTTTTAGAGAGAGAACATGAGCAGGGGGAGGAGCAAAGTCTGACGTGGGGCTCGATCCCGCGACCCCTGAGATCATGACCTGAGCCAAAATCAAGAGTCCGATGCTTCACGGACTGAACCACCCAGGTGCCCCTCCCACCCAAGACTTCTGAAGGGCAAATGATGGCAAGCTCACTGCCATGGTGGCCAAGAGAAAGAGCACTGTCCCGCTGCATCGGCCTACCCTTCCAGAGCCTGTTGGGAGAAAGGTTGTCTGGGTGTTTTCTTGGCCCTAACGGAGACAACCTCCTTGGGGTTGTCTTAGAGACTGCCCAAGAGGACTTCTGGGGGGGGGGTGGGGGGCGGGAGGTGAGAACACACAGAGAAACTGGAGGCTGGTGCCCAGTGCCCATGGCTGAGGGAGGCCCTGTATCTACAACCTCAGGAGAGGATGACAGTAGTGAGAGTCTTTGAAGAGCCCATGAAAACTCTCAGGAGAGAAAGAATCAGCCTTAGACATACTCCAGACTCAGAGAGAGCAACAGGTCGAGAGAGACACCACTCAGAGAGAGCAACAGGTCGAGAGAGACACCACTCCTCCCTCCACTCAACCTCACCTCTGAGAAGCTAGAGGTGGGGGAAGGGAGGGGAAGTGTAAGGTGGAGAAATAAGACAGGAAGCCAGCCACACCTACTTACTGCTAGAGAATTCCAACCAGAAGCAGGCTTGAGCCAGGGGAGATGAGGAGGTATGATTATCTTGGACTGGATATTCTAATTATGGAAGACATGCCGTACTTGTGACTTGGAGGGACTAAAGGCTGTACATTGCCACAGACTGTGCTGAAAGATCATGGCGCCCACTGGAGTATTTATCCAGTAATGGGGTTTATTTATCGAGTGTATTCGTCAGGGTTCTCCAGAGAAACAGAACCAATTGGGTGTGTGTATATAAAGAGATTCATTACAAAGAATTGGCTCATGCAATTATAGAGGCTGATAAGTCCCAAGGTTTGCAGTCGGCAAGCTGGAGACCCAGAGAGCAGGTGGTGTAGTTCCTATCTGAGTGACAGCAGTCCTGACACCCAGGAAGAGCCGAGGTTTTAGTTACAGTTCAAAGACAGGAAAAAAAAACAACATCCCAGTTTTAAGAGTTCCCTCTTCCTCAGCCTTTTTGTTCTACTCAGGCCTTCAGCTGATTGGGTGAGGCCCACCCACACTGGGGTGGGCAATCTCCTTTCCTCAGTCTACCAATTTAAGTGTTAATCTCATCCAAAACCATTCACAGACACGTCCAGAATAATGTTTGACCAGATATCTGGACACCCTTAGTACTTATCACCCAGATTTAAAATTATCTATTCATGGCCAATCTGTCTCCTCTATTCCTTTACCCACCTTCCCACCCCTAGAATGCTTTGAAACAAATCTCAGACAGAATATCATCTCATCTGCAGATTTTTCAAAATGTCTCTCTAAAAGTTAGACTTTTTTTTTAAGATTTAATTTTTTTTAAGTAATCTCTACACTCAACATGGGGCTCAAACTCACAACCCTGAGATCAAGAGTCACATGCTCCACTGACTAAGCCAGCCAGGTGCCCCTAAGAGTTAAGGACTTTTATAAAAGAACAGAACTACAATACCATTAACACCCCCCATAACAGTAGTTAGTTCATACCATCAACCATTTACTCAGTGTTCACATTTCCCCAACTGTTTTTTTTTTTTTTAAGATTTTATTTATTCGACAGAGATGGAGACAGCCAGCGAGAGAGGGAACACAAGCAGGGGGAGTGGGAGAGGAAGAAGCAGTCTCCTAGCGGAAGAGCCTGATGTGGGGCTCGATCCCAGATTGCCGGGATCACGCCCTGAGCCAAAGGCAGACGCTCAACCGCTGTGCCACCCAGGCGCCCCTCCCCAACTGGTTTTATACAAAATCCGTAGTTTGTCTGAATTAAGATGAAAATAAGTCCTATTGATGGCATATTTCTTAAGTCTGTTAGTCTCTACATTTACCCTCCATTCCATTTTTTTCTTGTAATTTGTTGTTGTTGTTGTTGAAGAAATTGGATAATTTGCCCATAAGAATTTCCCATAGTCTGTGGGGCACCTAGGTGGCTCAGTCGGTTAGGCGTCTGCCTTTGGCTTGTGTCATGAGCCTGGAGTCCCAGGATCAAGCCCCACGTCGGGCTCCCTGCTCAGCGGGGAGTCTGCTTCTCCCTCTGCCCCTCCCCCTGTTCATGCTCTCTCTCTCTCTTACTCTCTCTCAAATAAACAAAAATCTTTTTAAAAAATTTCCCATAGTCTGAAGGTTGTTTAGTGCATCCTCTTGGTGTGATTTGATATATTCCTTCGCCCTCTGTATTCCCTATAAACTGGTAGTTAGAGCTAGGCCAGTGCTGTCAGTAGAACTTTCTGTAATGATGGAAATGTTTTATATCTGTACTGTCCAGTATGGCAGCCACTAGCCACATGTGAGTACTGAGCACTTGAGATGTGGCTAGTGTGACTGAGGAATTGGATTTTTAATCTTATGTAATTTTGATTCATTTAAATATAAATAGCCACATAAGACTGTGACTACTGTATTTAGACAATGCAGATCTAGAGGCTTGATCAGATTCGGTTTTGGGTTTTTGGTTTTTTTTAAGATTTTATTTATTGGGGCACCTGGGTGGCTCAGTCGTTAAGTGTCTGCCTTCGGCTCAGGGCATGATCCCGGCGTTGTGGGATCGAGCCCCACGTCGGGCTCCTCTGCTATGAGCCTGCTTCTTCCTCTCCCACTCCCCCTGCTTGTGTTCCCTCTCTCGCTGGCTGTCTCTCTGTCTGTCGAATAAATAAATAAAATCTTAAAAAAAAAAAAGATGTTATTTATTTATCTGACAGAGAGAAAGCACAAGCAGGGGGAGCAGGTTCCCGCTGAGCAGAGAGCCTGAAGTGGGGCTTGATCCCAGGACCCTGGGATCATGACCTGAGCTGAAGGCAGATGCTCAACAGACTGAGCCACCCAGGAGCCCCTGATTCAGTTTTGTTTTGTTTTGAAAATGACTTCAGGGGCACCTGACTGGCTCAGTTGGAAGAGTTTGTGACTCTTGATCTCAGAGTCATGAGTTCAAGCTCCATGTTGGGTGTAGAGATTACTTAAACAGACAAACAAACATACTTTTAAAAAGTTAAAAAGAAAGGAAGAAAACTACTTCAGGTGGTAGCATGTACTTCCATCATCCACCACTGTATTTAGTCCAAATTTGTTTCTTCTTGTCTGCAGCCAGGCAGCCCCAGAGGTACCTATACCTCTTCTGCATTTCCCAACAAGCCACAGGGTGGCACTGTGGGCCTGATCTCCTCTAAGGAGCCCACCAGCACCATGGACATAATTGCTCAGCCAGGGCCCAGCTATGCGGCAGTTTTTCCCTTCCTGTTTTGTTTGGCTCTACCATGTTCCTTTCATGAAGCTTATAAAATGATAAACTCTTCATCTCACAGGTGAAGAAAGTAGCACAGGGAGAGGAACAGGCTGCTTCTCAAAGCTATGCTCCCCCTCTCAGTGGAGAGCCCTGCCTGAGAGTCCCTTTAGAAGTGGGCAGGGAGGGAGGTGAAAGGTTATACAGCTGGTTAGTGGCAGAACAGAGAAGGAACTTAACTGTCCCTTGATGACCACACTCTCTTCTTCTATCAACACTGAATTCCATAATAGATTTGCTGATGTTGAACCATCCTTGCATGCCTGCAATAACTCTGCTTGGCCAAAATGTTTTAGTGTCTTATACACTGCTCCATTCAACTTGCTAACGTTTTATTCAAAATTTTGGAATTTGTGCTTATAAAAGAGTTTAGTCAATTGCCTCCTTATCTTGTTATTGTACTTATCTGGTTTGGATATCAAGATTCTAATAGCCCCATAAAATGAGCTGGGCAGTTTCCCCTTCTATTTTATGTAACAGTTTATATAAGGATTTCCTATTTTCTGAAGATGGGCTAAAACACATCCATGAAAAGTATCTAAAGCCAGTGGTCACCCCCCTTCCTCCTTCTCTTTCTTTCTTTTATGGAGGATAGAGTGGGCCCTGGGAGAGAATGTTTGCTTTCTATCTTTTTAAGAGGTTATTGATTTATTCTGACATTCCATTTCTTTTTGAATTGATTTTTTTAGTTTACATCTACAAGATTGTCTCTTTCACTTAATTTTCCAAATTTATTGGCATGAACTTGTTTGTAGTGATCGCCTATGATTTTCAAATCTCTTCCAGTACCTCTCCCCCCACCCTGCTTGATCCTGTCCAAGTCCTGTGCTGTAAGGCCCGCATAATGACTTTGTAGTCCTGATTCTGAATGCCAACCCCAAATGTGCAATCTATTGTCCATAGATTGATGAGATGGCAAGTGTTAACCAGATGTGGAGAGAAAACCACAGTTCTTATGGCTTACAAAGGACATTTACTTTAGTTTTCTCCCCCCATGGGAAACACAGATTTGCATAAAATATGTCTTGGTTTTGCTACCGCCATGCTTATGGAAGCCCCTCTAACACTGAGTCTAACCTGTTTGCCATCCTCTCAGGATCCCCCATAAATCAATGTGCCCAGTATTGAACTTAGAGTATGGAGAATACAGAGACAATAACCACAGCTTCAAGGAGTGCCTACCACTAGTCGGGAAGTCATAATACACAAAAAAACAAGAAAATTATGTGCTGGCCTATAAAGTGCTGCTGTGGAAAAAACAGCAGAAACCCCTGGACAAGGGGAGAGTTAGACTAGTTGGAGAAGGCCAAGAAGGGATTGGTGAAGCAGAGGAGCATAGAAAGAGTTTTAGGCAATAGAAACTGCTAGAAGAAAGGCAAAATCAGTGAGACAAAGGCACAGAGGCAAAAAGCACTAAATGGTACAGAATATTAGAGGGGCTTGGCCCAGGAGGGCATCTGATTATAGATTATGGACATGGAGGGGCGCCTGGGTGGCTTAGTCAGTTAAGCATCTGCCTTCGTCTCAGGTCGTGATCCCAGGGTCCTGGCATTGAGTCCCCATGTTGAGTTCCCTGCTCAGCGGGGAATCTGCTTCTCCCTCTCCCTCTGCCACTCCCCCTGCTTGTGTTCTCTCTCTCTCTCAAATAAAATCTTAAATATATATATATTTAAAAAAGAAATATATATTAAATATACAAAAATATATAAATATATATCAAATATATTTATATATTTATAAATATTTATAAATATATATCATATAGTTATAAAATGAATAATTATAAATTTATACGATATATATTTAATGTATATTAAATGTGTATTTAATATTTATATTTATAAATTTATATATTTAATATTAATATTTCTTTTTTAACTTTTATTTATCTTTTTTAAGTAATCTCTACCCCCAAGGTGGGGCTTGAACTCAGGACCCTGACATCAAAAGTCACATGTTCCAATGACTGAGTAAGCCAGGCACCCTATTCTTGTGAAAACAACCCAAATGCCCATCGATGAATGAATACAGATAAAATATGGTCTAGCCATATAATGGAATATCATTAAGCCTTGAAAAGGAATGAAATTCTGACGCATGCTACAACATGGATGAAATTTAAAAACATGGGGCACCTCGGTGGCTCAGTTGGTTGGGCGGCTCCTTTGGCTCAGGTTGTGATCCGGGGATCCTGGGATTGAGCCCCGTATGGGGCTCCCTGCTCCCTGGGAAAGTCTGCTTCTCCCTCTGCCTCTGCCCCTCCCCCTGTTTGTGCTCTTTTAGTCTCTCTTTCTTGCTCACTCTCTCAAATAAATAAAGTCTTAAAAAAAATTGAAAATATTGGGGCGCCTGGGTGGCACAGTGGTTAGGCGTCTGCCTTCGGCTCAGGGCGTGATCCCAGTGTTGTGGGATCGAGCCCCACATCAGGCTCCTCCGCTGTGAGCCTGTTTCTTCCTCTCCCACTCCCCTTGCTTGTGTTCCCTCTCTCGCTGGCTGTCTCTATCTCTGTCAAATAAATAAATAAAATCTTTAAAAAAAATTGAAAATATTATGCTAAGTGAAATAATCAGACATAAAAGGACAAATATGGGGTGCCCGGCTGGCTCAGTCGGAGGAGCTTGCCACTCTTGAGCTCGGCGTCTTGAGTTCAAGCCCCACATTGGCAGAGAGAGAACTTAAATAAAAAATTTTTTAAAAAAGGACAAATATTGTGTGATTCTACTTAGATGAAGTCCCTGCAGTAGCCAATTCACAGAGACACAAAGTCTGGGGGCTAAGGGCTGGGGGAAGGGGAAATGGGAAGTTTAGTGTTTAATGGGGACAGAGTTTCAGTTTGGGAAGATAAGAAAGTTCTGGAGATAGGTGGCGGTGATGGTTCCACAGCAATGTGAATGTGCTTAATGCCACTGAACTGTATGCTTAAAATGGCCAGAATGGGGGGCACCTGGGTGGCTCAGTCAGTTAAGGGTCTGCCTTTGGCTCAGGTCTTGCTTAGCAGGGAGTCTGCTTGTCCCTCTCCCGCTGCTCCTTCCCCTACTCGTGCTCTCTCTCAAATAAATAAATAAAATCTTAAAAAATGTTTTTAATTAAAAAATGGTTAAAATGGTAAATTAAAAATTTTAAATTGGATACAATTAAATTTTTAAATTTTTACATTGTATACACTGTTATAAAAATGATATGTATATTTTAGCACACTAAAAACTAAAATATAAAAAATAAAATTAATGCCTTCTCATATGTCAGAACACACGCATCTATCCTGAGGAATATAAACCAGAGCGAGCACGGGTTATTTCTGGAAGGTGGAAGCACAAAGAATTATACATTTCCACCTTGTTTGTCTTCCAAAGAGCATGTAATTTTGTCATCACAAGATAATTAAAGATGAAAAAACTCCAACAGAGCAGGATGTAGGGTAATGGATTACCACGAAAAGGGCCTGTGCTCCGGCTGGAGTCACCTCAGGGGAAGGCTTCCTTCCTGGGAGGAGGGAGGAGGTCGGCTTACCCTGAAATCCCTGGAGATGACCAAGAGGCCGGAGCAGACAGAAGGTTAGGGCTCCTGAGGTACTCGCCAGGCTTCTCCCTGAACAGAGAGGACTCGGAGGCTGGCAGTCCGCAGGGTGAAGGATCCCCCCCAACCTGGACCTTGGCCGGGGTGGGGGACTGGGGTGGCCTAGGGCACCGCGGCTGAGAAACACAGGAGCAGAGGCCTTGAGAACAGCACCTGCCGCGGGTGGGGGGGTGGGGGTCAGAGGCCAGGCCTCAGGGGCTGCACGGCGGCCTCCCCGCCCAGCAGACAGGCTGGTCTACACCTTCTGCAAGGCCCCTGTGCCTGGCAGGAGCTGCGGGCGCGGTCCAGGAGGCTGGGAGGGAGCTGGCATCTGAGATTCTTCCCCCTCCGCTTTGACCCCAGGTTGCTAGGGTAAAATCCATAAACACACCAACGGGCTTCATTACTGATTAATGAGCTCCAGCTTTATGTCTGACAAGACTTGGCCTCGAACCAGGTGGCTGGCTTCCTGCCTTTCCCAACAGCAGGTTCAAAGCCGCCTGCTTCTCCCCCGGCCCCAGGCTCCCACAGCACAGTCGGCAGGAAGATAACAAACACGGCCTCCTCCCCCGCCTTCTCTTCCACCGAGGCCTGGTGAACTCTGCTCACTCGCGTGCTCACTCCACCTGCCTGGTCCTTCCTGATTCAGAGGCCGGCTGGGGTGGCTGTGCCCCTTGCCAAGCCTGACCCGGCACCTGCGCCCTTGAACACATCCTCATCAGCCATCTCTGGGGCATTTCGCAATTTCCCTCCTTTTTTTTTTTTTTTTTAAGATTTTATTTATTTATTTGGGAGAGAGAGAGAGAGAACACCAGCAGGGGAGCGGCAGGCAGAGGGAGACGGAGAAGCAGACTCCCCACTGAGCAAGGAGCCCGTTGTGGGGCTCAATCCCAGGACGCTGGGATCATGACCTGAGCCGAAGGCAGAGTTTAAACTCACAACTCCTGAGATCAAGTGTCACCTGATTTACTAAGCCAGCCAGGCCCCGCTCTGTGTTCTTTTTTAAATTTTTTAAAGATTTATTTATTTATTTTAGAGAGAGAGCAAGAGTGCACCTGTGTGCAGGCACGGGAGCCGGGGGGGTGGGCAGAGGGAGAGGGAGAGCATCCCCAGCCGACTCCCAGCTGAGCGGGGAGCCCTACATGGGGCTGGATCCCTCTACCCATGAGGTCACGACCTGAGCCAAAATCACTAGTCGGACACTTAACCGACTGAGCCACCCAGGTGCCCCTGTGTTCTTGTTTAAAAACTAGTTTTTATTAAAGTAGATGCTGCATACAGTCCAATGACCCAGTTTTAAGTGCACCATTCTGATGAGTTTTGACAAATGTGTGCACATGTGTAACCACTATCCCAGTCAAGGTATGGAAGATTTTATTACCTAAAAAAGTTCAGTCGTGTCCCTTCCCAGTCTGCTCCCACTATCCCCATCCCCAGGCGACCACTGATCTGCTTGCTGTCCCTCAAGAATAGATTTGTTTTTCTATAGTTCCGTATAAGCGGAATCCTACAGTATGGACCCTTTGGTGTCTTGCTTTTTTTTGCTCAGCCTGCATTTTGAGATTATCCATGATGTTGTGTGCTGAATAGTTCATTCCTTTTTATTGATGACTAGTATTCCATTGCATGGATATACCACAATTCTTTTATCCATTCACCTGTCAATGGGTATTTGTGCTATTTCCACTTTTTTAAAGCTATTATGAGGGGCGCCTGGGTGGCTCAGTTGTTAAGCATCTGCCTTCGGCTCAGGTCATGATCCCAGGTCCTGGGATCCAGCCCTGCAGGGGCTCCACGGGGCTCCCTGCTCAGCAGGAAGCCTGCTTCTTCCTCTCCCCCTGCCCCTGCTTGTGTTCCCTCTCTCGCTGTCTCTCTCTCTCTGTCAAATAAATAAATAAAATCTTTAAAAAAAAAAAAGCTATTATGAATAAAGCTGCTGTGAACATTTGTTGTTGTTTTTTTTTAAGATTTATTTATTTATTTGTCAGAGAGAGAGAGCACAAGCAGAGGGAGCGGCAGGCAGAGGGAGAAGCAGGCTCCCCACTGAGCAGGGAGCCGGATATGGGGCTTCATCCCAGGACCCAGGGATCATGACCTGATTCGAATTTGTCCGACTGAGCCACTCAGGCGCCCCATGCTGTGAACATTTGTATACGAGTCTTTGTGTGGACTCATTTCTCATTTACCCATTTCTCTTGGGTAAATAAGAGCACAATAGCTGAGTGATATGGTAAGTCTATGTTTAAACTGCTAAGGAAGTGCCAGACCATTTTCCAGAGTTGCTATAACATTTGACATTACCGACCTTGGTGTCCGAGAGCTCCAGTGGCTCCACACGCCTGTTAGCACTTGATATGGTCAGTCTTTTTCATTTTAGCCATTCTAATTAGTGTGTAGTAGCATTCTGTTTTCCTTTAGCTTGTTATCATGAAATATTTTTAGTACATGAAATACGAAGAGAAAACAATAAAATAAATACCCGTATACCTAGCACCTAGCTTTGTCAGATGTTAATATTTTGCCATAATTGCTTCAGATCAAATTTATTTTCATGCTAAGAATCTGTTGAGAATTCCACATGCTACACAATCATATTTCTACATCTTAAGTTCAAGGGAAGAATTTAGTTTTGACCTTAGAAATGATCTCATTAGGGGGCACCTGGCTGGCCCCGTTGGTGGAGTGTGTGACTCTTGATCTTGGGGTGGTGACTTCGAGCCCCACATTGGGTGTAGAGATTACTTAAAAATAAAATCTTTAAAAAAAAAAAAAGAAAGCCAAATATTGACAATTTAATAAATTTCAGTGATTTTTAGTGACTATCAACATCAATATTTCAGTTTTAAATAATTGCTTAATCTTAGTTAATATTTTTCCAAGTGAGCATATTCTTTAAAATCAGAAAATTTAGGGGGCGCCTGGGTAGCTCAGTAGGTTAAGTGTCCAGCACTTGATTTCAGCTCTGGTCATGATCTCAGGGTCACGAGATCGAGTCCCGTGTCCAGCTCAGCACAGAGCATGGAGTCTGCTTGAGATTCTTTCTCTCCCTCTCCCTCTGTTCCTCCCCCGACTTGTGCACTCTCTCTCTCTCTCTCAAATAGATAAGGAAATAAAATCTTTAAGATCAGAATATTTAGCATAAAGTATGAGGTAGTAAAGCATTTTCTTCTTTTTTTTTTTTAAGATTTTATTTATTTATTTGACAGAGAGAAAGACACAAGAGAGGGAACACAAGCAGGGGGAGTGGGAGAGGAAGAAGCAGGCTTCCCACTGAACAGGGAGCCCAATGCGGGGCTCGATCCCAGGACGCTGGGATCATGACCTGAGCCAAAGGCAGACGCATAACGACTGAGCCACCCAGGCGTCCCCATTTTCTTCTTTTTATAAGATTTTATTTCTCTATTTGAGAGAGAGAGAGAAGGAGCAAGGGGAGGGGCAGAGTGAGAGAGAGAGAAGCGGACTCCCCACCGGGCAGGGAGCCCAACCTGGGGCTCCATCCTGGGACTCCAGCAACATGACTTGAGCTGAAGGCAGACGCTTCACTGACTGAGCCACCCAGGCGCCCCCATTTCTTCTTTTTAAACAGCTTTATTTAGATGTAATTTACATACCATACAATTCATCCATTTAAAGTATATAATTCAATGTTTTCTAGTATATTCACAAATAAGTGCAACCATCACCACTTTGGGGTCTTTTAATTCTCATGAATTTGTTAAAAATTGGACACTTTTTTTTAAAGTTTTTGTTTTTGTTTTTGTTTTTTTAATTTGAGAGAGTGAGAGAGAGAGAGATCACGAGCAGGAAGGGAGGGTAGAGGGAGAAGCAGACTCCCCACTGAGCAGGGAGCCCCATACAAGACTTGATCCCAGGACCCCGGGATCATGACCTGAGCTGAAGGCAGACGCTTCACCCACTGAGCCACCCAGGCGCCCTGGACACTTTAAATAATGTAATGTGACAGTTCTGGAAATAGGAGTCTTCTTCAATCCAGGGTTAGTTGTTGCTGCTGTTTATTCTTGTTGCTTCTGAACTGATTCTATGCAGTGTATTCTTTGTCGTGAGTGGCCACTGACGTCTCCACTTGCTAGCTTTGTGGTCAGCTAATGGACGGACAGAGATGTCCTCAAGTGTCTGGAACCAGTAACTCCCGCAGTCATCGCTAGCGGGTTCTGCGGGTATGTTAAAGACAGGCTTTCAACACCCAACCAGGCAGTCGACAGTTCTGCCCTAGCCTTCACTTCCTGCTTGCGCAGAGTCTCAAGGTCAGCCCGAGCTGAGAGATTAGGGCTGCCTCAGGCCTTTCCTGGACATGTGTACAGCTCTACGCGTGTAGGTGGCCTTGTGGATTTCCAGGAATATATCAGAACTTTTCTGAGCCCCCATGAACATCTCCTTCCTTAGCCCCGCCTTTTCTTCTTGTCCCGTCTCTGCTGACAACACCTTCAGCTGAATTGGGACTTTTTAGGTTATAGGAAACAGTCACTCCCCAGTGAAGTCAGCTGTAGGTCCCAGGTGGGGTAATCAGAGAGACAGGCCTTGGGACCTCATTGGGCCACTAGAGGCAGAAAGGAGCCCAGGCCGCAAAGGCCTGAGACCCCTCTCGTGGCCTCTCCCTTGCCCCTGAGCAATGTGCCATCTTCTCTCCCTGATGACTACATCTTCTGCTTCCTCATTTCATTCATCCTTTCTGTTCCCTCGTAACTTCTGCTGACTCAGGGCCTACCCACGTCATGACCTTTTAGCTTCTGCTCCCATGATGAACTCATGAATCCCCCAGCGTGCCCTGGTTTCAATCACCAAGTGCGAGAAAACCTCCTTCTCTGGGCTCATCTTCTCCTAGGCCACCTCAGAGGATGCCCTTCCACCTGCAGGCTTACTCATTTCAGGTCTGGTGCTCACCCCCGTCCAATCAGCTATTGCCAAGGGCGTTGGGTGGACTCAGGGGCTGCACTAAAAAACACCTTCCAGGAGCTATGGGCGGGATGGTTTCACTTGGTGCTGAGGATTGGCGGACATCACGAACGACACCGACACTGCTACGACTGTCGCCTGGTGTGGCAGAGAGTAGCGATTAAGAGCACAGTGTCTGCAGCCAAGGAAACAGTCAGAAAAACTAAGAGGCAGCCCACGGAATGGGAGAATATATTTGCAAATGACACTACAGATAAAGGACTGGTATCCAAGATCTACAAAGAACTTCTCAAACTCAATACACGAGAAACAAATAAACAAATCAAAAAATGGGCAGAAGATATAAACAGACACTTTTCCAATGAAGACATACAAATGGCTAACAGACACATGAAAAAATGTTCAAAATCATTAGCCATCAAGGAAATTCAAATCAAAACCACACTGAGATACCACCTTACGCCAGTTAGAATGGCAAAAATAGACAAGGCAAGAGACAATTGTTGGAGAAGATGTGGAGAAAGGGGATCCCTCCTACATTGTTGGTGGGAATGCAAGTTGGTACAGCCACTCTGGAAAACAGCGTGGAGGTCCCCTAAAAAGTTAAAAATTGAGCTACCCTATGATCCAGCCATTGCACTACTGGGTGTTTACCCCAAAGATACAGACGTAGTGAAGAGAAGGGCCATATGCACCCCAATGTTCATAGCAGCAATGTCCACAATAGCTAAATCGTGGAAGGAGCCGAGATGCCCTTCAACAGATGACTGGATTAAGAAGTTGTGGTCCATATATACAATGGAATATTACTCAGCTATCAGAAAGAACGAGTTCTCAACATTTGCTGCAACATGGACGGCACTGGAGGAGATAATGCTAAGTGAAATAAGTCAAGCAGAGAAAGACAACTATCATATGATTTCTCTCATCTATGGAACATAAGAACTAGAATGATCAGTAGGGGAAGAAAGGGATAACGAAAGGGGGGGGTAATCAGAAAGGGGAATGAAACATGAGAGACTATGAACTATGAGAAACAAACTGAGGGCTACAGAGGGGAGGGGGGTGGGGGAATGGGATAGACCGGTGATGGGTAGTAAGGAGGGCACATATTGCATGGTGCACTGGGTGTTATACACAACTAATGAATCATCGAGCCTTACATCGGAAACCGGGGATGTACTGTATGGTGACTAACATAATATAATAAAAAATCATTAAATAAAAAAAAAAAAAAAGAGCGCAGTGTCTGAAGCCAAACTGCCTCAATTTGCATCCCAGCTCCTTCCCTTCCCAGTTCTGTGTCCTTGAGCAAGTTAACTTCTTGGGACCTCAGTTCCCTTATCTGTCAAACAGGAATGGTGACGATAATCATACCTACTGCGGGAGGATTAAATGAATTAGCACATGTAAAGTGCTCCAGAAATGCTAGAAATTGTTATCCAGCCACTGAGGGTAGAAAATGCAGACTCCTTTCTCTCTCTTTAGATCTCCCACTTCCAATGCTGTTAGGTTCTACCAATTCTATAACCCAAATCCTTTTTTTTTTAATTTTTATTTTTTTAAAGATTTATTTATTTATAAAAGAGAGTGCACGTGCATACCGGTGTGCACACAGAGGCAGGGATAGAGGTCAGCCACTCGGCAAGTGATGGGGGTGCTCTGCTCCCTGAAAGTGCCCTGGGAAAAAGCCTGACCCAAGAGAGCTGGCTAGGTGGCCCACCTGAGGGGCTGGACTCCCAGCTCCAGGACTGCCAGTGACTTCTGACGTTAGGCCGTAAGAGACACTGTGGCTTCTGCCTTGTTCTCTCTTGGGTCATTTTTTTCTGAGGAGAGCCAGCTGCCATGTTGTGAAGACACTCCCACAGCCCTAAAGAGAGGCCCACGTGGTGAGGAACTGAAGTCTCCTGGCAACAGCTAGTGTTGACTTGCCAGTCTTGTGAGTCAGCCATCCTGGAAGTGGATGCTCCAGCCCAGTCGAGTCCTCAGAGACTACAGTCCAGACTTGACGGCAACCTCATGGGAGACCTCATGTCAGAACCAACTGGGTGCCACTCCCAGACTCTTGACCTACAGACACTGTGAGATGGTAGAGTGTTCAGTGTTTTAAGCTGCTAAGGTTTGTTACACAGCTGTAGCTAACCAATACGCCACCGCACGGGGACCTCTCGGTCAGCTTGGCTCTTGCCTCTGGCAGGTGAACACTCCCAGGTTCCTGGTCTGTGGACTAGCAGGCTGTGGAACAGGGCTTCCCAGTTGGAGTGCTGGGGCTCCCTAGGTGCTGGGAATGGGCTGCAGGTCAGCCCCAGGAACTGATGGTTGTACACTTCCTTGTAATTTTATTTGAATTTTATACAAATGCTCTATTTTCTATCATCACCAAATCCTTTTTTATTACCATAATTATATACTATAAAGGAAATGGAATCGTTTTTTGTTTTTCTTTTTTTACCAAGCCTTTTATCGGCACTCTGAAATGAACGACGCAAATATCATTTTCGGTGTGTGATGAGGTTAGGAAACCGTGGTCTACACTCCCTGCTGACCACTCCCTCCTGCAACATGTTCCGTCCTCGAACGGGGTCATCACGTCATCACCTTCTTGGACACGTACTCACATTTTCCTGAAACTACCATTCCAGTGGACTTGACCATGGCCCACATTTCTCAGCTGAAAGCTCAGACTACCACCTCTTGTGCCGGCTGGACGGTTGGTTGTCTGGTCACAGAGGCAGCCTGTTGATGTCTCCAAGCCTCCAGATCCTCCCTTCCCTGAATCGTCTATGCAATCAGCTCCGCTTCTCAGGGTCACACCATCTGGTTAGAGCATGGTCAGGGCTGAGGTTTGTTTTGTAGCCTGGGGGAGCCCTGGGGGAGGAAAGCTTGCTAATCAGAAATGGCTGGGCGCTATACTTCCCTTCCTCCTTTGTAGCATCCGTGGTTCTCAAAGTGAGGTTCCAGGCCACAAGCAACAGCAGCACTTGTGTGAACTTGTTAGAAATACAAATTCTCCTGGCCTCACCCTAGACCTATTGAATCAGACGCTCTGGGGGCAGGGCCCAGCACTTTTGCGCTTTAATGAGCCCTCCAGGGGATTCGGAGGCAGCTCCTGTGAGAACTTGCAAAGCTCTCTTAAGTCTTTCCCAGGATTTGATGCGAGTGCATCTTTCCTCTGAACTGGAAAGTCATTCAGCAAGGGTAACGTTGACCCAAGCGGTTCCAGAGCGAGCCTGGTAGGCCCTCTGGGATCTCAGCACAGCTAGGTAACCCCTAGAGCTCTTCCGGGTTCGGGACAGTGTGGGGGTGTGGGGGTCACTAATCTCCTAGGAAACTGGGTAGACAGAGATGGGCTCATAAACACTGCAAAGGAGTCCCTCTGAATGGTGAGATCACAAGGTGAGCTTTTTAGTATCTTTCTTTCTTTCTTTTTTTTTTTTTAACCCTCAGGTGCAGAGGGGCGAATTAACAGTATTCCTCCATTTGTGTCGGATTAACACCACCGATCCCCATCAGGCCTGTTGTGTGCAAGCCGGCATGGGTGCGTGTGTGTAATTCATCTTATCTCTGCTCCCACCCCTCCCTCTTCCCATAGACAGTCATTTTAATGTATATCTTTTCCTTCGTATGGGCTCTTTTCCATAAACATGGTTTTGGGTGTGTGTGTGTGTTTTTTTTAAGATGTTATTTATTTGGGAGAGAGAGATACAGAGAGCTCTAGAGAGAGCAAGCACGAAAGGGGAGAGGCAGAGGGAGAGGGAGAAGCAGGCTCCCCACTGAGCCGGGAGCCCGACCGACAGTGGGGCTCGATCTAGGGCCCCAGGACCCCAGGATCCTGACCTGAGCCAAAGACAGACGCTTCACCGACTTGAGCCACCCAGGCGCCCCACTGCGTTTTTTGTTTTAATGTGAATTGTAGAGCCATGTAACACACATATGGAAAAACTCAGAAATCCTAAGTGCACAGCTGGATACATTTTCACAAAGTGAACACACCTTTGTAACCGGCTCCCAGCTGGAGAGAGAACGTGACCAGTGATCCAGAAGTGCCTCGTGCCCCTTTCCAGTCACTACCTCTCCGAGGGTAATTTGTATCTGGACTTCTAATGGCCCAGGTTACATTTCCTGTTTTTGAAATTTATATGAACGGCACCTGTACATATTTTGAATTTACATTAATGGTATTGGCTTATATGTATGTCACCCTGTTTCTTACCTTTTTTTTTCCAGTAAACATTTTTTCAGATCCGTTCCTGTTACTACGTGTACATATAACCCGTTGCTTCTAATTGCTGCGTGATATGCCAGGGTACGCCTCCACCATCCTGAACCACGATCCCTGTCCCCATGACAAACGCCCAGACTGCCTGGGCATCCCCGTCCCCACAAACAGGACTGTGACAAACACCTCGTGCACCTCCCTCGTGGGTCTCCTTCGTGGACCGGTCCGAGCAGTTCTGTGGGATTCATGTGCAAAAACGGTTAACAGGTCAGGATGACTGCTTCTCCTTAGAAACGCCTGCTGCCCAGGTTGGCCCTTGACTGGTGCCTGGGAATCGGGATTTCGGGAGGGTTCCCCCCATTCCCTATCTGATGAGAGTGGCTCACTGTGCCTGCACTGCTTTATGTAAACAGTGAACCATCCCTGTTCTCTCTTCGTACATCGACTTGGTGAATCATTTGAAATCAGCTTGTCTGTGTCATGGCGTCTCTGCCCTTATTCTGCCTCGAATGCCATTCTCATCCTTCATTTGCCTTTCTGATCGCTGCTTCAGAACTGGATTCACTGTTCACCTACAGAAATTTCCACCACCTGGAGGAAGTTTCTAGGGAGCCAGGGGGATGCCACCTCCAAAGTGAAGCACTAGTTGGAACACCTCGTACCACTTACAATCAAGAAAAAGGCACAGTGGTTCATGTTGAAACAGTGGAATAATGTTCTTTCCTTCTTTCCTTCTAGGCTCTTGGCTGAGACCCCCTTGTAATACAAGATGGAGTAACAGGAGAAAAACAAACAGAAGTTTAATAACATGCATACCTCCCGTATACACGAGAGACACCCAGGAAAACTGCACAACTCCCCAAAACGGCAGAAGCCGCCCCCTTAAATACCATCTCCAACGAAAGACAAAAGATGTTGGGTATGGGGAGTCAGTCATGGGAGCTGATCCAAAAAAGCACAGTCAGTAAGGGTAAGGTTGTCATGCAGATTTAAGTCGCAGCCTTCTCCATCGATGAGCTTCTAGATTTAAGAGTCATCCCCTTCTTCCTGGTACAGCCAGAGAGACACACTTGCGAATGGAGATTTCCCTTACACCTGTAAACCTCTCTTCCAAAAGGGTACCATCTACCTAGTTTTCTGAGCTCCACTTGTTGGCAGTTCCTTGAAAATCATCCACCTATCAGGATCCTTATGCCAAAGAGACGTATTTTGGGGTGGCAAGTGATGTTCCCCTATAGTGTCATTTTGGATTTAAAAGGCGACCCACAGCCCATTCTAGCAGGCGCTCTGATTCAGTTGCTGAGTAAGGCGGAGGCAGCCAGTTCTGAGCGGACCCAGAGCAGGAGACCGCTCCGCTGCGGTCAAGGCTCTAGTATAAGCCGCCCGGCTGAGAGTTCTCGAAAGTCTCTCCGGACGGAGACGCTGTACAGAGGCCCTGGCAAGCCCAGATAAGAGAATCACACACAGACCCTTGGCGTTCAAAGCAAGGCTGTGCCCTGTTCTGCAGCCAAATGTTTTCCTAGCTTTCCACCGGACGCCTGATCATGGAACCTCGTCAACATTTTGGTTCACCGCTGACTTGTAGGAAACTTTCCACAGATAGCCATGCTCCGTGCCTCAAGTTCCTTGCACTGAATTTGTGTTTTATTGAACTGGATTTGTAGCCATTTGCCTTGCTGAGCGATCCAACTGTGTTGACCTTGTCTTCCAACTAGTTGTGTGATATTGAGCAAATGAACTCAACGGTTGAAAAGTGAGAGTAATAGCACTGCTTTGCAGTGTTGGTTTCAGATAAAGTGTGTAAAGGGCTTAGCACGGGGGCCCCAAAACAACAGTGTTTATTAACACGGGGTTGTTAAGAACTCAGTATGGTGGTTCATTTAAAAAAATGAAGCATAGACTTACCACGTGATCCAACAATTCCACTTCAGGGTATGTCCCCACAAGAATTGCAAGCTGGGACTCAAACAGATTTGCACACCCACATTCGTAGCAGCATTGTTCACGACAGCCCAAAGGTGGAAACAATCGAAACGTTCAGTGATGGATGAATGGATACACAAAATATGGCATACACATCCAATGGAATATGATTCAAGCTTTTAAAAGGAAGGAAATTCTGACACATTCTACAACATGGGTGAACTTTGAAGACCTTAGGTTAAAATAAGCCAGACCCAAAATATTGTATGATTCCCCTTGCATCAGGCACCTGGAGTTTACCAAACTCATGGAAAGCAGAAAGGTGGTTGCCAGGGGTGGGGTGAGAGAGGGAAATGGGGAATTACTGTTTAATGGACACGGATTTTCAGTTTCAGATGCTGAGAAAGTTCTGGAGGTGGACGGTGGTGACGGTTGCACCACACTGAGAATGTACTTAATGCCACTAAATGGTACATTTGAAAAATGGTTCAAGTGGAAATTTTATGTGATGTATATCTTACGGCAAAAGGTATGCAAATAAAATGTAATTAAGGTGGCTTTAAAACGAGGTTGTGACCTTCGTTAAGAGAGGTGAGTGCATCTTTTATTTCTTTAGTGTCAGTCAATTAAAAATATTCATGGAAGCCTGACAACAGTATGTTGTCTAAGATGGAGAGCCTGACCCCACAGAGCTCATGTTCTAGATGAGTCTACCTCTCTCCATAGTGCCTGGTGAGATGTGTCAGACACAGGGGAAGGGCGTGTTGAGTGGTGACAAATATTTGCACGGGGCTCAGTAGCTTTTTGCTATCACCTCTAAAGCAGGCTTTAGGATTTTCTGAGGGCAAGGTCCTTTTCCTGCTTAGCTGTGGTAGCCAGCCTCCAAGATGGCCTCCAGTGATCTCTGCTTCCTGGTATTCACGCCTTTGTGTAATCCTCTAGTTGAGTGTGGGTTCGCTCAATAAATAGAAGAAGGCAGAAGTGATGATGTGTGATTGGAAAACTAGGTCATAAAAGGTAGAGTGGCTCATCTCTCAACATCTCTTTCTCCCCCTCAGTACTTACACTGGGGGAAACCTTGTCCAGAGAAGCCCTATGGAGGAGCCAATGTGGCAAGGAACTGAGACCTCCGGCCAACAGCCGCACGAATGAGCTTAGAAGCAGATCCTCTAGGTTCAGTCAAGTCTTGAGAGAGTAGAGCTTGACTGCAGCCTTCCCCCCAAGACCCTCTGAGCCAGAGACCCCAGATCACTGACCCTCAGAAACTGCGTGCCATGATAACCATCCATTATTTTAAGCCGCTAAGTTTTGGAGCCATTTGTTACACAGCAACATATAATTAATATCTTCCCCCATCACAGCGCAGTGGTTCACAGTTGAACCCAGATAGACTCTCTGGACTCAAATCCTGGGTAGACCACTTCTAAGCTGCGCGATCTTGAGCATGTAACAATTTTCCTGTGACTCAGCTTCTTCGGTTATAAAATGGGGGATACGACCTCATTAGGTTGGGAGGATTAAATAAATGCGTATAAAGTGCTTAGCAAAGTGCCTGACATATAATTAGCAGTCCGTAAATGGCCACTGTTATTGCGGTCATTATTATAGGTGATGGGAGAATGGCACAGTCAGTGTGGGGATTAAGGGTGCCCGTAGCATGATGCTTTTGACCTCCAGGGAAAAGGGGCAAGGAGTCTTTGCAAGTGCTCCTAAAACGGGGCCCCATGGTCTTGCATTGAAGCAGGGCATTACTGGCCTCTACTTACTGCAGATGGGGCCATGCCGCCGGAGTGGGGAGAGGCAGGCCTTAGGGACAGTTCCATGGATGCCAGGCTCAGGAGCATGCCCAATCCTTGGGTGAAGCGGCCACCATTCAGAACAGGTGTCCCCAGGTTTTCAACAGCCCTGCTCTGGAAAATGCAGTCAGAGAATGCTTTAGACTGGTTGGACTGTGGCTAAAACGAGAAATGCTGGGATTTCTGGGTTCCAGGACTCAGTTGGTGTCATGTTCCCTTTTCCCAAAGGAAAAACATTTGATTCCAATTTATTGGTAGGCCCCCAAAAAACTTTTTCCCTCAATTGCAAGGTATGATGTAGCGTGTCCACCCAAAGAGAGAAAGGGTGGGAAAAAGTAAACAGGAAACTTCTACCATCAAAGCAAATTGGGGTGGGGGGGCGGGGGGATGGGCATTAAGGAGGGCACTGGATGGAATGAGCACTGGCTGTTCTATGCAATGGATGAATCACTAAATTCTACCTCTGAAACGAACAACAACAAAAAAAGCAAATTGAATTGCTAAGTGAAAGAAGCCAATCTGCAAAGGCTACATGCTGCACGAGTCCAACTCTACGACATTCTGGAAAAGATGAAACTATGGAGACAGTAAAAGGATCAGTGGTTACCAGAGCTTAGGGGGAGGGAAGAACAGGCAGAGAGCAGAGGATTTTTAGGGCAATGCAATTAGTCTCTGTGATACTATAATGGTGGATACGTGTCATTATGTCAGTGAGCCCTGTTGCTCAACTGTAGACCCCAACAATTACAACCAGAAATAGACAAGCCCGCTTAACTCAGGCTCTAACTAAAACCCATTGTGCTTATTTCTTATCACACTTTCTTGAGGCATTGACGAAGATGTTTTGCAATGACTGGAACATTCCAACCACCAGACCAGAAAAGTCCTGATACCAACGGAATGCCTAGGAGGCCACACCCCACACGTCCTCTTCCCACCCCATGATCATGGGCTGAACACATGCCGACCCCTACGCATGATCACGCGCTCCCTGCCTGCTGTCTTGCACATATCCCCCAAACCTCTCTTTAGAAAATTCTAGGTGTCCGTCTTGCAGGTGGAGAGGTCGCTCGAGCCTGCCACCCCACCCCCCGCTCCGTTGCCATCAACCGAAATAAATTTCTCCCTCTTTCCCTTCCAAACCCTCATCCCTGGAGTTACTGACTTCTCTTCCGGCGAGTTTATCCAAGTTTGTTTGGCAACGGCGTTGGCATACTTAACCAGGAACTGGGCTTTTGACTTGTCTAGCCCCCAATCTCCCCGGGATCCCCCTGGACGGAGCAGGTGGCCCGGGGCAGTGCGAGGGCTCACCTGTTTGTTTCCTGAGTGAGTGGCTGTGATAGATGGGTCAGTAACACTTACACATTTGTGCAAACCCATGGAATGTACAACACTGTACAACACCAAGAATAAACCTTAAGGTAAACAACAGACTCTGGGTGATTATGATGTGTCAACGTATGTCCATCAGTTTAACCAATGTGCACTCTGGTGGGGGATGTTGACAAGGGCTGGGGGCAGAGGGTATATGGAAACTCTTCCTTCCCAATTTTGCCATGAACTTAAAACTGCTCTAAAAAATAAAATCTACGTTTTTAAAGTAATATGAGAAAGGAAGCTTTGATTCAAAGGCATATTATTTAGAAGCCTGTTGAGTCCAAGAAACAGGAGTTTCGAGCTCATTGAACTTCAGAAGGTTATAGTTCACAGGTGCCTGGTGAACCAGAAGACAGGGACTATTGTTACCAAAGATGGGGGGGGGGCTGCAGTGGGCCTCAGAAAGGGCAAGAAGGCCTGCGAGCATAAGCAGAATTCCTGTGGCCTGCCCCTCGAAGTGCTAGCAGCATTTTATGCTCTGTCTCCCCCTTTCTCTCTTCCCCTCTCTCCCTCCTTCCCTTGGCCTTTTCTTCTGGCAGACTGCTCCCTCAGCCTCCTCAGGCCTACAGCCTCCCACAGCTCCCCTGTTTACACGGAATGGCGTCTGGCTCTTCAGAGACACTTTTTCCCTTTCTCCACCCCAATCCTAAATTCCTGGGTGAGGGGACTCTGGTGGCCCTGTACCTTGGGGGCAGGTGTCTGCATCCTGCCGCAGCACCCCTGGCCAAGATGGGTGGAGGTGGGGGCCTGGGAGCCCAGCACTTCTCAGAAAGTGAATGGGGGGGCGGGGGTGGTACTAGGAGGTGGTATAGACGGCTGGTGGCTTTCAGCTGGGCCTAATTCTGCGACATGTGACAATCGTCCCCTTAGGAGCAGGAGCATTACGTGAGCTGCTGGCATAACTCTGCCCCACTTTCTGGGCTTGCTGCTGGTGCCCGCTTTCCCTTTTGATTTAAGGCCTTGCAGGGGCTCTGATTTGGAGCGGGGCATTGGAGGAATTCTTTACCGCCAACTAGCCTTAATTCCTCCTTCTTACATAACCAAATGGCAACCGAGAGGATGTTTGGATTCGGCTTGTTTTTTTTTTTTTTCTCCGTGCAGGAGTTTATTTATTAATTAGTGTGCAAAAAAATAAATAAATAAAAAGGAAGTAATAAAATAGCCTTGTTTATGTTCTGGTCCACGTGCCGTCTGCTCACTTGTCTGCAGCCTGGCGTGGGGAAGCGGAGCGCTCAGCCCCGGGGGAGGGGGCCGCACCGAGGGTGTCCGCATCATCCGCTGCGGATGCGACCGGCCAATGCAATTCATTCCTCTCCCTCCTTCCCCGCTACCCGCTCTCCCCCTCCCCCTTCTCTCGCCTCCCTCCCTCTCTCCCCCGCTCACGCCGCGGGGTCTGGGCGCCCTTGCAAGGGAAGAAGGCTTCCTGCGAAGGTGGCTTCGAGGCCGGAGCGCTCGAATGTCATTCCAAACGTCTTTAGGAAGCGGGACGGGACCGATAAGGCGGTGGAAGGTTGGGCTCCAGACGGCCTCGGGATGGGGGGCGGGATGATGCAGCTCACAGCCGGGCCGCCCCCCCCCCACCTCCCCGGCCGCCTAGGGCCCCGCTGGGGACAGCGCTGGTCCCGCCCCCGGCCCTCGACGCCGCGCTCCGTCACCCCTTCACTTCGGGGCTGCGCGCGGGTGTACAGCCGTCGAGGATCAAAGCCCAGGGGTGCCGGGACTCCCGGAGAGTGTGACTCAAAGGGGCAGAGGTTCCCCGCTCCCCAAAGCCTGGGCGTCCCAGGGCGACTGGGAGCCCAGGGCGCCCCCCCCCCCGTCCCCTCGCAAGGCTGGAGGAAGGGATAGAAGGACTGCTCGATCGGTCTAAGAGAAGCTTCTGGCCCCTCCCCGGATGATTTGGAGCGGTTCTTAATTCAGGCTGGCCCGCCTTTTCCGGCCCCTCCCAGCACCCTCACCCCCACCCCGAGGACGAGGCGCGCGCCTTCGGGCAGGCGGGCCTGGGCACAGTCGCTACTGGAGCCCGAGCGTGGGCAGGAGGGCGGGCGGGAGGATGGGGGAGTGGGGGGCCAGGGGCGCCTGCCCTGTTGGAGCCCCGCCCTGCTGGAGCTCCTACCTTGTTGGAGCCCTGTTGGGGGCGCCAGCTGCCTTTGGCGAGGCTTTTGGATGTGGATTCAGGCCCGGCTCCTCATCCTTGTTCAGCTCATGGGACACCCAGAAAATGTATATTATATAATATCTCAATGACTTTCAGGGGTGAACTGGAGAGTATTTGCAGAGTCGAAATGGGGCCTGGTGGGGGAAAAAATGATTTCATTGTGTGTATTATGCAATCAGGTAAAGAAAATGAAATATAAACTGTTAGAAATGGCGTTAAATATTCAGTATGTATATACGGTTTCCTAATGAAGTCTTCACAACCCTCCCTTTATTTTCTCCTTTATACTATGGAAAATTTCACACATACAAAAACTAGATGCGTAGATAATGCATCTTCAGCCTCAACAGTTATCAAGGTAGGGTCAGTTTTGTTTCATCTCTCTCCCCACCCACTGCCCCCTCCTGTTCTTATCCTTTCTTTTTCTTTTTTTTTTTTAAGATTTATTTATTTATTTTAGAGAGAGAGCAGGGGGGAGGGGCATAGGGAGAGAGAGAGAGGGGATCTCAAACAGACTCCAGGCTGAGTGTGGGGCCCGACTTGGGGCTCAATCCCACGACCCTGAGATCATGGCCTGAGCCAAAATCAAGAGTCAGAGGCTTAACAGACCAAGCCACCCAGGCACTCCCATCCTTTCATTTTTTTAATGATAAATTGAGCTTGTGTTTCAGTTAGCCTTTGCTGTGTAACAAGCCACCCCAAACTATACTGGCCTAAAACAGCAATAGTCCATGCTTTGTCACAATTGTGCTGGTTTGGCCGGGCACTTCCTCTGTGGGTTTTGACTGGACTCATTCAAGAGGGAGGCTCAGCTGGGCTAGAAGATCCAAGATGGCTTCACTTGCACGTCTGGCTGTGTGGACTAGGACACCTCAGGTCTCCTCTCCTTCATGGCTTCTCCTGTTCTAGTAGGCTAGATGGACTCTTATGTAGCAACCTGAACCTTCTAAGGGAATCAGGGCAGAAGCCTCAAGCTTCCTGACTTACTGTGGGAGCCCCAAGTCACTTCCACCTCTTTCTGTTGGCCGAAGCACGTCACAGGGGCAGCCCAGACTCTCTGGTATTGGGGTGGAGAAATAGCCGGGTCCCTGGATGGGAGGAAGACGTGGGAGGACCTACTGCACAGTGCAAAGGAGCATGGGAGGGATCGGTGGCCTTTAATCAATCTACCACAGTTTGCTTTCATCAACATAACTTTTTATATAAGGTTTAGTGCTCGCAACGGCCACACATAATTCCCGATCTAGACTTTTTGATGATTAACACTTGAATGCTTGACAGTCCCCTCAAGGAGAAACTTTGTTAGCGCAGGTAAGCAATTGACTCTTTTTTTTATCATCCATTTAAAATTGTGCAACAGTTGAAATTATATTTAAAGAATCTGGCAGCTCTTCCTTTAGCGGACAGATGAAATGTTGAAATTTCTTATTGTAATGCAAATGGATTTTGAAACCAAATATGTCTCTTCCTATTAGGCACTTAAAATAAAGATGGTCTAATTGGCGGAAGGCACATGCATCAGAGAGCTGCCAACCTGTGGTTGGCGTGGACACCACGAAATTGCGCACCAGCCACAAAAGGAAAGAGGTATCTGGTACATGCAGAGATGGTGTTTCTGGGCATGCTGTGGGGTCCCCCTCTACCAGCCTCATACTGCACTGCCAGAACTGTGTCCGTGCCAACGTCTGGTGGGACAAGAGCGGGCATGGCCACAAACTCCAAGTGAGGGTCTCCGATTAGTTTTCAAACAAGCCAAAGGAAGAGCTCTCCAAAGTTTGTAGTTACTTTTAGCAGAAATGTCACAGTACTGAAGATTCTTCTTTCGATGGAAGATGATGGATTTTGCCTTAACTTTCTTGTCCTTAATACCCACTCTGTTGCCACCCAATGCGATGGGGATGTTTTCACAGACTTGTACCAAATCTCTATGCCAGTCAGGCACATCCTTGGAAGCAATGCTCGGTGTTACATCAGACACTGGGTTTGTATATAATAGCCATCTCTCCGTCCACCAAATTTCTCCTGACACCCTGGATTCCATACATTGGACTTACTGGTCCTCTGCTGGTGTGGAACACAAGGCAATGGGCCTCAACCTCCAATGCAGTCACATACTTCTCCAATTCACCAGTCAAATGACGTTTCACGAATGTCATTTTTTTCCAGCACCATCATCACCAACCAAGACAAGTTTGAACTGAACTTGTGATTCTCCTCCAGCAGCTTCCAGAAGCATCCACTTGCCCCATCTGACCGAGGGCGCTATGACCATTATTCTTGCATTTACTGTTAACATGATAGCATTCTCCATCTGTGTACCCTCCTGCAGAACTAGGCAACAGTCTACAAGACCACCCTCACTTCTCATGCCAGCTGCAGAGTTCAGGGGTCCCCAAGACCATCCTCAGTTTTGATTATTTGCTAGAAGGACTCACAGAACTCACTGAAAGTTGCCACACTCACAGTTATAGTTTATGACAGTGAGAGGACACTGATTAAAATCAGGTAAGGGAAGAGACACAGGGAACAGTCCAGAAGGGTCCAAACAGAGCCCTTCCAGTTGTCATCTGCTGGTGGCATCATGGATAGCATTAACTCCTCCCAGCAACTATGTATGACAATATGTAGGCATATCACCGCATATCACCAACCAGGGAAGCTCACCCGAGCCTCGGTGTCCGGAGTTTTTCCTGGAGCTCAGTCTTATACACATGGCCCATTGCCCCCCACCCCGGAGGCTGAGCTGAGACTGTGTGACCCAAAGCCCCCACCATAAATCACATTGTTACACTATCTAGTGTGGTCCAGGCCCCCTTGGAACCAAAGACACTCTTACCAGGCAAGACACTGCATGGGTTGAGACCACCTCTCAGGGGCTAAAGGCAAAGGCCACCCCTTTCTCTGAGCAAGGTTCATTCCTCACCACACACCCCTCATTCTGCTTTTCCTCTCTCTCCCTTTCTCCACATCCCTTTCCCTTCCACCTTTCCTATCCTAGGCTGGGGCCTTACACTGTTATCATAGGGGGTTTGAAGTTCAGTGAAAAGGAGGGGCATCTCAATAGTTCCCTCCCTGGGGTCTCCACACCTTTGTGCCCAGGGCGCCAGGTGGCAGAGGCCAGCCACACTGCTGCCTGCTAGCTGAGCTCAGGGAGAAGGCACACGGATGTGGAAAGTGCAGACGGTCTGGGAAGCTGGAGGGGCTCTTGATCCCCCCACAACCCAGCCAGCTGGGGCCTGTCAGAAGCATCGTGCCTGCTCTCCGGAGTATGACAGGACTGACACAAAAGGGATAGAGAGGGGGCAGCTGGGTGTCTCAGTCGGTAAAGCATCTGCCTTCGGCTCAGGTCATGATCCCAGGGTCCGGGGATCGAGTCCCACATCGGGCTCCCTGCTCAGTGGGGAGCCTGCTTCTCCCACTGCCTGCCGCTGCCCCTGCTTGTGCTCTCTCTCTCTCTGACAAATAAATAAAATCTTAGAAAAGGGGGGGGTACAGTGGGTGGGGCCTGAGCAAGTCTGTGCTAAGTTGCCTGTGGCACTGACCACCACTTCCAAGTCCAAGTTGAACCCTGAGCTTCAGGCAGAGTAAGATCTTCCACCACCACACCCTAGGAGACCAGGCCTCTTGGAGATTACATGGACACGTGACTCTGGGAAGCATGGTCGCACCCAGCATGTGGGACAGAAGTATATGATGAAGAATTTGGAGCCCCATCAATCTACCTGTTCTAAGAGTAGGTGACAGATTGTTTCCAAAAATGGCCACAACTAAAAAAGAAAAAGGCCACAATTCCAGTTGTATGAGTAATCTAGAATAGTTGAACTCATAGAAACAGACAGTAGAATAGAGGTACCAGGGGCTGAGGAAGGGGGAAAGGGGCCGTCACTGTACAGAGTTTGAGTTTGGGATGATGAAAAATTCTGGAGTTGACGCCATCTAATGCTGGTGAGAATGTGGAGCAACAGGAAAGCTCATTCATTGCTGGTGAGAATGCAAAATGGTGCGGCCACTTTGCAAAGTAGTTTGACAGTTTCTTACAAAACTGAACATAGGCAGGGCGTCTGGCTGGCTCAGTCGGTGGAACATGCAACTCTCCATCTTGGGGTCATGAGTTCGAGCTGCACGTTGGGCATAGAGATTACTTTTTAAAAAGTGTTAAGACAGGGGGCGCCTGGGTGGCTCAGTCATTAAGCGTCTGCCTTCGGCTCAGGGCCTGATCGGGGTCCTGGGATCGAGCCCCGCATCGGGCTCCCTGCTCTGCTGGGAGCCTGCTTCTTCCTCTCCCACTCCCCCTGCTTGTGTTCCCTCTCTCGCTGGCTGTCTGTCTCTGTGTCAAATAAATAAATAAAATCTTTAAAAAATAAAAAGTGTTAAGAAAAAACCACAAAAACCCATGAAACCTAGGCTTACCATATAATCCAGCAAACGTGTTCCTTGGTATTTACCCGAAGGCGTTGAAAGCTTATGTCCACACAAAAACCTGCACACAGATGTTTATAGCAGCTTGTTCATAATTGCCTAAACTTGGAGGCAACCAAGATGTTTTCAGTAGGTGAGTGGATAAACAGTGGTACATCCACACAGAAAACATGATTCAGCACTAAAAAAAAATGAGCTGTCAAGCCACGTAAAGACGTGGAGGAAGCTTAGATGCATGTTACTAAGTGACAAAAGCCAATCTAAAAAGGCTACACACGGTACACTTCCAAGTATATGCCTTTTTGGAAAAGGCAAAACTATGCAGACAGTAAAAAGATGGCCGCTCCTAAGAAGCGGTTGCCAGGGGTCGGGGGAGAGGGAGGGATGAATAGGCAGAACACAGAGGATTTTTTGAGGCGGTGAAAAGAAATGGTCCTGTACTAACTGTAAAAGTGCTAAATGAATAAAAGATAGCATTTTTTAAAATGTCTATTTAAAAAAAGCTCTGGAGGGGCGCCTGGGTGGCACAGCGGTTAAGCATCTGCCTTCGGCTCAGGGCGTGATCCTGGCGTTGTGGGGTCGAGCCCCACATCAGGCTCCTCCGCTATGAGCCTGCTTCTTCCTCTCCCACTCCCCCTGCTTGTGTTCCCTCTCTTGCTGGCTGTCTCTATCTCTGTCGAATGAATAAATAAAATCTTTAAAAAAAAAAAAAAGCTCTGGAAATGGATGGTGGCAATGGTTGCACAACAATGTGAATGTATTTCATGCCACCGAATGTATACCTAAAAATGGATAAAAGGGTAATTGTGATGTTATGTATATTTTAGCATAATACAAAAAAGTTTAAGTAAGCTCCATGCCCAGTGTGGGGCTTGAACTCACGACGCTGAGATCAAGAGTTACACGCTCTACCGACTGAGCCAGTCAGGCGCCCCACAATATAAAATATTTAAAGAAAACATATGGCCACAATTATTACCCTCCCTGTACCTGTACCCGTCCTCAATGCAGAGCAGCTCCTCCCACCAAGAGGCGTAGCCCTTGAACCTGGTCTTGGGACTTGTTCTGACCAATCCGAATACCAAACGTCATGCCTGGTCCAAGCCTCTCAAGAAGCCTTGGGCATTTTTGCTGTTTCCGTTTGCTCTCCTGCCACCCAGCCACCTCCCTGTGAGCTGACCCAGGCTAGCCTGCTGGGGGATGCCCAGGCCATTCCAAACCAGCCTGCCCCAGCCACCCTGGCACTGGAGACTGTAGACATGGACATGAATCACGTGCATCAGTGGCATCAAGCCCACATCGCCAGTCCACAGAATCAAGAGCTAAATCAAGAGTTAGATGGGGCACCTGGGCGGCTCAGTCAGTTAAGCATCCGACTCTTGATTTTGGCTCAGGTCATGATCTCGGGGTCCTGAGATCGAGACCCCTGCATCAGGCTCCATGCTCGGTGCAGAGTCTGCTTAAGACTCTCTTGCTCTCTCTCTGCCCTTCCCCCCTCGCTTGCATGCTCTCTCTGTCTCTCTAAACAAAACAAAACAAAACAGTTGGTGTCTTAAGGCACTAAACTTGGTGGTCCATTGTTTTGTAGCAAAACCTACCCGTCTCAGAGTACGGTGATGGAGGTAAATAAGGACTGTCCTGGTGAGGACCCTAACCCTCTCGGATCTGATTTCCCGTAAGTTGGAGTGTTTGAGGGACACTGGCCGCTAAGGGTTCTGGGAACACATTTGGAGATAGCTGTTACCTTCACTGATGCTGAAGAAGCCTAGAACTTCTTGGAGGTCAAGGTCCCAGCCTTATGGGTTCTTGGATTTCAGAATCCAGTATGAAAGAAAGTGGGTGAGTCAGAGAGCACCTAGCCAAGAACTTCCGGTCTGATGGCGGTGAGCATGGGGATAGGAAGGGGTTGGGGGCCCAAGCTGGCCCTCCTAAGAAGCAGGCCCGCCTACCTGCTCTCCCTCGAGCCTCCAGGATGCTGTGCAGGCAGCCCGCAGGCAGGCTGGTGGGCCCACTCTGCTTCCCCTGGTGGGAGGCTCAGATGGGCCAAGATTCATGCTAAATGCGGAGATTCTTACTCAGAGCTGGGTTTCACACCTTCTGGCATTCAATACTAGCCTAGTTTTTAATAAAAACAACACTATTTTGGTGCCGTAAACCTATTTTTCACCATCTGGCATACCCTTATGCCTCTTATGTTTTTTTCTTCTAGTACCGCCTGACAGGAAAAAACCATCATGGGACTAGAAGCTCCCTACCAAGGAGGATATTACTGCACATTTAAATGGACAAGGTACCTCTCTGCAGGCTGCGGCTGCTTTACTCTGAGCAGTAGACTTTTAAAAACCTCTTTCTACAAATGTCAATAGAACAAAAGAAGTTTGGCTCGTGAAATATTAAGATAAAAAATAAGTTTGATTTTTTTTTTTTTTGCATAACAGATGATGACGATCTAAAAATATGCAAGAGGCTAACGAGGAAGAAAAACCACTCCTTCTGTCTGAGGGGAATGGCAAAATAATGGCCCAAAGCTGTCCTCTGCAATTCCTTTGGGGGTGAGAGTAAAGGAATGGAAAGCATTGGGGAAACCAACAGGAAAATAAGCTTTAAAAAAATTTTTTTTTTTATTTGCAAGCAATCTCTACACCCAACGTGGGGCTCGAACTCACAACCTCGAAATCAATAGTCACATGCTCTACCAACTGAGCCAGCCAGGCACCCCAGGGGAAATTGGCTTTGTTAGTAAAATTAGCTTAATTAGGAAAAATAATTCTCATCGGATCTAGCTTTTAGCAAATTGATGGGCATGTTATGATTCTATGTATTTTCTGGAGTAGTCTGATGTCAGACTTATGTTCACCAGCACCCATTTGCCCATAAGAAGAGCTCCTCCTGGGGAGGGGGGTGGGGGAATGGGATAGGCTGGTGATGGGTAGTAAGGAGGGCACGTATTGCATGGTGCACTGGGTGTTATACGCAACTAATGAATCCTCGAGCTTTACATCAGAAACCAGGGATGTACTGTATGGTGACTAACATAATATAATAAAAAAAATTAAGATAAAAAAAAGAATTAAAAAAAAAAAAAAGAAGAGCTCCTCCAAAGCACACAAATGTCTCTAGCAAAGGGATCTTGTGCCTGTTTTTACTCAGTGAGCCTGTGGTTCTTCTTGGTTGTCGTGTATGTGAGACGAGTGTGTCTGTGCATGTGCATGTGAGCGCGTGTGCACATGGATGGGAGGGTAGATCCAGGTTTTGTGGTTGTTTGAAGGGTTTATGATTTGGGGGAGGATAGAAAGATAACTTATTCCGTTTTTCTTCAGGCGTAGTTGATGGAAATTTGACTTTCATTACTGATAGTTTAGAAAACTTCCGGCTTCGCAATTTGTTATTAGTAATGTTGTATACATTTGGGAGACTGCTGTCAAATATGGGGAAACCTCTATCAAGTTTCTTTTATATAAAAGCTGTACATTTTCAGGGCATATCAAGGATTCAAATTCAGGGACCAATTTTAAATACTCTGAATTGACAATACTCATCAGCCAACTTGACCTCAATGTCTTGTCGAGGTCTATTATGAGATTTCTGTTATCTTTGTCAATGTCACTATTTTGGTCAAATCAGCAAGAAATTTAAGTATTTTCCCATTGTATTCGTATACTTCACTTCTTTTCATTAAGTAGATTATTAAACCAAGAACCCATATATTACCTCTATTCAAAATTTATCGCTTTCTCCTTTGGTATGATCTGAAAAAAAATTTGTTACAGTTTATTTTTCCAGAATCATTTCTATTGGTTACATATGGACATACCTGAAAAATCATCTCATTTTATAGGGAGTTTGCCATTATATTCACTGCATTTTTGATGATATTCTCGAGAGGACAAATTTCTGTTTTGATCTGCTCACAAGTTTAGGCATTTGGTGATTGGAAGAATTTCCCACAGACTAGCTTCCGGCTCTGCACATTTCAAACCTCATTTCTCCTCCTCCCACGCCCCAGCTGCTGTAGTGCTCGATGTCATGATGCCAGGTGGGCAGTGAGATTATTCCCGGAAGTCATTCCTACCCCGGGATGGCCAGCAATAACTGCATATGTAAACAGTTCTCATTAAAGGCACACTCCATGTATTCTCAACTCCACTTCCCTTTGGCCAGCCCCCGAAGGTCCTCGGCCTCTCCAGGACCAGAGGGGAAAAGTGTGACAGAGAGTCAGAGCAGGAAGAGAGCGATCTTAACCAATTACAGCCCGAATAGTTGACTTCTGCAAATTGTACCCACACACATGACCAGGTGAATACATTTCTGGGGGCCTCCCCCTGAAAGGTCTTCAGCAAATGAGGTGCCCTGACACTTCAGCTTCATTAGCTCCGCGCGGGTGTGAGTGTGCGAGGGCTTTTTGTTTTCTTTCTTTAACGAGCGGCAGCGGAATACCAAAGGACCGACTCCGGAAGGCTCGGATCCGTGTCTGCCTATGACCTTGAACAACCGGCCCTCCTCGGCGTGCACCTAGGTTCCGCACCTGCCAGCCTCCGGCGCGCGCAGGGGCCCCCTAGCGCCAACCCCGCCCCGGCCGTGCGGCCCCGTGGCCTCTAGAGGGCACCACACCCTCATCCCGGAGCACTGGCCGCGTGCGCTCGGTTGCCAAGGGCCCCGCGGCGGCTCCCGGCTGGACCTGCTCCCGGGAACTTCCGGTGCTCTGAACGCAGGTGCTCCGCGCGGCCGTTCGACGCCGGCAGAACCGAGGTCAAGCCCGCAGGGCCTGGCGCGGACCCCGCTCGGGTTTGAACGACTGCACGTGATGGGGCAGGAGCCTCAGGGAACCGGCCGCCTTCCTCTTTGAAGTTCGGGGGACCCTTTCAGGTGCACAGAAGAGTTTTCCTTACCCATGAGCCCCCCGGGGGGAAAGGGCCGGGACCCCTGCTGAGGTCTGCGGGCGACGGGAGGGTGGCTTCCCCCCGCACTAGGCCTCCTGGGGACTTGGGCAGCCGTCAGGTTCCTAAAGCGTACAGGACATCCCTGCTCTTGGTTTGGGGTGTCTGGGACCTGGGAGGGTGGCTTAGGCGGTGATCCCGGGGTGCTTGTGACAGGGCGGGACTATGCCCAGGCTATGGCCTGGGAGGAGGGCCCACCCCGCGGGGCAGCCCCCTCCGAGGCTGGCTGGCTTGGGTCTGGGAGCCGCGGTGTAGCTCAGGTTTTCAACAAAGTACTGTCTTCGACCCCTGGGCCTCAGGGCCCCCGAGGGGGTCTCCGGGAGACTGTCCAGAGCTCCCCTTCCAGGCCTGAGTACAGGGTTGGGGTGAGGAGGCAGAAGCAAAGGATTCAGGTGAGAAAATCACTGTGATAAGCGTGACGATCATCAGTCCCCACAGCTGAGCCCTGGATAGCCCCGCTTCAGGTGTGGGAGGCTGCCGGGCCTTTGCACGCGGCGCATTCACAATAGCTACTGGTTGGGGCGCGGGGGTGAGGGTGGGGGAGAGGTGGCGGGAAGTGTTGGCCAACAGAGAAGGTACAGGAGGGTATCTGTGGAACCCGCGGGGGTGGGGGGCTGTGGGGGGGGGGTGAGACTTCCTTGTAACCACAGGCAGGAAAGGCACACGTGTCTGTGTGTGTGTGTAAATAAGCAGAACACAAAAGTCACTGTTTTAATCATCTTAAAGTGTACAGTTCACCAGCCTTCAGTACAGTCGCAGTGTGGTGCAACCATCAACCTTATCTAGTTCCAGAACATTTCTATCACCGCAAAAAGAATCCGGTACCGTTCGCGGTCACTGCCTGTCCCCACCCCTCTCCCAGCCCCGGGCAACCACTAATCTTTCCGTCCCTGTGGATTCGCCTGTTCTGGATATTGCATACAGATGGAATCATAGACTGTCGGGTGTTTGGCATCTTTCCCCGAAGCGTGCTGTTTCCAAGGTTCATCCGTGTCCTAGCGTGTGCGGGTACGTCACCCCTTCTTGTGGCCGAAAAATACTCCATCGTGTGGACATGGTTGTGCTGCGTTCTGTGATTGGGCACTCGAGCCGTTTCCACATTTGGGCGATTCTGAAGAGAGACACATGTACCTTTCCTCTGTGTCTTGCCCTCATCTGGGGGTTCGCCTGGGTCCGGCGCTCCCTGCTGATGCTCGGATGCGAGCCGCTCTTCCAGCGCCTGCCCGCCCCGCCCCCCCCAGCCCAGGGAATCTCGGGGCTCATCAGGCTCGGCCTCAGGCCCTGATAGAAAGCAAGAAGAGGGGAGACTGGCTGGCTGTGGGGCGGGGAAGGGTGCGGGGAGCCTTTGGAGGCCCCGCCTGGACTAGCTGGCTGACATGGTCCTTTGCCAGGGGAGGGGGACACATTGTGATAGCCAGTTCTAGGAAAGGTAGCCAATCTCCCCTTTACTTCCAGAATTCTCTGGGTGGGGGAGTCTTGTCTCCAAATCCACACGCAGGGAATCTTTCCCCGGCCTGTGGATCTGTGAACAAACCAGGTCCAGGTAAGACTTTAATAGCCTGGGGTCCTTTGACCTGTCAGCTCTTCTAGTTACAGAAAATAAATCCACCTTCGTCCTCTCTGTTCCACCCTGCTCTTGACTATGAATCAGCTGCACAAGTGACAAGAGCAGCCCCATTCCAACTCCGGTCATTTGGAATTCAGCATTTCCTAACTGACATACCATGGGTGAGCTGCTCTCAGAGTTCCAGGTTCCATCTGGGGAAAAAAAAAATTGATTTTATTTTTAAGTTCTAGAAATAACATACAGTGTTATATTAGTTTCGGTTGTACAGGTAGTGATTGAACAATTGAATCCATTACTCAGCGCTCATCACAAGTGCCCTCCTTCACCCCCTTCACCGATTTCACCCAACCCCCCACACCTCCCTTCTGGTGACCATCTGTTTGTTCTCTAGAGTGAGGAGTCTGTTTTTTGGTTTGTGTCTCTTTGTTCTTCATTTATTTCTTAAATTCCACTTATGAGTGAAATCATATTGTATTAGTCTTTCTCTGACTGATTTCACTTAGCATATTACCCTCTAGATCTATCCATGTTGTTGCTAATGGCAAGATCTCATTCTTTTCTATGGCCGGGTTGTATTCTATTGTGTCTATATACCACAACTCTCGTCTGCATTCAGCAACTGACGGACACATAGGTTGCTTTTGTATCTTGGTGATTGTAAATAATGCCGCAGTGAACATAAGGGTGCAGAGATCCTTTCGAATTAGTGTTTTGCTTTTCTTTGGGTAAACAGCCAGTAGTGGAATTACTGGATCCTGTGGTAATTGTCTCTAAGTTTTAGAGGAGACGTGATACTGTTTTCCACAGTGGCTGCAGCAGTTTGCATTCCCAGTGCACAGGTGTTCGTCTCTCTCTCCACAGCCTCGCCAACCCCTGTGGTTTCTTGTGTTGTTGATTTTAGCGGTGCTGACAGGTGTGAGGTGGTAGCTCGCTGTAGTTTTGATGGGCATTTCCCTGATGCTGAGAGATGTTGAGAATCTTTCCATGTGCCTGTCGGCCATCTGGACGTCTGTCTTTGGAGAAATGTCTGTTCATGGCTTCCGCCCGTTTTTACATTGGATTATTTGGATTTCTTTTTTTTTTTTTTTTTTGGTGTTGTATGATTCTGTTTTTTAAATAATTTTATCATTTCAGTGAGTAATTTTTAAATCTTATTGAGTTAATGATATAGACATGTTGCAAAAGCAAAAGATATGAAGGGTTTATATTGAAAAATGTGTTGCTTCTACTGTCAGTTCATGTGCATACATTTTTTTCCCTTAGAGGTTACCAATTTTACCATTTTTTTTTTTAAAAAAGGTCTAAAGATTTATTTATTTGAGAGGGAGCATGAGCAGGGTGGGGGGAGAGGCAGAGGGAGAAGGAGAGAATCTCAAGCAGACTCCCCATTCAGCGTGGGGCCCAACTTAAGGCTTGATCCCGTGACCCTGAGATCATGACCTGAGCCGAAACCAAGAGTCAGACACTTAACCAACTAAGCCACCCAGGCGTCCCCGGTGTTTTAAGAATTATTCTGAAGATGTTATAGGAATAAGAAACACACATATATGTGTGTATGTGAATGTGTATTTTTTTTGCTAAAATGGTGGTTTAGTGTAAAAAATGTTCTGCAAGTTGTATAAGTTCTTTATATATTTTGGATACTAACCCTTTATCGGATATGTCATTTGCAAATATCTTCTCCCATTCAGTAGGTTGCCTTTTTGTTTTGTTGACTGTTTCCTTTGCTGTGAAGAAGCTTTTTATTTTGATGCAATCCCAATAGTTTATTTTTGCTTCTGTTTCCTTTGCGTGAGGAGACATATCTAGAAAAATGTTGCTACAGCCAATATCAGAGAAGTTACTGCCTGTGCTCTCGTCAAGGATTTTTATGGTTTCAGGTCTCACATTTAGGTCTTTAGTCGATCGTGAGTTTATTTTTGTGTATGGTGTTAGAAAGTGGTCCAATTTCACTCTTTTGCATGTTGCTGTCGAGTTTTCCCAACACCATTTGTTGAAGAGACTTTTTCCCATCGCATATTCTTGCCTCCTTTGTTGTAGATTAATTGACCATGTAATCATGGGTTTATTCCTGGGCTCTCTATTCTGTTCCTTTGATCTATGTGTCTGTTTTTGTGCCAGTACCGTACTGTTTTGATTACTACATCTTTGTATTATATCTTGAAATCCAGGATTGTGATATCTTTAGTTTTGTTCTTTTTCAAGATTGCTTTGGCTATTCTGGGTCTTTCGTGGTTCCATACAAATTTTAGGATGATTTGTTCTAGCCCTGTGAAAAATGCTCTTGGTATTTTGATAGGGATTGCATTAAATATGTAGGTTGCTTTGGGTGGTATGGGCATTTTAACAATACTGGTATTCCCAATCCATGAGCATGGAATATCTTTCCGTTTGTGTCATCTTCAATTTCTTTCTTCAGTGTTTTACAGCTTTCAGAGTACAGCTCTTTCACCTCCTTGGTTAAGTTTATTCGTAGGCATTTTATTCTTTTTGGTGCAATTGTAAATGGGGTTGTTTTCTTCATTTCTCTTTCTGCCACTTCATTATGAGTGTATAGAAGTGCAGTAAATTTCTGTATATTGATTTTGTATTCTGCAACTTTACTGAATTCATTGATTAGTTCTGATAGTTTTTTTTGGTGGAGTCTTTAAAGTTTTCTATATATAGTATCATGTCATCTGCAAATACTGAAAGTTTTATTTTTTCCTTACCAATTTGGATGACTTTGATTTCTTTTTGTTGTCTGATTGCTGTGTCTAGGACTTCCAGTACTATGTTGAATAAAAGGGGTAAGAGTGGACATCCTTGTCTTGTTGCTGACTTTAGGGGACAAGCTCTCAGGTTTTCAACATTGAGGATGATGTTAGCTGTGGGTTTTTCATATATGGCCTTTATTATGTTTAGGTATGTTCCCTCTACCCCCTACTTTGTTAAGAGTTTTTATCATGAATGGATGTTGTACTTTGTCAGATACTTTTTCTGCATCTACTGAAATGATCATGTGGCTTTTATCCTTTCTCGTTGGTGTGATGGATCGCGCTGATTGACTTGTGAATATTGAACCACCCTTGCGTCCCTGGGATAAATCCACTTGATCGTAACGAATGATTTTTTAAAATGTATTGTTGGATTTAGTTTGCTGATATTTTGTTAAGAATTTTTGCATCTGTGTTCATCAGAGATATTGGCCTGTTCTCTTTTTTTGTGGTGTCTTTATCTGGTTTTGGAATCAGGGTAATGTTGGTCTCATAGAATGAATTTGGAAGCTTTCCTTCCTCATCTATTTTTTGAAATAGTTTTTGAAGAATAGGTGTTAACTCTTCTTTAAGAGTTTGGTAGAATTTCCCTGTGAAGCCATCTGGTCCCAAATTTTTGTCTGATGGAAGTTTGTTGATCACCGATTCAATTTCATTGCTGGTAACCGGTCTGTTCATATTTTCTATTTCTTCCTGATTCAGTTATGTTTCTAGGAATTTATCCATTTCTTCTAGGTTGTCCAATTTGTTTCCATATAATTTTTCATAATATACTCTAATAATCCTTTGTATTTCTGTGATGTTGTTTGTCATTTCCCCTGTTCATTTCTGTTTTTGTTTGAGTCCCCCCCTTTTTTTTTAAATCAGTGTGGCTAAAGGTTTATCAACTTTGTTGCTCTTTTCAAAGAACCACCTCCTGGTTTCATTGATCTGTTCTATTGTGTGATTTTTTAGTTTCTATTTCATTTATTTCTGCTCTAATGTTTATTACTTCCTCCTACTTGTTTTGACTCTTGTTTGTTCTTTTTTTTTTCTGACTCCTTTTGGTGTAAGGTTAGGTCATTTATGTGAGATTTTCCTTGCTTCTTGAGGTAGGATTGCTATAATCTTAGAACAGCTTTTGCTGCATCCCAAAGATTTTGGACCACTGTATTTTCATTTTTGTTCATCTTGATGTATTTTTTAATTTCCTCATTGATGGCTTGTTTGACCCATTCATTGTTTAGTAACATGTTATTTAACCTCCATGTATTTGTGTTCTGTCTAGGTCTTTTCCTGTGGTTTATTTCTGGTTTCATAGCGTTGTCTTTGGGAAAGATGCATGATTTTATTTCAGTCTTTTTGAATTTGTTGAGACTTGCTTTGTGGCTTAATGTGATCTTTTCTGGAGAATATTTCATGTGCGCTTGAAAAGAATGTGTTTTCTGCTGTTTGGGGATGGAATGTTCTGAATAGATCTGTTAGACCCATCTGGTCCCATGTGTCATTCAAAGCCTCTCTTTCCTTGTTGATTTTCTGTTTGGATGATCTATCCATTGATGTAAGTGGGGTGTCAAAGTCCCCTACGGTTATTGTTTTACTATTGATTTCTTCCTTTATGTTTGTTAATTGCTGCTTTATGGAATCTGGTTGCTTCCATGTTGGGTGCATAAATACTTACAATTGTTAAGCCTTCTTGTAGGGTTGTCCCCTTTATGATTATGTAGTGTCCTTCTTTGTCTCATTATAGTCTTTATTCATTTTATTTTATTTTGTTTTTAAAGATTTTATTTATTTGACACGGAGAGAGTGAGCACAAGTAGGGGGAGCAGCAGGCAGAGGGAGAGGGAGAAGCACACTCCCTGCCGACCGGGGAGCCTGATGTGGGGTTCGATCCCAGGACCCTGGGATCCTGACCTGAGCCGAAGGCAGACGCTCAATGACTGAGCCACCCAGGAGCCCCTATTTTGTTTTTTGTTAAGTAGGCTCCATATTCAGCATGGAACCCAACGTGGGTCTTGAACTCACGACCCTGAGATCAAGACCTGAGCTGAGATCAAGAGTCAGACACTTAACTGACTGAGCCACCCAGACACCCCTACAATCTTTATTTTAAAGTCTATTTTGTCTGAAATAAGTGTTGCTACCCCAGCTTTCTTTTCACTTCCATTTGCATGATAAATGTTTTTTCGTTCCTTCACTTTCAATCTGCTTGTGTGTTTAGGTCTGAATCACTTTTCTTTCTTTCTTTTTTCTTTTTTTTTTAAAGGAGACCAACATTCGTTTGCCAACTTTGTGTTTTGGCAAGTTGGAGAATTAAAACAACAACCCACTAGTATCATCATCATAGAAGGATGGATATTTGAATTTTAAAAGGTTCAAAGATCCTATAATCTCATAGGACAGTCTCTTTAATGGAGCAATTTCAGGTTTATGAAAATCTTACTGTGTTGTTTCGATTTCTCTCATCTGCCTCATTTTGACCAGACAAATCCTCAGAGTATGAGGTTTAGGGAGCAGCCCAGTGTTTAGAAACTGCCCCTCCCTCGATTCCTCCCTTAGGGGCCCTGGGAGCTTCCCATCTGGTTATCTTGTTTCCTTCTTTAGTTATTCTTACTAGTTTGTTTTTAAAAAACTTTATTGATTTACTTAAAATAAAAATTAAAAAAAAAAATCTTTTGAGGCACCTGGCAGGCTCAGTTGGGACAGCATATGACTCTTGATCTCGGGGTTATGAGTTTGGGCCCCACGTTGGGTATAGAAATTACTTCAACTTTATTGAGTAATAATTGACAAATATAATTGTATATAGTTGAAGTGCACAACACGATGAGTTGATGGACATGTATATAGTAGAGGGGTTGTCCAGATCAAAGTAACACATCCATCTCCTCCCATCGTTGAAACATACTTGGCTCTGTGTGTGTGGCGAGCGTGTTTAAGATCTATTCTCAACTTTTTTTTTTTAATTTTATTTATTTATTCGACAGAGAGAGACAGCCAGCAGAGAGGGAACACAAGCAGGGGGAGTGGTAGAGGAAGAAGCAGGCTTCCAGCGGAGGAGCCTGATGTGGGGCTCGATCCCAGAACTTGGGATCACGCCCTGAGCTAAAGGCAGACGCTTAATGACTGAGCCACCCAGGCGCCCCTATTCTCAACAACTTTCAAGTCTACAATGATATATTAATTATAGTTACCATGCGGTATATTAGATCCTTAGACCTTATCTTTTCTTTTCTTTTATTTTTAAGTAATCTCCACACCCAGCCAGGCGCCCCGACCTTATTCTTCTTAAAATTGATGATTTGTACCCTTTGACCTATATCAGCCCATGTAGGTTTGTTTTCTCTTCCTTCCTTCCTTCCTTCCTTCCTTCCTTCCTTCCTTCCTTCCTTCCTTCCTTCCTTCCTTATTTATTTATTTGACAGAGAGAGAGACAGCCAGCGAGAGAGGGAACACAAGCAGGGGGAGCGGGAGAGGAAGAAGCAGGCTCCCAGCAGAGGAGCGCGATGTGGGGCTCAATCCCAGAACCCTGGGATCATGCCCTGAGCAAAGGGCAGATGCTTAACGACTGAGCCACCCAGGCGGCCCCCATGTAGGTTTTCTTAATCAGGCATTCGTGGGGTCTTTGGCTAATTAGAAATCACACTGTTCAAATCAGAACCTCTTGTAGCTTTTAGAAATCTCTTAGTGGTGAGCAACCTTTATCTTCCCCCACAACAGCCAGTTTCGGGGGGAAAATGATGCTTGTGGGTTGCATTTATTTTCATTCCTAATGAAAACAGCTTTGAGTCCCGTGGGGGAAAATGTATTTTCTTCCAGGGTAGAATGCGTGGGTAATCAAGGAGATTTATGCCAATGAGAGACTGGTGCTGCTTTCCAGTTACTAAAATGTTAATATCTGGCACAGTTGAGAAGTAGTTACCTAGACACAGCTTTCTAATTTCTTACCCTAAAATTCACTGATAGGTTGAGGGCATAGGTAAATAGAAGGGCACAAAACCATTTATTACCAGCAGGAGGCTTCATTTCACCCCATTTGATCCATCTGCCTTGTTTTGATCCCGTACAGGAAACCAGCCTCTGAAGGCTTCTGCTTGTCCTTAGTACATTGCAAACTGCACCTTTCAGTCAGAACGCAGGTGCTTTCTCGGGTGGGGTTAACAGCCCGTGCTCAAAACGGCTGCTGTCCACGGGGAGCTTGGGCTAAGAGGTCCTTAAGGAAGCCCACAGTGAACCTCCTGGAATCGCTGTTTATGAAGGCTTTAAAAAAATTACAAAAATGAGTGCTTCTGTGTTACCAGGCAGATTTTACATACAGATAGATCATAAGTCAAATTATTGTGTGGTTGAGACACTTGTGACAAAGAATTTGATTCTGGGACGCCTGGGGGGCTCAGTTGGTGAAGCGTCTGCCTTGGGTTCAGGTCATGATCCCAGGGTCCTGGGATCCAGCCAAGCCCCCCACCCCCACGCACACGCGGGGTGGGGGGCCCTGCTCGGTGGGGAGTCTGCTGCTCCCTCTGTGGGTGCATGTTCTCTCTCGTGCACGCGCACTCTCTAATAAAGAAAATCTTTTTAAAAAGGCTTAAAAAGGAATTTGATCCGATTGCTGCTGAGCCTTGGAGTCCAACTGCGTGGGTTCGATTCCGGGAGGGAGCATTGTTAACTAATTTAGTTACCGCGGTGTTGTGGCTCCTGGCGCGGAGGGACTTCCCAGCGGGGCCAGTGGAGTGTGACGGAGTTAGCAAGACGTCAAAGCTGGGGACTGTTATTCATGAGCCAGCGGAGGAGGGACAGACGCAGGGTACAAAAAACTTGGAGAAATCACACGATGGCACGCTTCCACATTCGTTTCCTTATGCCTGCTGTTTCAGGCAAGAGCCTGCTTTGCCAGAGGAGGACTAAACAGAACCGTCTGCCAGGCCGCAATTCTCAAATGGGTTTTCATTGTTAAAAAATGATTTAAAAAAGCCTCGGGGAGGAAAAGGGGTGGGGGGCGCCTGGCAGGCTCAGGTGGTAGAGCGTGGGACTCTTGATCAGGGGGTGGTGAGTTCAAGCCCCACCTTGGGAGTGGAGCCTACTTAAATACATACATACATACATACATACATACATACATACATACATACATACATAAAGTATAAATAAATAAATAACCCAAAAAAGTCCTAAACGTGGGACCTTCCCTGGGAGTGGCAGCTTGCTGCCCTCGACATTTAGCAGAGGCCCCGAAAGCCCCAGAAACTGCACTTCTCGTATTTAAAGCAGTCTCATTAGATTCTGTACTTTGGTAGTAAATTAAGAAAGCAGAAGGGGGAAAAAAAAAAAGATCACCTATTGGGGGAAAAAATCCAACACTTACAAAGAGTTTATTCTATGAATAACTTTCAATCTTTGCCAGCCCATTTTTTTCTGGTGAACTCTGTCCGACACCCCCCACCGTGCAAACCGGAAAGCCCAGCCTCGGTTTTCTCCGAAAGAGAGAGGAACCGGGTTGTGGACAAAAACGTCTTTAACATCCTCTCTCCCCCGCACGGGCAGCAGTTGTCCTGGGGGGAGGGGGTGGAACTGATTACAAAATAGTCCCCACGCAGCTGGGACACACCGACGGTCTCTTTGGAGACAGGACCGTCTACGTGGGTCCCCGGGCCGCGCGGGCCCCTTTCCCGGCTGCCTGCTGGCCGAGGCCATGGACCCGCCGCCGGGAGAGCCCGCGCGCCCCGCGCCCCCCGCGCGCGCCGCCCCTGCGCCGGCTCGTGTGACCCCTGGCGGAAGACAAAGGAGACAAGTTTTTGTGCTGCCCTCTGCCTGCTGAGAAACCCCCGGAAAGGCTTTTAGCTTTCGGAGCAGGGATTTCGGCCCAGGACGAGGACAGTCCGCCTTCCTCATCGGGTGATGAGGGTGACAGCTGTCCGAGATAATCCAGTCTTTCCGCGTCGTCCTGTTGGATTGCAAAGACGCGATGCATGCAGTACTAGCTCGCCAGAGCCCCGACAAATCCGCAGGGAAAAATCCCCACTGGCGTTTTCCAAAGCACACAAAGCCCCGAGCCAACCGCCATTGGTCATCCACGGAAGTCCTCTCCCGAGCACCGCCAGGAACCACTGGGTGAACTAGCTGGGCAGAGGTTCCAGAACATTCTTCCTGCTAATTTCAGCAGCAAAGCCACATTGAGACGTGCAAACACGACCCCAAAGTTGTGACGCCCCCACATGGTCTTTGCTTTCCTTCAAAGAGAAGAGGCCAGCAGTACCAGAGCATACAGCATTTGTTGCTCTGAAGCAAGTCGCACGGTCCCAAAACATCCTGGATAAAAATAAATTAAGTCGTGTTTCTTTCTGAGTTGGAAATTGCTTCTGGCTGCTCAGCCAACCATGCTTTTTGCTAAACTCAGGGCTTTGTTTTTGCTTCTTACTGAAGCAGGTTTATAAACACCAGAGGCAAAACGCACCAACTCGAACAGATGGCCGCAAGCGCTCCTTCAGTTGTTGTTTGTTCCGGGAACATTGCGGTGGGGCTGCTGGTTGCAGACTGAAAGCCAGAGGAGCGGTCTGCGGCGGGATCAGAGCCCTAGTTGCAGAGCTGGGGCTCAGTACTTCTCTTTTCGGAAAGGAAAATTTGACAGAAACCAGCCTCCTCTTGCTCGTGGGACTCTAATCCCAGGGGAGAAAAACCAGATGACTAGGGATCTTGTTTTCAGGAAGGGTAGAAGGCAGTCCTGTCTCACTGATGAGGTGGTGGGGTTTCGGTGCGGTTCAGTGGGGAGGAGTCCGGAGCCGACGACCAAGAAAGAATTCTTGAGACGTCGTTGGTGCAAAATGGGGGTTTATTAAAGCCCGGGGACAGGACCCGCGGGCAGAAAGAGCCGCCCCCTGGGTTGTGAGGGGTGGCTGATTATATACTATGGGGTTGGGGGAGGTAAGGAGAAAGGGAGGTTTCAAGAGAGTACTTTCATATGTTAAAGATGACTCCCAGGACACCGGAGGCCTTGCCATTGTCAAGTTAAGGTGGTTTTTCCATCTGGCAAGGCGTTCACATTAAGATGGTTGGGAGCTTCCTGGAGGAACGTTACACTCTGCCTGCTTCAAGTATCTCTCAACGGGCTGTAGGTTATAGGGACATTGAACTGTATCTACATTCCCTTCTGGAAGCTAGGTTATTGATAGAAACGCTTTGTTCTTGTAGATCCCTAAGACGTAGTACACCGAGGGAGACTCAAGTCTTGCAGGATTGTGGTCTCTATAAGTCGTCTTTCCTTTCCTTAGCTTTAGGGCAGCCAGGAGGGCATGAGGCATGTCGCATAGATCCCATGGGGGGGGGGTTGTGGGGTGTCAGCTTCTACTTTGTCCTCAGCTTGCCTTCTGTTCCCTCCTCACTAACCCCACGTCTGTGCAGAACACCGTTTGTAACCCAGACCCCCATCGTCACTTCTGGAGAAACACCATCCATTCCTCTGGGCCCTGATATCTTAGCTAGGAAATACTACACTCAGGTCATTTTGCTCACACGATGTGTTATCAGTGTTCCCGGATTTACCAATTTTTTTTCTTTTTCCTTAGAATTTTTAAAGATCCTCCTGGTCCTTCTCTGGAGAAGCACGACTTCGGTTCTCCCCGTGGGACTGCCAGCCTAGGGCTGCTGCGGCGTGCGGAGCTGGCCCTCCGGCGGCGGGCTGGGCTCCCTTACACACAGCAAACGGCCGCCCGGTGGCTTTGGAAGCAAGGTGAGAGAACGGGGCCGAGGACGGGGGACAGGGGACTTGGTTATCATACTTGATTTCTTTTGATGAAAATAACACTAGAAGCAGACATGCCCATTCTGGCTCGGAGGTGCGTGGGTGTTCGTTCTACTTGACTCGTCTGTGGTTTAAAAGCTCCCCCCCCCCCCCCCGCCAATGTTTTAAAGAACAGCAGTGCCCTCTGGAAATGGTTTTCAAACCCCACTGCACGTTGCATGTGGAACCTAACAATGCCGCAGACTCCTGGACGCACCGCGTCTATGCTCAGTCTCCGGGGTGGGACCCAGACATTTGTTTCTTAGATTTTTTTTTTTTTTAATTTATTTGAGAGTGAGAGCAGAGCAAGAGAGAACACGAGTGGGGGGAGAGAGAAGGAGGCTCCCCGCCGAGCAGGGAGCCCGACTCGGGACTCGATCCCAGGACCCAGAGATCACTACCTAAGCTAAAGGCAGACGCTTAGCCGACTGAGCCACCCAGGCGCCCCCGGAAATTGGGTTTTTAAAAAAGCTCCCCAAATGTTCCTCATTCAGCCAGTCCAGCGTCAGCCCTTGGACCAGTTTAGAAGTACTACCGCCTTGCAAAAGTTATCCTTTGTATATATATAATCCACCCTACACGACGCCCCAAACCAATGTTAACTCACTTAAAAACCAAAAATCTAGCAGTGTATCTGTCCATGTGGGGATTCAACCCTTTCAGTCTAGCAGAAATCATTATAATAAGAACGACAACAAAGGTCTTTTTTAAAGTCTTTATATGTAAAAAGTGGGTCAAAACTCATTTGACAACATATAGACTATGATCCTTGCGCAGTTGTAAAGCCAAAGTTTGAAACTTTCCTAGTTTAGGTCACTGCGCAAGCTGTGAATGGCATTTCAATATAAATCATTTCCTTCTCAGACAGTCTGGAGCTTTAATTCTGCCATCCCTGGGGCAATTCACCTTGACAATAGCCTCTTTTTCACAGGAGCACTGGATGTTAGAGGTCCTACACCAGATTTTCTTCTGACTGTCCTCATTTTAGCTTGAATTTTCTTCTCTCACGTGCACTCAGAGTGATCCTTTCTGTGTTTTGAGGGTGACGAGCTGAAGCCCCATGAGCCCTCACATGTGCATGCACACCAGTCACTCCTTGGGACTGCTGACCCAGTCTGCACACTTTGTCCCTTGCTTTGTTCTTCTTATTTAATATTATTGGGTTTTTTTAAAAGATTTATTTATTTGAGAGAGAGAGAACGTGCGAGTGCACACGAGTGGGGGTGGGGTGGGGACAGAGGCAGAGGGAGAAGCAGGGTCCGCAATGAGCAGGGAGCCCGATGCGGGACTTGATCCCAGGACTCTGGATCATGACCCGAGCCAAAGGCAGACTCTTAACCCACTGAGCCACCCAGGCGCCCCTCCATTTTAATTCTAAGCGGAGAGATTTTATTAGTTGCCTTTCTTTAAACATGAAATTGCCACCGACTGTCACCAAAGCTGGCTTTTTTATAAGAAGAGACAGGAGCACATCGGAAAAAGCCCAGCAAGGACATGCCTGACACTAGCATTTCTCCGGACTGAATACAGATGACTTTACGCAAGATGAATGGCTGTGCGCTTGGCAACCAGAGTCCAAGCTTTCCAGAGGCCAGGCTGGGACCCAATGCCAATTCTCAAATCGAGAGCAAGCGGAACAGCAGTTTTACGCATTATCAGAATGTGAGTTTGAGGGGTGCCTGGGTGGCTCCGTCAGCCTTCGGCTCAGGTCATGATCTCGGGGTCCTGGGATCGAGCCCCGCATCGGGCTCCCTGCTCAGTGGGAAGTGTGCTTCTCCCTCTGCCCCTCACCCCGCTTGTGCTCGCTCGCTCTCCCTCTCTCTCAAATAAATAAAATCTTAAAAACAAAACAAAACAACACATGAGTTTGAGCGCGAAGTGCACTTCACACACGTGGAACTCGTGCTTGGTCCCGATGCCCGCCCTCCCGGCCTCACTTTAGGGTCACTTCTTCAGCACCTGTAACGCGTCTGCGGCATCAAGCGTTGTCTCGGAGTGATCGTTATGGCAAAAGTCACGTCTGCTGGAAACCCATCTTAGCAAAGAGCAGAGGGAAATGCCCAGAACAGCTCCTGCCCTGAGGCTAGCGGTGGGCAGTTTAAAGTCATGAGGAGGCGTGTCTTTCATCAGAATGACCGTGGTGGGCACGGGAACACCCGAGCTTTGTATTTTTTTAACGAGGGAGAGCCTTCCTAGTTGAGATCAAGGTTAAGAAGCATACACAAAGGAAGACTGTTGGCATCCTGTCTTCCAAGCACTGCAAGTGGCGCCTGCCAGAGACCCTCGTCTGAGCTGCGAGTGTGTAACCTGCCAGTGTACTTACTCTCAAATCGGAGCTAAGGAAAAGGAAAAGGCACGTTTCCATTTTCCACACCGGAACCCCGCATCCAATTCGTAACAAAAGCTGTTCCTCGGCGGGAGCGCCCACGAGACTCGGCCTGGACCCGCCGCGGCCCGATGTCCGCATCGCTTCACATACGGGACGGTGCGGTGCTGGAGGCAGCTGTTTCCTCTTCTCACCTAGACGCAAAACTAGCTCTGCGTTTCAGATTTAATATATACGTTGGTGAACAGACTCAGAACACAAAAAAACCCAACCTTTTATTTTTTTTTCCTGACTCGCTAGTCAAATTTATTTATTTATTTTAAAAGATTTTATTTATTTATTTGACAGAAAGAGCAAGCACAAGCAGGGGGAGCAGCAGGCAGAGGGAGGGGCAGGGGTGGGGTGGGGACAGAGGGAGAGGGAGAAGCAGGGTCCGCACTGAGCAGGGAGCCCGATCTGGGGCTCGATCCCAGATGGGGACCTGAGCCGAAGGCAGATGCTTAACTGACCCAGGCGCCCTTCGTTAGTCAAATTTAGAAGGGCAAGTTTTAACAACTGCTTTTAAGCCAACCTAACACTAAACTTCAGCATTTAGCTGGAGATTCAGGTATGACATTATTTAGTTATGTCTTCTTTTGATCCTAGCCTTGTATTTTCAGTTCATTCTTGACTTAAAAAAAAAACAGCATTTCAATATAAACATTCTAGAGTTAAACCAGCTTCCCTAGTATATAAATTACTACTCCTCAGCCTCAGATTGATTTTTATAATGATTATTGTCTATCATACTTCATAGCAGAACAGCAATTAAAGGGGCGCCTGGGTGGCACAGCGGTTAAGCGTCTGCCTTCAGCTCAGGGCGTGATCCCAGCGTTCTGGGATCGAGTCCCACATCAGGCTCCTCTGCTATGAGCCTGCTTCTTCCTCTCCCACTCCCCCTGCTTGTGTTCCCTCTCTCACTGGCTGTCTCTATCTCTGTCAAATAAATAAATAAAATCTTAAAAAAAAAAAAAGAACAGCAATTAAAAGCTTAAATGTAAATCGAATATTGATAAATTATTACTGCTCAAAAGCACTCAAAAATGTTACTCTTGGTTACTTGGCTCTACGCTTTTCTAGAGACAAAAACACAATGAGTGGAGGGACATCCTGTAGCCATTTCTAGTTTATCACGGGTGGTAAGGTGTTTTCAACACTACATTCTTCTCCAGCCTGCACTCCTTCCAAAACAGTCTATTGGATTCTATTTCCTATTCAAACGGAGCATCTGCTAACCTCAGTGCAAGAAGCCTATTTCAAGTGTTTAATGCTGCGTCAGTACGTGCTAAACAGTAACTCAACATCCAGTGTATCTAACACTTGCCTTTCTAGCAACTGCGAAACCATGCTACATTAGACAGTAAGTCTGTTCATATTTTATTGCAAATCTGAATTTTTAGATTTTGCTTTTTAATTAAAAAGCCCAACCTTGGGACAAAAGAGAAGGCTAATTGCAACCTAAGAGCTTGGTATGTATGTATTTTTTTTTCTTTTTAAAGATTTTATTTATTTATTTGACAGAGAGAGACAGCCAGCGAGAGAGGGAACACAAGCAGGGGGAGCGGGAGAGGAAGAAGCAGGCTCACAGCGGAGGAGCCTGATGTGGGGCTCGATCCCATAACGCTGGGATCACGCCCTGAGCCGAAGGCAGACGCTTAACCGCTGTGCCACCCAGGCGCCCCTGTATGTATTTTTTCTTTAAGTCAAAGTCTGTCATGAGAGACAGTAAGAACTTGGTATTTAAACCTGGCTCAGGGGCGCCTGGGCGGCTCAGTCGCTGAAGCACCTGCTGTCTTCGGCTCTGGTCAGGATCCCGGGGGTCGGGCTCCCTGCTCAGGGGGGCGTCTGCTTCTCCCTCTGCTGCTCCCCACTGCTCGTGCTCTCTCGCTCAAAAAAAAAAAAAAATCTTAAAAAACCCACGAAAACTGACTTGGTAAGCTTTAGCTTGTAGACCTTCGGCACATTGTTAGTCTTTGGCTAAGTCAGACTTCCTAAGGAAGATGTGTTAGAATGGCCTTTTGGGAATCTGTGTAAGGCCTGTTCTACGGTGAACAAATTGACACTAAATGCTTTAGACACTCTGAAAGTAGATGGCTGAAAGAACTGATCAGTAGTCCCGAGGAGTATTTTCAATCAGGGACGGTAGTCACCAAATGTGAGCAGTCACCACCTGGATTCGATTCTCACACACAGCTTGAAAAAGCTCTTCGCCTATTCACCCAACAGAACACACTCATTTACGTCAAGAACTGGGTCAGGGACACATCCCGAACATCTAGAGACTTTAGGAAAATGTTTCCAAGGGCTTTTCCTCCACACACACTGAGCCCCGAGCGCCGACCTGCTTCCCGGGCGCCCCGCACGCCCGTGCCCCCCGGCCGACAGCCACGCCGCGAGCTGCTCGGGCCGAAGGCAAGGGGGTTCAGAACCTTCGTGGTGCCATGCGGCCTTTGCTCTAAGACACCGATTTCAGACCCCCAAGTCATCCAGACTTCTGAATTCCAAAGGCGCACCCCGTGTTTTAATGGGTGCGGAACGACATGAGAACGTGACAGAATGGCCGGTGACATACAGCCACACTCCTAAGAATCCATTTTCAAATCCTCGCGCAAGGGAATCCCCCCGAAGGACTCCTGGAGGCTCTTCCGGCACCCAAAGCATCCATTGTGAATATTTTAACATCTACACAGTTGAAAATAGAAAATGAATTCGATTCTTGCTATCTTGCAGGTGACCCCCACCAAGCCACCTTTGGGGAGGAACAGCGAGAAGGGGAAGGAAAGCAATTGTTAGGCTTGCTCCCACACAGGGAGTGCTTGCTCGGACCCACAAGCAGGGCGGGGCGGCTGGGGGTACTGGTGGAGCGCCGTCACTAGTGTGCGGGGAAGAAAACTGACGCCAGCACACACAGCTCTCTCAAGACAACCGCTCAGACACGGCGCTCCGGGAGCAGTCCGAGGACTCCTCGAAGGTGCACTTGCATCAGACTTTCTTCATAAACTTGTCAACTGGCCAGCTCTATTACTAATTACACGTAGAACAGGGTCTCTCTATTCTGCTAGGTTAATGGAAAAATTAGCCACATGAGAAAAGGCCAACACACTTTCCAGGTATTAAAAAAAGAAGGTATTTGCCATGGATTACTACGAAATGGTATTCCCCATTTTGCTATCTCCAAAATCTTGAGTCCGTGAATTTTGCTTACTGGGGCACCTTTGGATGAAATACGGTATATTCTCTTTAATGTTGTTGGAGCACAAGAGGACGACCTCTCATTTTCAGAGGACAGTCAAAAGCATTCCCACTATATTCCGGAGTCTTATATATTTAAATGGAATTGCCTTTCAAATAATCAAGTGATTTTTATATGTGTCTGAAATTTGTTTTATGGACCAAAGTTTCAGGTGTGGTTGAAGAAATTTCCCTTGAGACTTTGTATCCCTAAAGAAAATGAGTTACGAAAACCTTTTATGTAACCCCCAACTTGAAACTTAGGTGTATACAGTAAAAATTTAACTGTTAATTTTTTACCGACCCATACAACGAACAGTTCAAAAAATTGGTGACTATGTACATTTTCATTCAATTAGGTGTACTCACAAAGCTAAGAATACTGCAAGTTCAAGCGGTTTAATCCCAGTACAGTTTCCAAAATGCAGAGCAACAGTGGTTTGTTAGGAGTCTTCTACTTTTTAGAAGTGTAGAAAATCCGGGCTGGGTCTCTCACAGTACCCCCACTTAAAGGACACACCAAGAGGCCACTATGGACGTCCTAGTTCTTTGGAACACTGCAACAAAGAATTGCTTTTCAGATACTAAAAAGCAGAGATGAAATCTGCTGGAGAATTAACTGAATTTTCACTTTTAACTCCCCTCAAAACATGTGACCTGCTGCCTGATATTTAAATGAACTCTGAAACACCAGAGTGTTTGCCAAATCTCGTTTAGAGTGAACAGTTAAGTAAGTCAGCAATTAGATCACAACTCAATTTGTGAACTGCTTAGATGTGAATATACTTTGAAGATAGAAAAGGAGGGCCACATTCCTCTACTGGTCAACACTTCCCTTAAGTTCCCGCTAAATCTGTTACACCTCTAATTTACCTCCATTTAGATATCATCTTAATAAATAAAAGGGAAAGCCGAAATTTAATTTATAAAGTTTTATTTTTGTATATGTGCTAAAGTTTAGGAACTGTGGACAATCTTCAGTCTGTTGGCTTGTAAAAGGCTGATAAGTGTGTGATCTGTGTGGTGAATTTCCTTTGGGGAATCTGGATTTCAAAAAAAAAAAATCACTCATTTGCAAGTTTAAAACATGGTGCACCTTTCCCCCTTTTCTCTTACACCTACGAATTTGGAGGAAAAGCGCTACATTTCTGCAAATGTAAAGTAATTGTTATAAATACAGTCGGCAGCAAGTTCTTAATACATATAGCACTTTTTGTAGTGATGTATCACACCCAAAACCTTCCTTTCCAACACTAAACACGCATGTAGGTGCAGGACAACTCTGGTTGAGCACGTGGTACTATAAAACCAGTACTGCATGGTTTGTTTGTTTTCCCCTAACACAGAAAGGGGGTAGAGTGGAGCGGGGCGGGAAGGAGGTTGTTTTCCTCTCTCTGCAGTATGTAGTTACCTTCCAGCTAGAGACCAAAGTTGGGCACTTCTTATAAGGAAAAGGCAATTTTCTTATCCAGTTAGAATTCTAAATAAGGCAGGATATATCCACCAAATTAACCACAAAATTCAGCAAAAGAGTTTATGGGAGAAAAGAAGCTGGGAAAATACCAAGAAAAAAAGTGAAAGGAACCATTTTGTTGGAGTAGTCATCTGAAAATTCACAGACTGTTGCTTTCATTTACAAACGTAATTTCAATAAAAAAAGGCTCCTCATCTTTTTAACTACTACTTAAATACTTATCATTCACTAATAAAAGTTAATCATGAAAAAAATATAAAACATTTTAATAATTCTAAATTTGTATATATAACAGCTACAAGACACAAGGTTGGGAAATTATCAGAAAAATCAAGGAAAGACAAAAAAAAACCCCAAGTATGATTTATGTTATTTCTGCCTCTACAAGGCTGAGCATGAAAATTTGGTTGGTGGAGGGCTTAGAACAGCAGCAATATGGTTTTTACCAAGTTGTGCAAGGAAATACTTAGATCCAACTGGGCAAAGCCCTTGTTCACAGATTAACAATGAAAATAGCTTTAGTCTTTATGTTAACAGATTCCATGGTCTTCTTTGAAGTAATCATGCCATTTAGAATCCTGGGGGTACTTCTCTAAAAGGAAGACTAGTGATTCTGAAACATTTAAAGTAGGAATTATATATATATGGCTCCAGAAATCAGTTGAGGGAGAATTAAATTATCTTTAGGCACTTTGAAGACTTGAGTTTAAAATGTGCCATTGATGTTCAGAAAAAGACCTCGCCACCACGTTGCTCTTACAATAACATGCGCCTTAAAATTTCTGCTTATATGTTAATGCTTAAGAAGTTAGAGAAAATAATTCGCACAAACAAAAATCAATCTCCCTTTTCACTTTCCCTCGATCCTGGGCACAACACAGACGGACTCACAAGCCCTCACCTGGCACAAGGGGACTGTCAATTCAAAGCAACCAAGATGGGATCTCCCTCCAAGGAGACAAATTCACAGCCTTTTCAGATGTCAAGTTTTTCATGTCTACAAGTCATTTAAGTTTTTAAATTAAGTACATCATATACTTTGTTAAGAAGTGGGGAAACACAAAAACCACCTCATCTGGTGAGAAGGTGTATTCAAGGATAGCAAATTGTCCAAATAAAGTTAACCTATCTTGCTCATTGCTAAGGAGGCCTGGAATTGAGAAACTTTTAAAACTACCAAACAGTGTGTAGGACTTTTGCTCAAACTTAAACTCAGATGTAATTACTTTACTTAAGGTAAAAACAGGATGTCTGGTGTCAAAATTTCCTACTATTACAGAAAACCTAGAAGCACAGATGGACTATAGAGTACTGCAAATAAGATACCCAAAGCTTTATCTTAAATACCTGCCCCTTTTAATCACAAAATAAAGCAATTCTCAATGTTGTTTCTGCTTTGTTCAGTTCCAACTATAGCCTTTTTGACAAAACATTTTCCTATTAACTAAATTGTAAAAAATACAACCAAGCTTGTGCTCATTAAATATACATGTATATAAAAAACATACAAAAAGTACAAGATTGATTATGTTAGGAAACTTTTACAGTGTCAACATCCTGTTTTCTCTAAATCTTTAGTCAAGGGCCAAAGGTCAAATCTTTCTGTGCACAAAAACTCTACGTGACTGAACTCCTGAATTCAGTGTCATGCCTAAGCATGCTATGCACAGAATTAATTATGCAGTCCTTCAAAAAAAAATAAAAGGGACCAAAAAAAGTAACAAACAAACAAAACAAAACAAAAAAGAAAAAAACCAACCAAAAAACCAACCCAAAAACAAAAACACACCACAGGACAAAAAGTTCTTCGTAAATCAAATTCTATTTGTGAATTCAGCAAAATAATTTCTATAAAATAAAACAGCAAAATATTTAAATAGAATAGGGTGGACTGTATCTGTTTGCAGGGGTATTTGGTTTTTAGACAGGTTCCAAAAATTACACACATTCAAGTTACCAATTCTCTTTTAAATACAGTATTAACTGATGAGTTCCTTATCTTTAATTAAATGTTTATGCTGAAATTATACCTCAATTAGATTAACTAACCAGTAGTTTCCTTTTTAATCAAGACCCTGCTTCGAACATTCAAAGTTTTGGAATAATGGAAAAGGAGCTAGGACAATTCTTGCTTTCAAGTAAAACTGTGCCTGAGCAGAAACTCAGCTAGACATCTTGGTGCAGTGGCACTCCAAGTACTGTGGGGTTCTGGTGACTTCCACTTCACTGGGGTCCAGCAGAAGGAAGTTTTAGAAGATTCACCTAATAAGCTCTACCAAAGAAACAAAACAAGCACACCAAATACAGTCTTCTATTATGCTCCAAGCATCCTGGCATAGCAAATTTTTGCATATTTGTTTTTAAAAATTCCCATTACTGATACTTAAATTTCTTTATCCACCCAGAGATCGAACTGTCAAACATTAAACATAAGCAACATATGTGTAACTGAAAACCGCCTGTTTATCACGTCTCCCCTTGTTTTATATTTATATTCTAGGTGTAAGAAGGAAAAGCTCTGAGCAATACAGCTGTCACACTGGGACAACTGCTGTCATTATGGTACTTTTTTCCTCATTGGCTACACTAACCTGGTGTGAAGCCATGCTAAATGTTACAGCATAACTATAGCTTCAAAGTGATTAACCTAATATCAGAATTAAAAAGGCAATGAAAAAGATCTAGAAACAATGTTACATCACCAATTTTCCACATCAACCAAATAATTTAAAGGTTACCAGCCTTACATCATTGCTCATAGTAAAACTGACTCCAGTGGCAAAGAATTAACATGAAACTATTGGTGTGGTTGACATGGATGGGCTCTGTTTTGTTGCTGTTGGTTTATTTTTTTGTTTTGTAAAGGAGTAGATCCAACTGCCATGAGGCAGGCAGCACTGGTTGCAGAGTGCGGTGGGTAGAACAAGAAAATGAACTTCTGTAGTTTTTGTAGATCTGTGAGTCTCCTCAAGAAAAGTTTCTTGCTTAAGAATTAACAGTCAAACATTAATATACTATATACACCTTTGCCATTTACACATTAGCATCAGGCCATTTATTACAAAACACTATACACTTTCCACTGCAGGCGGGTTATATATTGACAGCAAATTTCTGCAGATAAGACAGTGAATAAACTCTCCACTCCATGTTGATTAGGAATAGTTTTTCTAGTTTTAAATTAGCCAGACACAGAAAAAGGTTGGACTGTAAGGCCTGGGTGCACAGTCTTGATGGAACCAGTAATTATGTGCATTTCACTGATCCTTCGTCTGAGGTGGGGATACTTCTTCACTGCCTTCATAATTTTCTTGTGCTCGTTGGCCAGTTCTCTGAGGGTTGTTCATGTGATGTGCTGCTGGGCCTGTATATGGCTGTCCATGCACATGGTTATTCTGGGAGGGGAGAAGAGAGCGATGTTGAAACATTTCACACAGTAAACTTTTTAAAATCACAGGCTGAAATTTTTGGACACGTGAACATTTCTTTTATTCCCAGGACTTATAAAGAGGAAATATCCTTGGGCTAATGGTAAGAAAAAAAAAATTCATTTCAAAAATTCATTTCAAGTGAAAAGCTAGGGACGCCTGGGTGGCTCAGTCGGTGAAGCATCTGCCTATAGCTCAGGTCATGATCTAAGGGTCCTGGGATCGAGCCCCATGTCGGGCTCCCTGCTCAGTGGGGAGCCTGTTTCTCCCTTTCCCTCTACTGCTGCCCCGGCTTGTGCTCTTGCTCTCTAATAAAATCTTAGAGAGAAAAGCTAGCCTAAATGCAAACCCCCAAACCCCAAACAAAAGCAATGTAGATCTGTATAAATCTTCAGCCAAAGTGATTTTTAGTGCCCCAAATTATTTAGACCTAAGTCCAACAAATAAGGGATTATAGCCTGTTACTGTTTATTGTCAAAATTTTGTGAGCTAGAACACATCTATTCGGACTCTTCCAAGAACCTTGAAGCTTTGTTTGATAATGACAAATCTGACTGGTCATATGAGCTCTGCATTAGCAACAACCTTGAACAGAGAATGGTGTTAATGAAAACAACACAATGTTACAGAAACATGGATGAGCCAGGCATGATTAATACACGAGCTTTCTCAGGGCTGCGGAAAGTAACTTTCTTCCTTGAGAATTTGATTTCTTAACCTTTTAAACCTGTGAGCCTTCCTTTTCTGTACATTCCCACCAGTCAAGAAGATTTTAGGCCTTTCTATAATTTGCATTATGAAAATAAATATGTTGAATATGCATTTTTAAATTATTGAGTATGCTTCTATTTCTATCCCCCCCTTTTTAAGTAGGCTCCACGCCCAACCTGGAGCCCAACGTGGGGATTGAACTCACAACTCTGAGATCAAGACCTGAGCTGAGATCAAGAGTTGGACCCTTAACCAACTGAGCCACCCAGGCACCCCCTCCATCCTGAAATGTAAGAAAGAATGCCTTAAATAATGGTTCTGAAGGTATGGCTTCCAGACTACCAGCAGCATCAATTGCCTGGGAACATGTTGGAAATGTAGATTTTCTGGTTCTACCCCAGAGCTAAATGAATCAGAAACTCAGGATGGGGCCCAGCAATCTGTGTTGGAACAAGCTCACCAAGGAAGTAAATTTTTTTTAAGATTTTAAATCTCTATACCCCATGTGGGCCTCGAATGCACAACCCTGAGCTCAAGAGTCGCATGCTCTACTGACTGAACCAGCCATGAGCCCCAACCAGGGGATTCTGATGCTTGTTCAAGTTTGAGCACCACTGCCTCAAAAGATCTGAATTAGTCATCTCTGGGTTTTAGAAAGAAAAGTTATTTAGAAAGTTTCTGTATCTAAAAAAATTTTTTACTGATCTTACAGGAAATTCTACAGAACTCTATCAATCCTTGATGCTTTTCAACAATCCTGAGTGTCACTGAAGTCTTGGTTAGCCTATGTAACCAAGAACAATTTCCTTCATTGCCACATCTTAAGTGTCTTTGGAATCCATTTGCAGACTCAGCCTAACAGGAAGTGTACTAATCCGTTGTACTAAATATTACCACTTTATGTTGACATCAATTGCCACACAGTCTTAACTGAGTACAAAGAAAGGCACCTATCTGACCTGGAAAACACCACACGGCGAAGTTCAAACACATCGCATCGTGACCCTGCCCCAGCTATTTCTCTTTCGTTCATGCTCTAAAGGTAATCTAGCTAATCCCTTTATTACTTTGCAGTCACAACAAAAAATTCAGCCATCCCTTAAATAAAGCATAAAAATTGGTTCTAGGGGATAAAAACGCAAACCAACCCCGATTTACCTGTTGATACTGAGATCCAGGTGAATGGGGGTACAACGGGGCATCTTCAGGTGGAGGTGACTCATGCTCATCTGGGGCATCTTGGTCATCCGGCTCCTAATTTTCAATATTTGAAGATGAAGAATTATGTAGGCAAATTCATGTTTAAGTTTTTTGTATTTGAAATAAAATTTTAAAAACTACAAAACTGACTCACAAGTTTCCTTTTACTGAAAACAAATTGAAACATGAAAAAACCTGACTTCGGTTCTCTCCAGAAAGACCACATTTCAGGCAATTTCAGAAATTCCTCTAAAAGAAGGCTCCCTCATTAACCTAAGATTACATATAGTAAACACTAAAGCAAATAAAACCTCAACAACATTTCTTTGGCACTATCATTAATACATAAACACTGGCCTATAAAATAACAAATTGCTTTGCTTTCTTTCATTTTTCTTTTCTTTTTTTTTTTTTTACCTCCTCTGGACAGAGTTCACAAGCTTTTGCAAGTGTCATCCTAGCACTATGTGATCTCTCCAAGAAATAACCATTTGATGTTTCATTGCTCTGCACTGGAGGAGACCAGTTGTTGTAAGTGTACTGAGGGTTGCCAGTATATGGTCGTCTTTCAAGTTCATCTCCAAGCCATTCCACTGCCCAGGTCCACTTTCTTTTAAGATCTCCATTGCCCTTCAAAAGAAAATAAAACCATGTGTAGAAAAGGTTTTGGAATACTTCTTAAAGTTAACTTAAAATAATAACTCCAAATTCTCACTATTCTTTTCTTTAAAATGGAATCCCTAATTCTGATTCAGATTTCTACAAAATTGTTAAGAAAAAAACCCTCACCTGCAGAATCTGATAAGCAACAGGACAGTTGCTAAAAAGAGCTACCATACATTTTATACACTGGTATGCTCTTTTTTGATAGTGATTCTTAGAGCGCTGGATTGTGTCAAACAGCCCGTCTCGGTCATCTGGGATTCCTTTAAGTGCATTATGAATTCTGAAAAAGAACCAAATATAAAATAAAAACTTGTAAAATCAAACAGCCAACATTTACTGAGTGTCTACTATGTGCCACTCAATAAAGACTCAGTCATGTCATCTAATGCTGGACAGCAGGTACTGTTATCGAGCCTCTAAACAGATGAGAAGAGGGCTACAGACAGGTTAAACAGCTTGCCCAAGGTCATACAGCTGCCTAGCAGTCTGTGCTCTGACCAACTTGTTACCAATCCAAAATGATTTTGCTAAGTATGTAATTCAAAGACATTACCAGAAGTGATTTTAGGACACCAAGAGCAATACAGACTTAAAGATAACTAAGTTTATGACTGCTGTACCTAAGAGTTTGCCTCAAGTCAGTTCCTTTTATAAAACTGCACTTCTGAAAGTAAGTAATCAGTGACTATGAAACAGTGATGGAAGTACAAAACGAACTTGAATTCTAAGAATGAGCTATACGGCAAAGCAATTTTCACCATTACTACAATTTAGCTGATTTGCCGATGACAGATGATTTCTTGCCAAGCCTAACAGAATACTATACAGTCAATGATTTCTTGTTCTCCCCAATAAGCAATTCATAAAAGGACTACAGAGGCAAATTTGCCTGTTTCCTTCGTGTTAAAAGCATCACCTGTCAGTAAACAAAATGTGGTATATACACACAGTGGAGTATTATTCAGCCTTACAAAGGAATGAAATTGAGACACATGCTACAACATGTATGAGCCCCCCCCCCTTTTAAGATTTATTCTTTTAGAGAGACAGAGACCAGGGGGAAGAACACAGGGAAAGGGAGAGAATCTCCAGCAGACTCCTGCGGAGCGTGGAGCCCAACATGGGGCTGATCTCATGACCCTGAGATCATGACCTAAGCAGAAATCAAGAATTGGACGCTTAGCCAACTGAGCCACGCAGGCGCCTCTACAACACGTATGAGTCTTAGAAGGCGTTAACTAAAGCCAGATAAGAGAGGACAAATACTGTATGATTCTACTTACATGAGGTACTTAGAATAGGCAAAAGCAAAGAAAAAATAATAATTACCAGGAGCTGGGGGGGGAGGGGGAATCAGGAGTTACGGTTATGGGTACAGAGTTTCAGTTTGGGATAATGAAAAAGTTCTGGAAATGGATGGTGATGACAGTAACAGAGTACTATGAATATACTTAATGCCACTGAACTGTACACTTAAAATTGCTGAAATGGTAAATTATGAATATTTTACAATTTGACTACAAAAAATAAAAAATTTACCTGCCTGCAATTCTGAGGTATATCCAAGAGAATTGAAAACAGATGTTTAAAAACAAAAGACATGTACATGAATGTTCACAGCAGCATTATTCACAATAGCCAAAAGGTAGAAACAACCCAAAATGTCTAACACAAAAGGACATTTTGTATGACTCCATGTATCTGAAGTGCCCAGGCAAATCCTGGACATTTTGCCTATGGTCAGGCAAATCCAGAGAGACAGATGCAGATTAGTGGCTGCTGGGGGATGGGAGGTAATAAGGAGTGACTGCTTAATTGGGTCTGGAGTTTCCTTTTGGAGTGATGAAAATGTTCTGGAATTAGGTAGTGGTAATGGTTATACATTGTGAATGTACTAAAGCCACTGAACTGTATACTTTGAAGAGATAAAATGGTGAATTTTATAAGTGAGTTTTATCTCCACAAAGAAACATTACCTGTGTAGTCTATAATTTAAAAAAACCCCAATAAACCTTATATACCATAAATTTTACTTAATAGAATCTTCTAAATCAAAACGCAAGTTTGTTTTTTTTTTTTTGCATTACATGCATTTATAAAATCTTTTGTTTGGAAATCACGACTCAAGCAATTTTGCAAGGTTTACTAATTTCAGACCAATCAATCATACAGGCTTCTTGCTGTTTAATCGGAAACACTTCAGTGTATATTGTTTTTGCCTTCAGTTTTGTCAAGTGATAATGAAGTGTTAAGCCATTCTTTCTGCCACATCGCATTTGCTTCCCATTAGTTTTAACTGCTTTCAAATACCATTTTTATCAATATTATCTTTGCCTGCCTTGTTCCCCAATGCCTGGTAGTGCCAGGCACATGGTAGATACTCCATAAATATTCAAACACTGCTTACCGAATGACAAAGCTCACTATGAGAAAGTTATTTTCAAGCTTGGGCCAGTGGTTCATAGTAACAATACCTTACTAATCTCATTACACAAAAGTCAATTGTTCATATTTAATCCAGCACATGTGCCTTTACCATTATTGCTTGTTATAATGGATCAAGAGAGCTACGATGTAACCAACTGGTTTAATGCTGCAAGTGCTTACCATATTTTTTAAATGAAAAGAGTAAAAGTTAGACTCCATTAAAAACAACTTTTCTTTTTTAGGGGGAGGGAAGGGTTGAGGGAGAGAGAGAGAGAGACTCTTAAGCCGGCTCCATGCCCAGCACAGACCCTGATGCAGGGCTCAATCTCACGACCCTGAGACCATGACCTGAACCAAAATCAAGAGTCAGACGTTTAACCAACTGAGCCACCCAGGCGCCCCTAAAAACAACTCTTAAGAATTAAGTTTCAAATCCTATAATCATATTGAGAAGGATACTGGATACTGCTCGAAATATATGCTTGTAAGTTTTGAAACTACTAAATTTTTTGTCTCATGAAAATTCATTTTTTGGTTTGATGCTATTTAAATCTATGATGGTAATTTTGGAGATAATTTGGAAATACTAATTCTTGAATTAAGACCCAAATTGTAAGTTTTAAGCATTTTGCCATTAAAGAACTTGTTTTCAAGTTGCTGTTTTAATTATACTGACAGACGTAACATGTATATGTGTGTACACACACACACACACACACAGATTTTGAACTGTTTCTGAAAATCAGGTATTATACTACCATCCATGTGGAGAGGGAAGTTATAAAATCTGGCAGAGTTGTCAACTAATTCCATACTTCACCATCATCTAGAATTCCTGGGATCGAAGATATCAAACTTTATGGCAAAAAAGGAGATGGAGGAATTCTGGAGGAAGCCTGAGGTACAGCTATGCTGGATAACCTCAGTTTAAAAAAAAAATTGCACTCAAATTCTCATACTGAAGAACTAAAGTTGATGTTCATTATTCAGATTCTGTATTTGTGATTCTGCCTACTTGCTAAACTTTACTTGTGATGACAGAAAAACAGCATGGTGCTTTTGCTTTTGTGGTCATGTGCCGAGTGGGAAAAAAATTTGGACCAAACATGTATGTTCCCACGTGGAGGAGAACAAAGCTACACTGCCTTGTTTCAGCTCGTATTGTAAAAGAGTATCCTGCTGTTCACTATTTAGTGAAACCCTTCCCACACATTTGTGCTTTTTGTTGATTTCATGATTTACAATGGCCCCGAAATGTGAAGTGCTACCTAGTATTCCTAAGCCCCAAAAGGCTTTGCAGAGAAAATACTGCATTAAATAAGCTTTATTCAGACACAAGTTATTGTGTTCACTGTTGAAGAGTCAGCAATGTACGTTAAATAAGGTGTCTTAAAAAAAAAAAAACAAAAAAACCCCGCACATTAGAAAAAAGATTATGTACAGATTGGTTGACAAAAATATAACCAGAGGCTTGCAGGAACTTAACCCTGTATTTCCCCCAGAAGCAACGGCTTCACATTCGCTCATTCAGTGTTCGCAGCGACTTTAGAGTATATAGCTACCATGAATAATGGGAACTGACTGTACTTACTTACCTAAGCACTATTTTTAGATAACCAAATGTGACCTCATATGACTCATTCTAAAACGAATGTACTCTAATCCTAAAATAACCCTAGCACATCATTAATGAAATTAAGATATTTACCAAAAGCCTATGCTAGTTTCCCTTAATTAAAAAAAAAAAAGAAAGCTATAAGTATGCAACATGGGCAATGAAAGAATAAAAGTGAAATCAAGTGAGGGAAAGGGGCACTTTTTATTAATTTTTTAAGATTTTATTTATTTATTTGACAGAGAGAGAGACAGCCAGCAAGAGAGGGAACACAAGCAGGGGGAGTGGGAGAGGAAGAAGCAGGCTCCCAGCAGAGGAGCCTGATGTGGGGCTCGATCCCATAACACCGGGATCACGCCCTGAGCCGAAGGCAGACGCTTAACGACTGCGCTACCCAGGCGCCCCACTTTTTATTAATTCTTAAGCTTTTAAGGTAAAACCTTTATGAGATCTCCAAGAGGTAAAAAGAAAAAACAAAAAGAGAGAGAGAAAAAAAAAAGGCACCGACTGGCAATTTCAGTTGGAAAGTTGAGCAAGTAAAGAAGAGGATCTACCTGTGAGTCTGCCAGGAGTCCTCAATCAGTAAGATTTGCAAAAGCAGATCCAAATAGGGCCGGAGTTCGTAAGTGTAGGAATATGCAACCTAAAAACAGGAAAAGACACAGTGAATAACTTATTCGAAGGAGTAATAAATCAAATTAGGGAGACATATGAATGTTTATAGTCCTTTAACCTGCCAGAGAAGTTCACTGAGGACAGTAGATGAGAACTGAGGATTCTCCCAGCAGCAAAAACGAAGCAATTTGACAGTTTCCTCTGAGTTACTGCAGTCCTCAATGATTTTCTTCACGTAACTTGTTCTCACAAATAAAATGTCTGCCACATTCTGCTGAATTGGCATTATAGGCTGTGATAAATTAGGATCACCAAAAGGATTGGGAAGAGGAGGATTACCTAGAATACAGATTTGTCATCAATGAAAAACAACTGGCTTCTCCACAGTAAAATAATATAGCTTTCACCATAGAAAACAGCTTATGAATTTTATATTTTAGAAAAATATTTTAAATCAATATTCCTAAGCACTATGAAGAAAGTAATATCGGGCATTACAATGATCAGACAGACCAAGATGATAAAATGCCAACCAACTTTAAATGCCAACACTGGCATCTACCTATATAAAAAGTTAATTCTTAAACTACCTCATAATAAATAAAGTATCAACCTCAGGAGCAAGTAAACAGAAAAAGATCTCCTTCAAACATGTGAAAAAGATGTAGAACCCAAAATATTATAGACTGTCAGACTCTTGGTTTTATATCTAAACATCTTCAGAATTACTTTTAACCAGATACTACGTATGGCCAGCAGTATTTTAAAACCAATGTAAAGGATGGAGTATTCGACTTTACCATTGATTGAAGACTGCATTCTTGAAGACACATTGCAACAGCGGATTAGCTGTGACACAACTGAGTACAATTTGCCTAATTCAGCATACTGGTATTTGATTGGAGGACCTGGGCCTTCATCTAAAGACACAAGCATAAAGGTAGCAGGTACATTCAATTTCAAAAGTTGTGTCTTCTCCGCCACACCTACAGAGGAGGAGGAAGAAGCAGGAAGAGGGGGAGAAGAATTACACAAGAGAAAAGAATTAGGATGGTAAGGGCTTCATAATAAAAGTTATCTAAAATATTTTTCTTTAATTTTTATGATCAGAAGACCACTCTTACTTAGCATTCAGAGAACGATGTAACCAGAACAGGAAATCTCCATGGTATAACTGGATTTAAGTTTTAAAATGGTCAAAGACCATGACATTCCAGTCAAAGCGGGCATAAAGAAAATGAACACTTTCTACGGTCTCAGAGTCTGGGGACTAGCCTAGACTGCAATGCTCATTGTAAGGGAGGATGATGAAAACTCAGTGAGAAGAAAGAATTCTTTTATACACTGCCTCTCTACTTTCTCCCATAACTAAGCTACTTGAAAATCATGTCTAAACTTGGTGTCATCTCTATTTTATTATTTTCCCCCTCCTCAACCCATTCCAGTTTGGTTTCTGCCCCCTTTCCTGGGGTAAAGCTAAGGAATAGTTCTAAACTGTAACTGTTTCCTCTCCTTCTTGGATTCCCCTCTTTTCTTTCAACCTCTTCTCATTTCTGAGTCCTCCTTCCTCTATCTCTGAGAAATGATTGCTCCTCAAAGTTGCCACACCAGGCTACCGTCTAGCACTGTATGCTTTTCCTGGATGTTCAAACCCACTCTAACGGCTTCAAGTTCCAGCTATTTTCGTTCAGATGATACCAAAGTATTTCCAGAGAAGTATCTTAAGTGTTCTACTGAATACTGAACATCACTATTTGGGTGCCCAACAGGCTCAAACTCAATTTGCCCAAACTTAACTCATCACTTTACTCCCCTATCCATGTTCTTCCTCCTGTGTTCTCTCCTCTCACTACATGGCACTGCTATCTACTCAGTTGGAACCCTGGGTATCACTTAACATCTCTTCTGTGTTCCCCTCTCCTTAATACCCAATCACTAAATCCTACTGACTTTACCTCTAAATAAAAAGCATCAAAATCTGTCCACTTGTATCCCCCTCACTGCCAGCTCCCCAGTACTGGCCACAATGTTAAAATGATTTATAGCAGAGGATCAATCTCTTCTAGTTTTTTTTTTTTTAAGATTTTATTTTTATTTATGTGACAGAGAGACAGCCAGCGAGAGAGGGAACACAAGCAGGGGGAGTGGGAGAGGAAGAAGCAGGCTCACAGCAGAGGAGCCCGATGTGGGGCTCGATCCTGGAACGCCGGGATCACGCCCTGAGCCAAAGGCAGACGCTTAACGACTGCGCTATCCAGGCACCCCAATCTCTTCTAGTCTTATTCCCCTGCAATCCATTCCACACTGCAGTCTGAGTGATCGGTCTAGAAGGTGTGTCTATTAAAAACTCTACAATGGCTCATAAATGCCCTTAGGATAAAGTCTAGAATCTCTCATGAGGCTTGCCAGAATAGCATGATCAGAGATAATTTCTAGTCTGAATAACTTTCACTTCCTCCACACTGAGTTTATTCCAAGTCTTTGCATCTGCTGTTCACTCTGGACAGACACCTTAAACAACCAATTCCCACATCAACTTCCCCGTTAAGTCCCCTGTACTCCCCAAATCTGATCTGGTATCCCTATTACATACTACCATAGCACTTTGTATTTTTGCCTATTATAGCCACTAACATACTTATGGCGATTATCTTTTTTTTTTTTTTAAGATTTTATTTATTCATTTGACAGAGAGAGAGACAGCCAGCGAGAGAGGGAACACAAGCAGGGGGAGTGGGAGAGGAAGAAGCAGGCTCACAGCAGAGGAGCCTGATGTGGGGCTCGATCCCGTAACGCCAGGATCACGCCCTGAGCCGAAGGCAGACGCTTAACGACTAAGCCACCCAGGTGCCCCAATGGCACATCTTTTTATTTGCTTCTATAACCCATTAGACAACAGACTGTCCTTTTTATTGTCATATTCCAAGAAATAGAATAAATACAGGCCCACAATCCCTTATCTGAAATCCTGAGATTCAAAAAGCTCTTATCATAAACATAAACAAAATTCTTTCATAGAGTTGGTGTCAAAATGTGTTTGGTGGAAAAAGCTGGCCTGAACTGACAAGAGGCTACTTAGAGTCTTCATTTATCCTCTCAGGGTGACTACTCATGCTTTACTGTAGAAATATTAATGTGTATGATTATAAGGTGCTGTCCTGGACCCTGCTCTAGGAACACTACATAATACATGGTATATACACTGTCCTACCTTTCTTAAATCTAAACAATTCTGAACCCCAAAGCATATGTGGTACTAAGAATTTCATATTAAAGTTTACGGATCTGGGGGCGCCTGGGTGGCTCAGTTGATTAAGCATCTGCCTTTGGCTCAGGTCATGATCTCAGGGTCCTGGGATCGAGTTCCACATTGGGCTTCCCGCTCAGTGGGGAGCCTGCTTCTCCCTCCCCCCTGCTCGTGCTCTCTCTCTCAAGTAAGTAAATAAGATCTTTAAAAACAACAAAGTTTATGGATCTGTATTTGCTTTTAGCAGGGAAATCTTAATTAAATTACATTACAGACCAATGATACATGCTTTGTGAACAGGCAATATCTAAAAAGGGAGTTGAACAGAATAGGATTTTTGTGAATGCCTAAATTTGGTATTTCTAAGTTTGAAATACAGATTCCACTTGCTTGTTTGTGCAATGGATATTCTCTCCCTTCACAGCTACAAATAACCAAGCATCTCTAGTATGGTAAGGTAAAGGAAAAAACAAACTATAGAGACAAAGAAGTAGAATGATGCTTAAGTTAAAAGGGCCAGAGGTAAACCGGTGATTAGTAAGTTCACACACAAAAAACATGGAATGACAGGGATGTTTGATTATAGAACTTAATTTTGGATAGAAGGTATTTTTTCCTTTTCTTTAAACTTTTTTAAAAACACTTTTTATTTATTTGAGAGGAAGAGAGCACAAGCAGGGGAGGGGCAGTGGGAGAGAGACAAGCAGACTCCTTGCTGAGCGTGGAGCCCAACGCAGGGGCTCAATCCCCCAGACCTCGAGATCATGACTTGGGCCTAAGTCAGATCTCAACCAATCAAGCCACCCAGGTGCCCCTCTTTTAAACTTTTATTTATTTTATTTATTTACTAATTAAATATTTTATTTATTTATTCGACAGAGATAGAGACAGCCAGCGAGAGAGGGAACACAAGCAAGGGGAATGGGAGAGGAAGAAGCAGGCTCATAGTGGAGGAGCCCGATGTGGGGCTCGACCCCACAACGCTGGGATCACGCCCTGAGCCGAAGGCAGATGCTTAACCGCTGTGCCACCCAGGCGCCCCCTCTTTTAAACTTTTAAAGAGTTATTCAAATCTGGCCAAATATTCATTATCATCACTAAGATTCTAAATGGAATGTCTCAATAAATTAATCATTTTGGGAATAGTGCACTAACACCTGATTGGTAAGAAATTTTTATAACGTTAGTGGCGTCTGGCTGGCTCAGTTGGAAGAGCACACAACCCTTGATCTCAGGGTTATGAGTTCGAGTCCCACACTGGACAAAGCGAATACTTAAATAAAGCTTAAAAAAAAAAAAAAAAAAAGAAACTTTAATTGTAATCATAGGAAATTTACCACCCCATACAAAGCCAATGAACAAACACCAAATGACAATGGAAGGATTTTTGATAATATTCCTAACTGTCCATCTTTTCATTCATTACTGAGTGTCACTGTGCAAAAAACTGATCTTTGCAATCTCGTTGGGGAGCAACACAAAAATGTGAAACAAAAAAAACAACAGAATAAGTAGAAGACAGTATAACATACTTTAAGTATTCTGGGATCAATGATCAGATGATGTTAGGTTACTTTGAGAAGGAAAATGTTAAACAGAGGTAATAACATAAATAATAGGGTAACTGAATATTTATATTTTCTGTAATTTCAATTTAGTTTACTTCAATAAAACTTAGGTTCAGACCAAGTCCTTTACCTAAATTTGGGTGAGTACCACAACCATCCAGGGACTTTTTGAAAATGTGGTATTCCTTGTTCTAGCTCTGAGAATTCTGATTCAGTTGGTGTGGGATGGAACCTAAGAATTAGTATTTTTAAATCCAGACAGATCTGGCACCACCATTTTAGGAGATAAAAACATGATTAAGACATACTCTGGGGTGACTGGGTAGCTTAGTCAGTTAAGTGTCCAACTCTTGATTTTGGCTCAGGTCGTCATCTCATGGGTCTCTCTCCCTCCGCCCTTTCCCCTATTTCCCCTCCCTCTCTCTCTCTCAAAAAAAAAAAAAAAAAAAAAAAAGGAAGACAGATTCTGGCCTGTGTATACTACAGAGATATGCATAAATAACTATAAAGTACAAGGTGAAAAGTGCAGTAAAAAATGTTTCATCACTCGACTTAAAAGACTTTGCTACTTAATAGAATACATTAATTCTTACCTAAATTGGCATACATTACGAACAGGTTGAAATACTGCTGCAAATGACGCCCATGCTCTGAAACTTCCCTTCTCAAGAGATTGAGAACTGCCCTTAGTAGGTGATCGCTTAGGCTTAAGTTGTCATAAGCCTGTAAAGGATAAAACATTGGCTATTTTCCAGTGACAAGATATAGGTACGATATAATTCTATTTGCATAAAAAGGGGTTCCCCCACACTGACTACGGGCAGGAATTTCTGGAAGGACTAATCACACAACAATCAAAAAGGGTTGCTTTTTAGGAAAGGGAACGAAGGTCTGAGGTAGATTTCATCTAGAGCCTTCATGATGTTTTTTGATTTTTAATAAATGGAAGTCCATTAAAAAAAACTTTACAGATCATCTACATAACCATGTGTACAATTAAGCCACTGCTTGTAACTGAAGGAGCACAGAAAATTCTGTTGTTTTTAAAGAGCCAATAATTGCTATTCATTGCTGTGAAGTACTTTTACTGAACTCCTAGATATCAGATGGTGTGATGTGTGTGTGCACACACATTTGTTTGGTAAACAGAGTAAACAGATGTACATGTATTTGTGACTTTAGCTTCCAGGCAAGAGATCTGTAAGCATTTAATCATTAAAAAGAAAACCACGCAATTACCTGACTAGAAGGTCCGGGAGATGCAAAAGGTGAAGGACATGGCCCATCTTGCAAGGAAAAATGTGCAATAAAAACTATAAGTTTTGCAAATGCACCCCTTACTTCTGCACTGGGGCACTCCAGAAGGTATTCAGAAAAGCGATTCGAAACATTAAAAAGGACATTGTGAGCAAACCAAAAACGGACATTCTTGCTGTGACGAAGGAGAATACACAATGCATCATACCTAAGACAAAACAAAAAAAATTATGAATGTCAATTCAACGATGTGTTTCGTATACAGTACAGATATAGGCCTCTATGAACCAAATAAAAATCAAAGACCTTCTACTGGAGGAGAGAACCAGCAATGGTTGCTTCCAGTACCAACATTAGAAGGACAGATGACTACTACAACTTGGTCTCTTGTCAGAGTGACAACACAGAGAGATGGAAGCTTGTCTAGTCTTCCACAAATCCATTACCAAACTCTTTCTAGATTCAGTGACCTAACAATCCCTCCCCTAACCTTCCCTGAACATCTTACCACTGGATGAGTACACAAAAACTGTTCAATCAAGGTATTATAATAGCCTCTATACTTTCATAACTTGAAACTTAGAACACTCATTTTATTTGTTATGTTTTTAATCTATGGCAAAATTTAATCTAGGGAAGCTAAAACTACTAATTTCTGGATTAAGTAGCTCAGACTTTCAAGTATCATCCTATAATCTTTTGTACAGGGATGTCAAAAATAGGGTACAAGGGAACCGAAGCAGAAGCCAGCTTCAGAACAACGAAAGGTCACGTTTAACCTAAGTGATTGTTTTAATATGATTTCTCTCACTATCGCTATCAAGAGTTTTTGTATTCTGCATTCTAGATCTGAAACAAGACTGTTGTGATTTGAAAAAATAAAGCAATATATTCAAGAACCGAACCAAATGCTAGGAAAATAGGAACGAAAGCTCAAAGCAATGTACCAATCACTGGCAGAGCCACGGACGATTTTCTTGGTGTGAAATCCTGTGGTAAAAAGGAACCTAGCAGCAAGCTGAATACTAATCATAGTGATTTCTTCTGCTTCAGGCAACAGGTGATCTTGCCCTATAAAAAAAGGCAGATACATTAAAAATAAAAAAATCAAACAAATTTCTATGTCTAAGCTCCATTTTCAAACAAGTCTGCATTTCCATGATTTCTAGAGGTCCTAACTTTGCTAAGTGCCCCCGCCCGGCTACTTATGAAGTAATTCTTAGTTCAGTAAAGCATGTTTTACACTAATGCTTGAATCAAAAACAAACTGTTATAATAAACAAAAGCTCCTCTGTTTCCAAACAGCAAGATAATATATACTGCTCAAAGATAACATCTGAAATACGGCTTTAAAACAGCCCAAAGTAAAAATGCAAACTTGTTGATGCTTGCTAAGAAATCTTGCAAGTAAAGTAAGAGTTATGCTTCTACTAAGCTAAATTCTTGATACTTACCTGGTGGAGGATTTAAGTAAACACCATTACACGTAAGCAATTTTTTCATGAACTGAAAATATTCCAGACTGTACTGCATTCGGTTATGCATGAATTGCACATTCTGCTTCCGTACACTTCTCTCGATGGCTGATGGCATAATAATCTGATGGGGTCTTGTGGTGATAGCAAGCTCAGATATGTATCTTATCAACTCATCACCCTGGTCTATGGTGTCCAGTCGTTCGTAAAAAAGTATGTAAGCATTCCACCACCTTTTCTGGCGCCTGTATGACATGCGCTTCATCATGTGATCAAATACCTCTCCCATGTACTCTCCGCCAAAACACTGGTTTTTCATTTCTTCATCGTCATCCATTTTACACTCTGTTACATCTCCATCATCAAATTTATACCAGCGATTTCTCTCACCATCTCCACCATTCCTCTGAATGATGTAAGAATAATAATGTCCCCCACTTGCTTGGCCGCTGTGCACCAGCACGCCCACAAGTCTGTATTTCGTGCTTCCTGCAGTCTCACTTTCAGACTGCTCATTCTGCTGTATCAACTGACTCTCCGGGTTTACATTATCTCCTTCCAGCTTTGCAACACCTGCGACTGTGTAAGGCTCCATGTCCAGCTCTCGAGGAAATTCAAAATAATCATTGAATTTGATTGCACATTCTCTTTCCCAGTCGTAGTCGAATCGTTTCAGTTGGATAGCAAGAACGGGAGGTAATTTTTTAATTAGCAAGCGCTTTACAGTATCAACCTAAAATAAACAGAGCAAGTTACTAGATGTTCTTTTATAATCCACTGCACAAAACAAACTATAAACCTGTATTATTAAATTCTCATCAAGACTAACTGGAGGTTACAAGTGTAAACAAACAAACGGCAATGAATATAATCAAGGTAATTCTGTCACAGTTGGCATTTCAAAAAATGCTAACTAAAACTAATAATATGGAAATAGCGGATGCCATTTGCTACCAATTGCAAAAATTAGTGACACAGACATTACTCATTGCCTGGATTCTATATTTTCATTGCTATCCAACCACGGTTACTTGATATTTACTGTTATGCTAATGAAGGTGGGCTTTGTTATGAGCAAACTGAAGAAATAAAATAGCAGCTAATATTTATTGGGCCATTAGGTGCCAAGTAATATGCTAAGTATTGCCTGAGTAGTAACACATTTAATCCTCATAAGCTCGCAGGCAGGAGCTCCTGAACGGTAATGAGCAGCAGCACAGAGACTGAGTCACTTGCCTCAAGTCTCAGAGCTGTGGGTGGCAGGCAGTCCAGCCTTACAGCTCACGTCTCAACCTCTAGACTTTAATACCTCTTTAAGTGGTGTGTAAATGTCAAAACGATACAGGTGACTTGGAGGTGAAAGAATTCGGGAGCCCAGGAAGATACACGTTATTTACTGTCTGTGTAAACGGACTCTCCCTAAGAGCTATTAAGCGCCCAGATAAAACTTGATCAGGTGGGCCTAAAAATGCTGATCCCAGTGTTTTTATTAAAAACACAAGCAGTAGAAGATATCTTATGTGACCAAATCGAGTAATGAAGGTTTCAGTAAACTTCTTGGTCCTTACAAGTAACTGGACATGACAGGAGAAATGTTTTCCTGTCAGCACTATAGCTTTTGAGGGGTTCAACAGCAGTTTGTTTGGGTACGGATGGAAAGTGTCTGTGGAACTCAGACAAGAGAAGGTGACAGTAAGCTATTATGACTTCTAAGATGTTCACTCTTATATACCTGTTTCCCTAGCCCTGCTGGCACTACTTTCTCTCAATCTTCTTTCCCTGAAAAACCATTGTACCAGTTATTTATTTATTTATTTTTTAAAAGATTTTATTTATTTGACAGAACCAGCCAGAGAGAGGGAACACAAGCAGGGGGAGTGGGAGAGAAAGAAGCAGGCTCCCAGCAGAGAAGCCCGAAGCAGGGCTCAATCCCAGGACTCTGGGATCACACCCTGAGCTGAAGGCGGACGCTTAACGACTGAGCCACCCAGGCGACCCATGTACCAGTTATCTTAACTACCTTCTGCTACCACTATAACAAAGCAGGGTAGGGAAAAAAATAAAAACAAAAGCAATGAACTTTCAAATCCGTTAAATCTAACTGTTACTTAAAAAAACCTGGATAATTCATACCTTTTTATTGCATTTTTCACAATGATATGCATTTGCACCTTCTAATAAATCTCCTTTGACATACTGTTCCAAAGAATCAAGAAGATTTTGGTGATTTCTAATGTCTACATTCAAAGTCGTAAAAGATTCTTCACACTCGTATCTAAAGATATTAAGAAATAATCAAAAAGGATTTCTTAGTTTTCTAAACATTTTTAGTTACAGACTTAATGAAAACTACATTTGCAATATTTATAATATGACATGAAACCTGTAAGTCACAGGATGTTACCAATAAATGACACATTTATTTGGCCACTTACCTAGTGTTGGGCACTACATTAGGTTGTCTACAGCCCATACACACACCAGGTTCTTTGTCTTCATGACAAACCTGCTACAGAAATAGCACCACCTCCACTTCAGAGATGAGGGAACTGGGGTTTGGAAAGGTTAATTTGGTCAAGATTACTAGGCGAAATCGTGTTTTGAAGCCAGGTCTGTCTTGCTTCACGGCTTAAGCTCTTTACAGTCTACCGTGCTGCTTCCACTGTCATCTAGTTAGGCAGTAATTCATGCCAAGGCCAAAGCATGAATTCATCAACTTCTGAAAAGGATATTTTAAACTATTAACGGGCTGAATTTTTAAATGGTCTTTCTTTTCCGTAATGGAAACCTAATAAAGCATAAATTTGAACACACCGAACAATAGGAGATAAGCAATCTGAGTAGGAGCCAGAATTCCACCTTGTGGCAATTTTCTACGAAGAGAAATTTCAGATCTCTAATGAGACACATTCATAAACACAGGACATGGGATGTGGGGAATACACTCTCAACCATCAAATGTATTCACTCAACAAATATATTCGGAGTGCCTTCCATATGTAAAAGTACTCTGGGATAGTCAATGTTGAAGACCAGTCCCTCATATTTGGGGCTTTTCAGTTTAGTTATGGGAAAAAAGGTACTCAAAGGTATTTGTAAGTGGCATGAATGGAATATGAAGTAGGTATTAAGCGTATTGCTACTATGATCAGGGAACGACCCATAAAAGAGAAAAAAGAAGTTAGAACTTATGACTTCACTTAGAAAGTAGGACATTCGAAGTTGAGAGAAAGCCAGCAAATTTTTTTCTGTAAAAGGCCAGATAGTAACTACTACAAGCTTTTTGTAGGGCCATGAGGTCTCTGTGACACTCCTGTTATAGGGAAAGCAGCCAAAGAATAGGTATAGAGGTAGGTATGTTCCAACAAAACTTTATAAAAAACGTATGTGTGGCTGGATTTGACCTACGGTGCATAGTCTGCTAACTCCTGATCTGGACAAATAATGCTGTAACACAAATAGACTTGGGACTCTTTATGTAATAACCTTCCAGCATGTAATAGGAACAAGACTAGTTTAGTTGTGGATCCAGTATTTGAACTTTGGGATCTTAATTATGATCATGCTTTCTGGACATTTTCACTTAGCAAAGAAAAGCAGTAATTTCCAAATGACTTTGAAAACTGTCTAAAACCAACCAAGGACTGATTAGAATAAATGACCAAAAAGTTGGCTTATTTTATCAGTAATTAAATCAAGAGGTTAAAGTGACAGTTTAATTGTCTACCCAATGCAAAAGGTCTTTCAAAATGACCAAAATTGTACAGGCTATGTGAATAATTACAGGGTCTTGTTCTGAATGAATGGTTTAACCTCACGGTAATTTCTCATTTATATACCATTACCTATCTGCCAATCATTTCCCTTTGATCAAAAATGAAGCACTCCCACCAGCCATACACACACACACCTCATGACTATGTAATACTGTCTGGGCTTGTAGAAAATACTATCATACTGTGATGTTCTGGTGAAAAGTGATTTTAAACCAACAGTAATCAGTAACACTCAAGAGAATTTCCAAAGTAAAACTCCCATGTAACAGGCATAAATGTGTTATCTACTAGTAGTGAGTTTTAATAGACATTTAATTATTATTATTATTGAGTCCTTAATCAAACAATTTCCCTTTTAAGTCAAAAACACAATTTGTCCAGTCAACTCTTGTTGTTTTGTGCTGAAAACATACTTTAAGGATAATGACCACAATCAATGCTAAAAATTAGTATTTCACTTATATAAGGAAACTGTATTCCATGTCTGTCATCTTCTAAGCTTAATGTACTTATGTTTTAATTACTTTAATTCTAAGATAAAGGGCAAATTTATGAGTAACACCTGTAAGCTATATTTGCAAAATGCCATTTGATTTCCCCAGTAATTATCACACATAAAAGGAGCCAAAAATTATTTGACCAAACCAAACCCCCCAAAACCAGAAAAACAAAAACCTCCACAAACACACCACCACCACACACAAAACCCAAACCCACAACAGTAAGGTATGCACAGTATATAATTCATCCAGTCTCAGGTATAAATTGTGGCATACTCCACTTTTGTACATAACTACTAGTAAATATTTTATTTTTGTTAGTAAATAAACAGTACAACTTTAAATATACAGTCAGCACTTACCTATGTGGGCAGCCCTGGCAAATCTTCTGATCAGCAAAGGAACCTCCTAAGACTTTACTTAGCATAGCTGGATGTCCTAAGGCTTTCAAAGCTTCATCTAAACTATCCACCAATGAATTAAAAAACTCTAAAGCATCATGCTGTTCACGCAGATTAACAGGCTCACCCCAAAGCCTAAGAAATGAACAGAAAAAAAATACAATGTTTTCTCAGGAAAAAAAGCCATACAACAACAAATGAGAATACATAAACTGAGATCCCCACCCCCCTCAACTGCATGAGGAAGTAGAAAAAAGTAAACGCTCTTTATGTATAGCGTGCAGTGTGAGAGAAAGTGAGTCTAATAATGCAAGTGGCGCTCCAGTGGGGAAGAGTCACCATGAGTCACCATGAGACTGTTGGTGTGCTTGAAGGATACTACCGCTCCAGCACTGGCACTGCTTTAGGCAACCTGGTACACACATGCATTTTCAACCTAGATGAAGACACGATATGGTGGATCTCACTCGTATGTAGATGTTATAATCACTCTTTGTCTCATGTTGCTTAAACTCAGGTTATAGATACAGTTCCAAGATTTATTTACTCTTAATTAAATTACTTTTTCCAAGTGAAAAGAGAAAGCTTTGACTTGTTTTAGAGTTGATCTCTTTTGAGTAATCTGAGGACTTAAGTTAGACAAATCGATCTTGAGAAAATAAACTATCGATTGTATATACTACAAAAATGAGGACTGCTAAAATCCTAGGCACTTCTGGAAACTATCAATAATATCTAATTTTGTATTTACAGAGTGACATACATAGAGAATAGAAGTGTGAATGCATTCTAAGTGAGAGATAACGACAAATGTATTTTAAATATGCTAGAGGAATTGTCTTCTGATCAATTTTTTGTAACACTTTTTCTATGTAGCAAATAATCTCATTGTATTATATTATACTGATATTTTTTAATTTGTTTTTTTAAGTAGGCTCCATGCCCAAGATGGAGACCAACGTGGGGCTTGAACTCACAACCCTGAGATCAAGACCTGAGCTCAGATCAAGAGTCAGATGCTTAACCGACTGAGCCATCCAGGTGCCCCTCCAATTATATTTTCGACTTAAATTTGATCCAGTGAGTTTAAAATAAAACATGTCCTTATTGTTAAAATCAACTTGTTTCATTACTGGAAATGACACCAATCCATTCTATTAATTTTCAAATTATGATCGATTCCCCACACTTTTGACCATTTAGTCAACCATTAATTACAAAATGGAAAAGATGAACAGATCTGTTAAGACACCAATTATCATCAATGATCAGACAAACTGATACCATGTATCTCCCAATGCAATGCAATAAGAAGCACATAACACCACCTACTGTGGTTTTCTTGCCAAAAACATTTAACCTGAATCTAATCATGAGGAAATAACCATACAAATCAAAATGAGAGACGTTCTGCAAGACAACGAATCTCGACTCTTAAAAAACATCAGTGCCATACAAGTCATGACAAGTTAGGGAGATTATTTTAAAGAAAACTAAAGAGGTAACAACAAAATTCTTTTGATTCCTTTCAGGATACCAGTCTGGGATTGAAAAAAAAAAAAGCTACAAAGAGTATTTTTGGGGAAATCAGAATATACACTGATGAGTATTAGGCATTATTATTTTTTAAGATTTTATTTATTTATTTGACAGAGAGAGACAGCCAGCAAGAGAAGGAACACAAACAAGGGGAGTGGGAGAGGAAGAAGGAGGCTCCCAGCAGAGGAGCCTGATGTGGGGCTTGATCCCAGAACGCCAGGATCATGCCCTGAGCCGAAGGCAGATGCTTAACGACTGCGCCGCCCAGGCGCCCCTAGGCATTATTATTTATAAAAAATATCTTAAAAAATATTTAAAGGTAGATAAATTGTCTACATCCAACACGGGGACTCAAACTCACAACCCCAAAATCAAGAGTCGCATGTTCTACTGACTGGGCCAGCCAGGTGCCCCCATATTAGGCACTAGTAAATCAACATTAAATTTCATCGAGTGTGATACTGGTATTATATGTAAGTAGGAAAGTGTCTTTATTCTTAGCAGATACACAGAGAAGCACATGTAGGTGTGGGGGGGTGAAGGACCATGTTTACAACTTACTATCAACTGGTTTAGAAGAATCAAAACCCAAGTACAGTTAACACTTGAACAACACAGGTTTGAACTATGTGGATCCACTTATACATGGATTTTCCCCCCATACAGTACAGTACCGTAAATGTACTTTCTCTTATGATTTTTATAACATTTTCTTTTCTCCAGTTTACCTGACTGTAACAACATATTCTTACATAAAATATATGCATATAATACATATACAAAATGCTAACTGACATATGTTTATGTTATTGGTAAGGCTTATGTTATCGGTAAGGCTTCTAGTCAACAGCAGCAGGCTGTTCAGTTTCGAGGGCATCAAAAGTTATACCTGGATATTCAAACTGTGAGGGGAATCAATGCCCCCAAAACGCCCACCTATTCAAGGGCCAACTGTATACATATAAGCAAGCTTGGCAAAATGTTAATAACTGTTAAATCTGTTTAGAGTATAATATAAAAGGTGATCACTATACTCTACTTTGTCACCTTCTCTGTTGGTTTCAAGTTTTTCCAAATAAAACATTAGGTACTGGCTGGGGAGTGTGGTTAACTAATCCACATGTATCAGGAGTATATTAGGTGTCTAAAGTGAGAATCATCCAGAACTGCCAGTCTAGATAAACTGGAAGCTCCACTAGCATAGGAAGTAATTTAGAAATCAAAAATGCAAATGTATTGTAAGAGAGAAAACTATTTTTAGCTGAATGACAAATTTTAAGCTAGAAACACAAAAAGTGTGAGAGTAATTTGGAAGAGGAAGAACAGAAATGCTAAAAGCCTATGGCAGAGATGGGAAAGAAAGAACAGGAATAGTCAGAGAGGAGGGTGAGGGGTGTGCCAGGTGATGGGACAGAAAGAGTAAAAGCAGAGCTGGGAAGGAGGGTGGCACATGCAAGCCAATAGTTATGGATTAAGCAGGGAGCCTAGTTCAGGGAATCAGAGGAGTTTATATGGCGAGGCACAGGAAAGCCATTATACTATAAAGAAGTGGTTTCAAAAGAAATCTAAATAGTAGCCTTGTAGGGAAAAGGGAAGCTGCTCCGATAGAAGCAGGGAAGGTAGCCCGGGGTGGCAGTGTCACGTGACCCTCTGCTTCCCCTGCTCTCACGTGATGCAGAGAGACCTTGAAGAGATTCCAAGGAGTATTATTTAAAAACCCACTCCTATGAAGGATTAGAGCCTTTTTCTTTTCTTTCTTTTTTTTTTTAAGATTTTATTTATTTATTTGACAGAGATAGAGACAGCCAACGAGAGAGGGAACACAAGCAGGGGGAGCGGGAGAAGAAGAAGCAGGCTCCCAGCGGAGGAGCCTGATGTGTGGCTCGATCCCAGAACGCCAGGATCACGCCCTGAGCTGAAGGCCCAGGCGGCCCTAGAGCCTTTTTCATACACAGTAAAGAGAGTTAAGTGGTTGTACTGTGGTATTTTAGTACAGTACATGACACATAATAAGCAATGATTTAAAAAAGTAAAATAAAGTAAAAAAAAAAAAATCAAGATATAATTGAGAATTTTAATTAAGAAAAAAAAAAAGTATCCCATCTTTCCTAGAAAATTGTACATTAGGATAGCAAAGTTGTTGGTGAGGGAAAGTATCCCTTCACAGATAGATCTATTACTAGCTAGTAAATGCAAGAATGATAAAATGGGACTACTACCATTTTGTAACAACGATGAAATACTCTAGTCAATGATGATCAATGGCTGTGAGCATGGGATACAGACGTTACGTAACCTCTCCTCACTGATGTAAGCACTACTGTCTATAAAGTAGCACTGCCTATCATTTCAAAAAAAAAAAAAGAAAGAAAGAAAGAAAAGAAAACACCTTGATCTCATCAAGTCTCTAGATCTCACTCCTTATTTATAGGAAACACAGCAGACTGAGGAAAATAAAAAATACAAAAATACCACAGGGATCCTATCAAGAAAATCCAGATGGTCGGGAACTTCACAGGGTAAACTACCTTCTTTTTCCCAACAAACTGCAAGGGTGAAAAATGATGAGAACCGAAGAGAGTCATAGCAACATTTGAGGTATATGGACTTCACCTGGATCCCAATTTCAAAAAAATACATAGTAAAAAACAACTGTAAGAAAATGGAGTAAATTTGAACACTGACAAGGATATTAAGGATTTTTAAAAGACACAGTAATAGTAACATGGCTATGTTAAAAAAAAAAAGCCATTAGAGATACATACTGCAATATTTATAGATGAAAATGTGTGAGATTTGATTCAGAACAATCTGGAAAGTAGATGGGAATGTAGATTAAACAAGACTGGGCGTGTGTCGACAACTGCTGAGGCCGGGGGATGAATACATAAGGGCTCACATGGTTCTTCCTACTTCTCTGAATGTGAGAAGTTTTCAAAATAAAAAATTATTATTTTTTAAGAAGATTTTATTCATTTACTTGACAGAGAGCGAGAGAGCATAAGCAGGGGAGCAGCAGAGGGAGAAGCAGGCTCCCCACTGAGCAGGGAGCCCAATGCAGGGCTGGATCCCCAGACCCTGGGATTGTGATTGGAGCTGAAGGCAGATGCTTAACTGACTGAGCCACCCAGGTGCCCCCAAAATAAAAAATTATTAACATCTTAAGAGACTAAAGAATGCTGCCTCTCTAAACTATGACACTTTCTACCTATGACTTTGAAGACAATGAGAGAAAAACAAGTTTGATTGTTACAGCTGACTCCTGTATAATGAGGGGTGCTGTACCCCATGCAGTAGAAAATCTGCCTATAACTTCTGACTCCCCAAAACTTAACTACTAAGAGCCTACTGTTGACTGGAAGTCTTACCTACAACATAAACAAGCGATTAACACATATTTCATATGTTTTATGTATTATATATTGTATTCTCACAAGAAAGTAAGCTGGGGAAAAGAAAATGTTATTAAGAAACCACAGGGCAAAGAAAAATACATTTAAAGTACTTTACTGTATTCATGGGGGGGGGGGAATTCCGTATATAAGCGGACCTGTGCAATTCAAACCCATGTTCTTCAGGGTCAACTGTACTACTGCTTAAATATTAAACATAAAGGTGCCCTCCAACACGTATTTTATAAGTTTAATATTAGTGTGTGGAGATGTTCATAAAGGTTTAAGCAGTATCCCTATTACTGTCTATCTATAGTTTACCTGAACTGTTTCCAAAATCCTCTGGGCACATAGTACTGTAGTCGAGAAGCCGCTAAATGACCAAAGATGACTTGAAGGTGCCTTAGAACTCCAATATTATATTCTTTCCTATCTTCTGTTTTACTCAATGCTGGTTTGTCTTCAAATTGTTGAGGATATCCAAATACATCATCTCTGGGATCAACATTGCTCTAGAAATGAAAAAATATTAGTAAGTTAATCCAATTTTAAAGTACAGTAAAATATGTTGAGACAAACACCAGTCAGTGAACAAATGATTAATCACTTGTACTTCTATTTCTTATTTCCAAAGCACTTAACTTCCAATTTATAAATTTTAATTTACAACGTAACTGTTTATCCTCACCATTTCACAGAAGAGTTGTCATAAAGGAATAATCCTGACTGTATACTGGAAAGGCAGATAATAAAGGCAACACAGCACAGTAGGGTGTGGTGTTTCACGCAGACCGAAATGGACCCCAGTGCAGGCACTGCCACTGAGAAGCAGGCTAACTTTGAGCAGGTCAGCTACTTCACATTTCTTTTTCTTTTTTTTTTTTTTTAAATATTGATTGATTGGTGTATGTGAGAGAGAGAGAAAGAGAGAGAGAGAGCTCGCGAGCACACAGACAAGCAGAGGGAGAAGGAGACTCCCAACTGAGCAAAGAGTCTGGTGTGAGACTTGATCCCAGGACCTTGGGATCATGACCTGAGCTGAGGGCAGACGCCTAACCGGTTGACTGAGCCACCCAGGCGTCCCTACTTCACATTTTTTTTTTTTCAAGATTTTATTTATTTATGTGACAGAGAGACAGCCAGCGAGAGAGGGAACACAGCAGGGGGAGTGGGAGAGGAAGAAGCAGGCTCCCAGCGGAGGAGCCCGATGTGGGACTCGATCCTGGTACGCCGGGATCACGCCCTGAGCCGAAGGCAGACGCTTTAACAACTGCGCTACCCAGGCGCCCCCCTACTTCACATTTCTGAGCTTCAGTTTCCTCATGGGGATGTGTGGCTCTGGGGAGGATTCTGAGGTGCTCAGAACTATGAACAGTTAATAAAATATGCATATTAAGAGTAGTACTCTTCAAAAAATGCTGGAAAAACTAGATATCCTTATGCAAAAGAATAAAGTTGGACTCCTTCCTAACACTATATACAAAAATTAACTCAATACAGATCAAAGACCTGAAAGCAAGAGCTAAAATTATGAAATTCTTAAAACATAGGGTAAAAATGTCACAACTCACAACACTGGATTAGGTGGTAATTTATTGGCTAGGTCAGCAAAGGCACAGCTAAGAAAAGAAAAATGAGACATACTGGATCTCATGAAAATGAAAACCTTTTGTGCCAAGAAACTGGAACCCTTGTGCACTGTTGGCAGAAATACAAAACGGTGCAGCCATTGTGGACCTTAAAAAATTAAAAACAGAATTATCAAATGATCCAAAATTCCATTTCTGGATATATGCCCAGAAGAAGTGAAAGAAAGGTCTTGAAGAGAGATCTGTACACCAATACTCATAGGAGTACTATTCACAATCACCAAAAGGTTGAAGCAACCCAAGTGTCCACTGATAGATAAATAAAACAAAACGTGGTCTGTCCACACAGTGGAGTATTATTCAGCCTTAAAAAGGAAGAAATTTCGGACACATGGTACAACATGGCTAAACCTTGAGAAAATTATGTTGAGTGAAATAAGCCAGTCACAAAAAGACAAATATGATATGATTCCACTTAAATGAGGTACCTAGAATAGTCAAATTTGTAGAGATGGAAAGAGAACTGTGGTACCAGGGACCTTTGATATAGAAACAGGGAATATCCAGTTCCTGTCCATGAGAAACTTTCCGTCCAGGGATGGAAACAGTAACACAGGCAAAAAGCAAAGAACCAAAAAAACCCTAAAGTGCAGTGGCATGCCTAGACAACACAGAGCAAAGGTACCATAAGAGCAAAGATGGAAATAAGTTTTTCACCTTATTTGAAATTGTGTATTTTGTCTGCCTTGTTTACTTCTTGCCAGTACAATTAGTTATCTCTCCCTGTGCTTACCCTCAATATCCCAGAGATGTGATGGGCTACAGAACTAGAATTTCAATTTCCACTCGGAGGAGTGATTCTTAACTGGGTATAGGTGTAAGCATTCCCACTATTAGCTTTTTAAAAAAGTAAACCATGCTCAGACCCTAATCCCTGGGATGATGCGTTTCAGTAGATCTGGGGAAGAATTGGGACAAGTCTATGTTTCAGAAGTCCTTTAAGTATTAAACTACCTCAGAGCAAATAGCTGTGGTGACTGAAGAGCGGGAAGGAGGAAAGAACCGCTGAAGATATTTACAATTAGAACACATTCTGGCTTCTCTCTGCAGTTCTCACCAACACCATGAACAGGGAAAGATAAAATAAAAAGAAATACAGGATGGATATAAACATGACCACAACTAAGTCTTGCAATATTCTCTTCTTTAAAGAGCTGTGCCATGGTAAGGTCAAATCTCATCCGCCACTACAACCTAACTTTTCCATAGCTTATTGTGCAGTGGATACTCAGTAGGGAACCTAAATTTTGTCACAAGACCATGTGACATTTGAAGAGAGAAGCCTGTTACCTAAGCAAGAAGAACTATGATCTGGGGCAAATGTAAAAGCAACCTAAAAGCAAGCACAGATAATGAAACTGGCATAGTACACAACTTAGCATAAATTAGTGGAGATATATTTTAATATATCAGGTAGAAAAGTGAAAACATAATTTAAATTGTTATAAAAATGAAGATCCTTATCATTATGCAAACTCCAAATTATATTAAACAGTTCACACACAAAAATTGAGTATGTGAACTGCTGCTTTAAAAACACATAAACCATCATGAAAATTAACTGTAGTATAAAAGTCTGGTAGCTAGTGAGCACTAGATTATGTCAAGATATAGCAATCCATGCTGGGAGACTCCGGCTTTATTTTCAAATATACATCAACAAGTCCAATGAAAGTACAACATTCTGTGAGAGAAAATGACAGTATCTGGTAGCAGAATTTCAAACAGAAAACAGAAATGCTAAATAAAATTTACCTCATTGTCCTGCTTCTCATCCCCAGACATATCATCATCTACATCACTACCTGTGCCTTCAATTGCAAGAATACCGTTCCTGATGGAGGGAATCATGTAAAGTTGCTGAATCACAGAATTCATGTAACAAGTAGCACCAGCATTTTTCAGCCCCACAAATCCTTTAGGTGGGCGGGGTCCAACAGGTGGCAGATATTCCCACTCTGTAAGTGCTTCACAAGCTGAGAGAAGGGAAAAGACTCTTGTAGCACGAACACAACCATTCTGTCCACTTTTAGCTCTATTAAGCTGATAAATTAACATTACCAACAATTCCACTACTTTTCCAGCCAGCTGAAGCAGTATACTGAGTATGCATTTCCCCCTCAACAAACTGAAGGTATGCAGCAACTTGCACCACGACAGGGATTCTTATTCTTACCCCACCATTTGAAAACCTGTGTTTCACCTGGTGTTGCTTATACAGAATGTCAGAAGCAGTCTCCTGAGATGGTATAATGCTAATTTCTATGTGCCCACCTTATTATTTTTATTTTTTAAAGATTTTATGACACAGAGTACAAGTGGGTTGGGTGGGGGACCAAGAGGGACAGAAGGAGTAGGAGGAGCAGGGAGCCCAATGTGGGGCTTGATCCCAGGACTCTGGGATCATGACCTGAGCAAAAGGCAGATGCTTAACCCACTGAGCCACCCAGGCGCCCTCTATGTGCTCACTTTTAGTTTTACTGTTTAGCCATTATGAACTTTAATTTTTTTCTACTTTTGTACGTTTTTAAAAGTGTCTTCAAATTCATTCTGACATGTAATGTTAATATAAATAAACCAACGTATTATATAGCTTGTTCAGTTTTAAAGCATCCTAGGATCACCCGGGTTCATAGCCAGGTTCTGTTGTTTACCAACTCTTTTCACCTTCAGTCAAGCTTTTGCTTCCTTCATAATTAATGTAGTAAGAGTAACACTTGCCTGCCTATAACTGTAATGTTATTTTGAGGAGCTAATGAAATAGTGGATTTGAAAGTTCTGTGAGAATTGTATATCACCATGTCTCCCTTTACCTAGTGTAAACCTGGAAACAGTGTAAATATTATCACTGTCTATGGGACTGGTTAAATAAATTATAGTATACTGAATTGAAAAGTATATAGCCAATAAATGGAATTAGGCAAATATGTATATGTCGTATAGGGAACAACTGCCGATATATTAAGGGGAAAACAAAGTGAAGACACTGTGTATACTATATGACAATCTGTGGTTAAAAACAAGAAAAACTAAACCAAAAAAGATTTCGTATGTGGATTTTCCATACAGCGATGCTCGAAGGACAGACACAAACTGACGATAATGGTTACAGAGCTATCAAAGGGGAGCCGAGACTAAAATGGGCAGGAAACATACTTCTTAGTATGTAGCTTCTTTGGTACTTCAAATTTTTACCATGGAAATGTACCATTTAAAAAACAAGCAGCCTTTTTGTTTCTGCCCTCTTCGAGCCTGTGAAGGGATACTCAGAACAGAACTTCTGAAACAGCAAATATATCCGGAGGGCTGTGGTCCAAGGCCACTTTCTGTTGGCTAGCAGTGGGGTCCTCTAAAACCAGAGTGAGCACACAGCTCATCTTAAAACTGAAGGTGTTGATTGCCCAAGATGAAACAATTCTATGTGGGCAAGAGATGTGCTCCCATGTACAAAGCTAAGGACAACACACTCACTCCTAGTGGCAAACTGAACAAAATCGGATGAATCTGGGGAAAGGTTACCCATGCCCATGGAAGCAGTGGCATGGTTCATGCCAAATTCCAAAGCAAGCTTCCTGCTAAGGCCACTGGGATACGGAATCTGTGTGATACCGTATCCCTTGAGGGTATAAGCTTATTGAAAATAAAATGAATGTGTGGATTTGTTAAAAACAAAACAAAGCAACCCTGAACAAACAAAAGACTCTTCTTTAAAGTTCAAACAAAACAAAACCCCCAACTTACTATATATGGATTTGGTAGAATACATAGCTAATGGTTTAACCTCTTAAGCAGTTTAATCGGAATCTCCTAAAATGTTACTTAAAATGTCCTTATATTCTGAAATACAACATATCAAAAAATATTTTCATGTGTTTTTAAAGATTTACTATAACCAACTACGTCCTTAAGCTTTGTAGATAAACACTGGTTTTCTCTTAAATTATTTGTGTTTAATTTCTTATTTCTGCATTTCCAGTCATTTAATATTGCCCTCACCCTAATTTTTAGCCTACAGTCTACCTCAAGGGCTTCATGTGAGCATTAACTGAGGACATGAAGTGCATTAGAATGTTATCTTCTCACATTCTAATCTTTAAAACCAGATTTTCTTTGAGCTCATATGAAAATAATATTAAAGAGCTTCTAAGTGAGGGCCTGAAAGGTTTTCCAAGGCATGCAACTTGAGTTTTAAATTTGAACTCTGGCATTCATTTTGACTACTTACTACTCTATGGTTTGGGTTTTATTCCAGGTTTGACTGAGATGAAATTTATTTTGCTAAAAACTCAAACTCCTTACAGGAGACATTTAACAAACACTTGAAAATTTTTCTACATCAAGGCTCTTTGCTTGTAATGGTGTTAAATTATACATCCATTTCCTACACATGTTTAACTAGTTGGTCAAAGAAGAACATGAGTTGATGATGTTTCCTAAAAAAAAAAAAAAATAGGAAAATAGAATTTGAACAAATTAGAGAATTATCTGTCATCACAACACTGTATTTTACTATACTTACTAGTTATTGCCGTGCCAATATAATACATTTCAGTCAAAGAATCTACTATCTGTTTGAGATTCCTCACGCAGCCAACAGCTAATGCTACAAGTAACTCAAAACCAGCGTTAATGGTGGCTGGGGAGCTACAGACTGGAATTGCCTGTTCAGCGGGCAGCTCTCCGTTTCTCATATATTGCAGGTAAACATTGGATGCAGGAAAGATGAAATCATCAATTAATTCCTACAAGAGTTGAAAAAAGATTACATATTAGCAATTACATATGTTATATAATGTTATGTATTTATATAGTTATATTTCTATAATGTTTATATGTATAACACAAAAAGTTGTGTCTATATAAATTTATCTTTTTTAAGGAAAGAAAGAAATGTCTTTTGGGAGGAAATAATGTTAAATTACTTGTCAGAATTAAAGATACCATTGTATTTGAGAAAACTTACTTGGATTTTCTAATAAAAAGATTCCACTTCAAAACAGTATTTACTCCAACTAACAAATATACCAAATTTCTCTGATTAAGTATCAAGAGCAAGTTGACTGTAGTACTTAACATTTTAAATAAGTTTACTCCATGATTTTTTTAAAAGACTTTATTTATTAGAGAGAGAGAGAGCAGAGCGAGAGAGAGAGCACAAGCAAGGAAAAGGGACAGAGGGAGAGGGAGAAGCAGGTACCCTGCGATCATGACCTAAGCCAAAGGCAGATGCTTAGCTGACTGAGCCGCCTAGGTGCCCTATGTTTACACCTTTAATTGTATGTATACCAAACTAATTTTGAATAAAAATAACATGTACTAAAATGATACTTTTTGCTTCCCTGAGTTGACACACATGTGAAGAAAGTCATTAAAGAAATATGATAAACAAGATGCAGTCTCACAAACATGTCTTGTTTTAAATAGACCAATAAAGTGAAAAATTCAGATTTTCTAAATAAGAAAATTCAATAGCGTGTATTTACTTTATTAAATACATAGTACCTTATATTTTATTTACATACAAAATTTACAAACTGTATTTAAAAAATTACTGTAACCCCTATAAAGATTCTTAAAAAGCAGAAGACAGAAAAAGTCAAGATAATACATCAAAGACATGATATTATAAGCCAACCAGACAGATTTGGTAACAAACATTTATCCGGTCACGATATCTAGTTTCGGACAAAACTTACTTTAATGAGATTAGCACCTCCTTTTTCACAACCAATGTGATACTTTTTCTCAGGAGTCTGAAAGGCCAGTAATTCTTTTGTTACCCCAAGGTGGCCTTCCAAGATCGTCTCTTCAACACCGGTTTCACCTGTTCTTTTAACATCATCCTGCCAAAGAAAAAAATAACAAATGCCTAACTTATGGAAGGGAGGTAGGAGGGAGAGAGGAGCCACAATGAGAGAATTAGACATACATGAGGTAATTCCCCTAAACCTTTCCATTCTTTAAAATTTATATTTATTTTTTAAAATCAATCAATCATACAGTATAGCATTAGTTTCAGGTATACAATATAGTGATTCAACACTTCCATACATCACACAGTGCTCATTGTGACAAATGCCCTCCTTAATCCCCATCACCTATACCCCTCATCTCCCTCTACCTCCCCTCTGGTAACCATCTGTTTGTTCTCTATAGTTAAGAGAGTCTGTTTCTTGCCAAAGCTTTCCCTTCTAAGCATGATGAAGTTCTCTTCACAACTTTCTGAGGGCTATAAAAGCTACGAATCTATTTAGAAATAAATTCTCATACAATTCTGAGTAAAGAGTATCCAGTATTAACATCAAGAGTTAAGTGCTAGTCTATGTACACTAATTTTTGATGAGAACAATTCAAACGTTTTCGAAGATGAAAATTTGCAAAAAGGCCCAAGATTCTAAAATGGAAGAGGGTGAAAAATTAGTATTTCAAGTTTCAAGTAAAACAAAGTATTTTACAAAACTAGCTCTGCATTCATTCTGTGAATCATAAGTTACTAAGACCCACCATCATGGAGTATATTCTTTGGTCCTTTTTATTACTCTTTGGTGTTTTTCACTTAACCAAAATGCTCAAAACTACAAACTATCAATGAATTAAACATGCTATCGATACAATAAACACAGTATTAAAGGTAACTTACCCTAATTCTCTTAAGCCAATCAATTTCATTATTGAGAAGAACTTCAGCATTGGGTATGTTTATATTACTATTGTAAGCATAATTAAGAAGGTGTCTTAAGAGGGTGAAGTAGTCGCCCGAATGCTTAGCTCTCTCTCTGGCTGTGCTCTGAAACAATCAAGAAGAGTAATGTGAATTCACATGTCCATGCTGAAAAGCCACTTTTTAAAACCCTAGAGTTAACAGAGGACTAAAATAATATGGAAAGTTATGAATATTTATTTAACAAATATAGGCTGTTCTAACTTGAATATAAGCTAAAACCATAAATTCCTGAATGCCTTGTTTAAAGAATTAATCACATTGAGAAGCATATTAAAAAATGTCTCACCCCCAACACGGTAAAGAGCAGAGTAATGAAGAAAAGTAGAGGCCTGTGTCCCATGCAACATCTGGTGCACATTAAAAAGAACTGCTCCTGTGCCACCTGGCGAACAGTTCTGAAATAAAAATGTTTCACATTTAACATATTATTTGCACAAAGTAAAAAAGAAAGAAAAAAGAGATTCCAACAAGGGTCTCTCTTTGGGGGGTAGGGTGGGGTGGGATAAGGGTGAATTAAAAGTAAAAATACAAGGATACAAGGTAACGCCCCGGGAAGCCCGCAACTTAGAACACATGAACTTAGGCTGTATGGCAAGAACTATAACCTCAAATCATCATAGAAGAGTTTGAGGGATACCCTGTAACACCCCCCTCTTGGAACAAGCTGGAAATGCTCTACTGGATACAAGATACCTACAGTGAGCCTAACAAATCTTTTGGGCTGTCCACAAATTTTTTACCCATTGTGCTTTGGAGCAAACAACTCTGTAGGAATTCTGTTGCAATTACAGTAAGGATGATGCTGCAATGTCCCTTTTATTACAGTAGTGGTTCCCAAAGCATGGTCCCCAGATCAGCAGCATTAGTATCACTTGCGAACTCGTTAAAAATGCAAATTATCAGGCCCCTTCCTGGACCTGCTGAATCAGAAATACTGGGGGTGCTACCCAGCAACCTGTGTTTTAATAAATCCTTTAGGTGGGGCGCCTGGGTGGCACAGCGGTTAAGCGTCTGCCTTCGGCTCAGGGCGTGATCCCGGCGTTACGGGATCGAGTCCCACATCAGGCTCCTCCGCTAGGAGCCTGCTTCTTCCTCTCCCACTCCCCCTGCTTGTGTTCCCTCTCTCGCTGGCTGTCTCTATCTCTGTCGAATAAATAAATAAATAAATAAAATCTTTTTAAAAATAAACAAATAAATAAATCCTTCAGGTGACTTTAATGTGCACTAAAGATTGAAAACCACTGTATTATACAATATTCCACCATGACCCACAGGAAGAACTTGTCTCTGATCCCAGTAGTGAGAACTTTACCTGATCATTACGTATCCTTTAAAAAAAATTATATACTATATAGATCTCACTAGAGCAAACGTCGAAGAGGGTAGAGGATAGAGACATCACCTATTTACTGTTGTGCCTCAAGAACCTAGAATAGTGACCAACATATAACAGGTGTGAAGAATCAGTTCAGTTACCAGATGCATAAATGCTGTTTCTTTTTAAGATAGTGGTCTGTCTCCATTAGAAAGTAAGCTCTTTCAGGGCAGGGCTTTGCCGATGCCAGAGTTTCTGATACCTGGAACAACACCTGACATATGGGGAGACGCAAGTATCTGCTAACCATCTGTGTATCTTATGGACACTGCAAACTACATTTCACGGAAAACTATCATGTTTCTGTCTTTGTGTTAGCCAACAGAGAGCTTAGAACCAAATTTATAGCTCAGTGTAAAGGACTTCACAGCATACATTTCATGTACTAACCTCCCTCTTGGATGTTTCTAGGTTTCTAGAAACCCGTACGTGGTCTTATAAAAACCAGGACTTTAGAATCAGAAGCCTTGTGGGTTAAATTTTATGGAACCCAAGTAAATTGAAGTCAGGAGTACCTAAGTTTTCTGGGGAGAAAGTCCGTAACTTTTATTAGATTTTCAAAGGTGTATGTCATTCACATTGTCCTAGTTTACTTTTTTAAAACTTAGGTATGCAGCCCAAATAAAGTAGGGATCTATAAAGCTAGTAATTGTCATTTCCTGATGAAATCTCCCTCATATATACAGACTTCTATAATGTTTTCAAAGAAACACGTGCCTATCAACAAATCATGTGGCCTGTACCTTTATGACATACTCAAAATCTCCTTTCTCACCACTTCTAATACCAGCCACTGTCATCTTTTATTTGGATTAATAGTCTGTTTTTCCTGACAATTATCTAGAACTTATTCTCAACAAAGCAACCAGAATAAACTCAAAATGTTAGTAACTAAGAGCACATCATTCCTCTGCTTTTCAAAACCCTACAATGGGATGCCCATCTCATGGTAAAAAAAAAAAAATCCATGTTGTTAGAATGATCTATGAAATCCCAACAAGCTACCTGTTAACTTTCTGACTTCATCTCCTACAGCTGCCTATCCCTCACTCACTGCTCCAGCCACACTGGTCTCCTTGCTGTTCTTTAACACATCAGGCATGTTCCTGCCTCGGGACATTTACATCTGTTGTGCCTTCTGCTTAAAACATGCTTCCCCCATTATCTACATGGATCACTACCTTCCTCTTTCAGAGCTTTGTTTAAAGGTCACTTTCTTAGGAAGGCTTCTCTATTCTATATAAAACCAAACTCTATTGACTCCCCACGACTCCTTATCACCTTCCTTGCTTTATTTCTCTCCATAGCATTCATCACTAACATACTATATATTTTCCCACACAGCTGCCCCTTCCCACTACCCATCTCCTTTAGTTCGTAGACTCCAGGAAGGCTGACATTCTGCTTTGTTTACTGCTATATCACTAAGTAGCTAGGATAGCGCCTGATACATAATATGTACTTGTTAAATTATTTACTGAGACTGCCTACCATATTAAAATAGAGCACTACTTAGGTCTCAGCATCAAAGTCCTTCTGTAAACTGAGTCCCACTAATCTCGTTTACAGTATTATCCGTACTCCTCTTTCACACATCAAACCAGACTACTCAGCTTTTCTCTGAAAGCACTACACACCAGGGATGGCAAACTCAAATGTCTTCATCAATGAGAGGTAGGTAATATAAAGGAGTTAAACAGCAACAGGCGCTAGAAGGGGCTGGAAAAAAATACAGCCACCTCAAGGAATTTAAATCCAATTGTGAGTGATTATAGTAAACTTAGGAGTGTTATGATGTGGAAACAGACCTCATCTAATATGAACAGAGGTCTGGGAACTTTCCAGAAAACTTACTAGAAAATGTGGCATTAACTGGGTGTTATACGCAACTAATGAATCATCGAGCTTTACATCGGAAACCAGGGATGTACTGTATGGTGACTAACATAATATAATAAAAAATCATTAAAAAAAAAAAAAAAGAAAGAAAATGTGGCATTAAAGTTGAAACTTACAAGCAGCAGAAAGGGTCAAACCGCGGAGTGTTTATAAACCAAACATAAATGTTTAGCCCTAATTCAAAGGCAATGGGAAGGCACAGAAAGACTTTTTACCAGGTAAACAACACGATCATGCTTGGCAAAGATCACGTTGTCTGCAGTGTGGTCACAGGATGAGAGTAATACTTCAGTGGTGCAGCACTGGGGTGGGAAAATTAAAGATACTGCAGTTGTCTGGGCAATGGATGCTGGCTGCTTAGACAAAGGCAGAAGCAGTATAGAGGAGGAGGACAGTGTATGGAGTCCAACAATACAGAAGTAAAAACAGCATAATGGGGACTGAGATTTTGGGGGAGCACCGCCAACCCCTATCTTCCATTTGTATGCACATATAAGTCTTACCCAAACCTGAGCTCACATGTTGCATTCTTCACAGAACCTTCACTTCTGCTCTTTCCAGGTAGAAAGTAACTTATTCCTTTTTTGGGGGGGGGGGGTAAAGATTTTATTTATTTATTTATTTGACAGAGCAAGAAAACACAAGCAGGAAAAGCATTAGAGGGAGAGGGAGAAGCAGGCTCCCTGCTGAGCAGGGAGCCCGATGCGGGACTCGATGCCAGGACCCTGGGATCATGACCTGAGCCGAAGGAGACCCTTAACCATCTGAGCCTCCCAGGTGCCCCTCCTCTTCTAATTCCTAGAGCACTTTGCCTCTTATGACACTAATTTCTCTCTCAAAGTACCCTGAGGACAAGAACTATCTTATGTGACTTTGGACTTTCATTGCCAAGCACACAGTAAGGACTCACGTTAATTTGCTCATGTATTATAATTATACAGAGTATAACTGTGTGGCAGAAAGTTAGAACTCAAGAGGTAGGACTCTGTCCTATAACTTTAGCCATAGTTCCGTCAGCAGCAGTCTACTTCTGAGTTGCTACAGAATTAAGGGAGAAAACATACATGGGAAATGCACTATACATAGGTGTACTGGTTAGTAATATTATGCAAGTATAAACTATAGCTAAAGGGCAGCCCCATGTATGCAGGACCACAATCCTGCATCTGAAACCCCTGGGGCTGGATGTGTTTAGGGATTCAGATTTTAGAAAGGTAATGCCAACAAATTATGTTCAACTCAGGTTTGTTATCAAATTCTTACAAATTGGAAATAAGGGCCTTTGAACCTGAAAGGCAGGTGAGGGTCAGTACGAGAGAAGAAAATCAAGATACCTAAAGCTCAAAATGATCTTGATCTTAGAAGACCCCTTCTGTTGTTGAAGACAAGGCAACAGAGGCATATTTAGATAAAGTACTATCTATAGAACTTACTTCATTGTGTGAAATTTCAGGGAAAGGAGGAGGGAAATGGTTCTAATTCCCCGTAAGGGGGAATTTTCATAAAGGGTAGAGGGCAGAAAACCTGTAAAACCAAGTTCCTAATTTAGTTTAGATTTGAAAATCAATACAGAATAAAACATTTGCTACCTCTGGGTCTGACTTCACTAAAACTTTTTGGATAATCACCTTTCCTCTCCTCCTTCTCCCCTCTCCTCCTTCTCCCGACGTGTTATTAAACAGAACCAGACTCACTTAACCTGTTTATTTTTCTTCACATACAGGGTTATCTCATGATGATCAAGTCTTCTCAAGGAGATAACAAGCACAGTCTTATGGGGGGGAGGAGTCCTGTCAAAGGATTTTCTGAATTTCAAGGAAATTACTAAGGAATTCTAAAATTAGTCCCAACTAATTCACTTTACAGTATCCCCTGGAATGAGCAAGTTATATCTATTCCATTAATGTACGTGGTTTTTTTTTAAGCTTTATGATAGGTTTTATTTCAGCAAACTTTATTTTGACTTTACATTAATTTCATCAGTGATTTCTGTCATTGCTGAATGGCATTTGAGAGAATAAACCAAAGTGAACATTTTCTGTCTTTTCACAAAATATATGTAAGACAGATTAATTACATGTAACAGTGACACTAATCAGAGCTCCAGTTTAAAGTGTTACCCCATGAAGGTCAGGATGAGAATGACATGAGGATGGAAACCAACATTTTCTACAAATCTGACTGACCTGCACAAAAAGGAGTCCGACAAAGTTTATGTCACTGATCAAATGATCCTGAATTGAAAACAAGGGCTTTATATAGTTGCTCTTTGTTCTCATTATAAAATGCAGAAGTTTTTACCATAACCCTGACTTGTGAATTTCATACTGAATTAACAATTTCTCTTGAAACAAACAAACCAAAAAAAAACCCCTGGCATCTATATATCCAAGACAGGAGGCGAATGTCCTGTTTAACTGAAATCTTCTAAACCAAGTTTTTAAAATGGGCTAAAATATAGATCTCTTAGGTGAATCTAAGTTCTGAAATTAGAAAAAAAATTAATTTTACTTTGAGATTTAATGTTGCCATTTTGCAGAGACTAAAACCAAAGCTAGGTCTAGGCAAAACGTGGTCAAAGAAAATTTTCCTAAACATTATCATGCTATGGACAATAAATACTTGATTTCTGGGACAAATTCTGCTAGCATAAATTAATTTCTGCATAACAAAAGATCAAGTTTCTTACAATTAAAAAAGATACTTACTTGCTGTGACAGTGCAACAGTAAGTCAATAATGAATGTCTGCCAAGCCTTTTCTTTACTAAGAGCATCCAAGGCTGTCGGGATCAAGGCAAAACATAACGTCATCACTTCCAATGCTTCACAGCATACCTGTTCATCTTCCAAGTCTGGCTCATTGCCTGCATTGGTCTGTAAAATTATGGTCAGAGGCAAATTACCTAGAGATGCATTTTAAGAAAAATCTCATACGACTTCAAGTTAGTGCTTAAAACTTACAGACGCACTTAAACCATTTGGCCTCAGCTTCTCTACCTGCAACTTGAAAATCGTTTAAGAATAGTATGGAAATGATTAAACTAGACAATGAAGTCTAATTCCAGTATTTTGGTACATCCCAAGGAGCAATGAAGGAGCACACTCAGAATACCACCTATTTCTTTGTCCTTCAGGCTCCTAGGGACCTTGTGAAGCCAACAATCATTCCTTTCTTAAGAACCACTCTAGCACTGCAGAGTTAGGAACTTATGACTAGTTCCAAAATGTAGCGTACCTGTAGTGCCATTTTATTCTAAAGCAATTTTCTTAGACACTTGTTCAAGAAGGTTTTACAACCCAAAGTATGCTTGGGTAGGTAGCTAATAAATCCTAATCTGACTTTATCAAAAAGTGATGATTATAGCATATGCCTAAAAAAGAACAAGCATTCAGATACTAGCTGAATGGGGCCCCGCACCTTGGTGGTTCAGTTAAGCGTCCGACTTCAGCTCAGGGCAAGATCTCGAGGTCCTGGGATTGAGCCCCATGTCAGGCTCCGTGCTTAGTGGGGAGTTTGCTTCTCCCTTCTTCCTATGCCCCTCTGCCCACTAGTGCTAATAAATAAAATCTTTTTTTTTTTTAAGATTTTACTTATTTATTTGACAGAGAGAGAGAGTACAAGTAGGCAGAGCAGAAGGCCTCTGGGAGAGGGAGAAGCAGACTCCCTGTGGAGTAGAGAGCCTGATACGGGGGCTGACTTGAGCTGAAGGCAGACACTTAACTAACTGGGTCACCCAGGCATCCCTATAATAAATAAAATCTTAAAAACAAACAAACAAAAAACTAATTGAATGCCCGGGCACTGTATCAGACAGATGCTACCAGGCTATCCCAGGAAAAACAGGGTCATGTTGGCCATAAAAAGGAAGCTCTACCAAGCCCAAAAGTTCTATAAATTTAACTTCCTCTTCTAAATGTTCAGCAGTGATTATAAGGGGCAAGTACATGTAACAGGAAATGAAAGAGTCAAACACAGCCTCACTTCTGTAAATAATTTGCTTAATCTAAGGGAAGGTCAGAGATGATACGGAATTGGCTGACACTCTTTCTACCTTTGACTGCTTTAACAGACAAAAATATTTAAATGCCAGGACACCATAGCTGATAGTTAACTAAACTAAAATTTACATAGGACAGAAAGATGATGAAAGAAGAACTGGAGAGAATAGGAAAAAGCAAATTCAGGAGGCGATCATATCTAACTCTAGTGAGAAGTAGAAAAACATCTTTTCACATTTGAAAAAGCAGCTTCATGGAAGGATTCTGAAGTACTCTTTTGAAATAGTAAAACTTTACCGTATTCTCATCTTACCTATAGCTGCCATTTAATTTTCAACCATGAAGATGCAAATGACTGGATTTTAAAGATAGCGATGTAATGATTCAGCCTCATGCACAATTAAACATTAATTTAAAAGAAAATATTTCTGAGATAATTCTTACCTTCTCATAAATTTTAGTGATTTCTTCATTTGGGCTAAATACTAGCTGTAATGCCCCGCATCCTGATGCCCAGATGATTTTTTGAATAGCTCTAATTACACAGATATCAGGCATATATCTTGAAGCCTACGAGACAATGAACAATAAAAATGGTTTGATAGCGTATTAGAGTAAAACAGTAACTGGAAAATAAATGTTTCTCCTTGTAAAAGAAATAGGAATGGCCGTGAAGCAGTACCATTATCTTTAGGTTGCCAAACTGCTTTTGTCCCTTATTTTTTCATTTAACAGCAATACCACAAAGTATGCTCTCCAAGTTATTATCTGACCCTATATTACCTTCAGAAGCATCTTAAAAAGATTATAGAGATGATCCCATCACCATACTACTCCTTTTTTTACACATAAAAAATGAAAACCAAGTCCACACAAACACTTGTAAGGAATGGTCACAGCTGCTTTTTTCACAGCCAGAAGAGGAAAACAATCTACAGGTCCTTTGCCAAGTGTATGAATGTGGAATATTCATAATGGGATACTACTCAGCAGCAAAAAGGAATGGACTAATGGTCTACACAACACAGATAATTCTCAATGTTGTTATTCGGAGTGGGAGAAGTTAGACACAAAAGAACACACACTGTAGAATTCTACCTGTATAAAATTCTAGAAAATGAAAACTATTCTATAGTGACAAAAGATCACTGGTTACCTGGGATAGAGGGAAGGGACTGCAAAGGGACATACAGAGTGATGGAAATGTTCTGTGTCTTGATTATGGTTCGTGGTTTCATACACACCTGCATTTGTGAAGACTGAATTATGTACTTTAAATGGACGTTATTACACATAAAGATGATTCAAACTGCAAAGTACTAACGTTAATATTAGATAAAATTCGTGTTAAGGGAATTCTAGACCGAGACAGTGGTTAGAGTGAGTGGGCCTAGGAAATTTCAGCCTTAAATTGTGATAAGGGTTATTTATTAATTAAACAGAAGGTCAAACATAGAAAGAAACAGACCCTGCAGGATTTCACTTAAGTTAAACTTAAAAGTTTAATACTAACCTCATCAGATATTTGCTGAGCAAGACGAATGGACACATTTCTAAGCATGCATTCAGATGATGGATTAGGAATGCTCTGAAGGGCACTTTGTAGCACCACGGCTTGATCATGAGTAACTTGGTTGACCTGAAAATACAACCATTTTGCTTGAAGTAAGTAATTTGTACAGAACCAGACCCAACCACTTGCTCCCCACCCATCACCACTCCCTCAAAATGACCTCCCTTCCATATGAATACACTGCAGAACTGTGGAGACTTACACAAAAAGCAGTCCGTATCGCCAACAACATGGGCCTCTACTTTTTCTTGTGCCACAAGGTGCTACACGTCCCTCTGCAAACACCCATTCTAGATCAATTCAACTTCTGTCTCTATATGTGGGCTCAGTGTAAGTGATAAACTGAAGTGACAATTCCAACCCTATCTAAAGACTCAATAAATTACTCCACACCTCTTACATGTGTGCTCCTGGACAGACCCTGTTCCCATTTCCCCTGCTCATCATTTTCTTCTTTGAAAAGGAGGAACATTAAGGAGTTTCAGTCACAGCTATTGACATTTGTTACTACAACAGTATATGCGGTATTATTCCATATCGCATACTTAGTATAGTATCATATAGCTAATCAACATTCCAATTCCCTGATTAAGACCTAAGGCATTTATAAAAAGAAGAATCTATATTCCTGAAGCTTTTATCTTCTACCGGTAACTTAGTAAACCACCACTTGTAATGAATATAGAAAACCTCAAACTTTAGTCAGAATTAAGCGCAAAGTTTGACCTCTCATAAATAGACATTGAATTATGGCATGTCTTGAGAACTTCTGGTGAGATGGATCAAGGATGCCACCAAGGCAAAGGCAGAGTCCAGGGTCAGAATAAGCTCAGAACTGGAGGTTAAGCCTACTGAGGTGGGAAGAGAGGCTGGAAACAGACTAAGTGAATTACAACTTTCTTATTACCACCTGTATCTTCAAAACTGCCAGGTACAAGTTAAGAGAGATTCATATGGAGTTTTTATCAGGTTTAAAGTAATTGAAAGCCAAACAGGGTTTAAAGGAGCAGGGAGTACAGCCAGTAAAAAGCATTTCACTTTTCATATAAATTTAATAGATGAAAACCTCTATCGTAAGATATGAACATTTGAATCAACTCTGAACTCCAACTTTAAAAAATTACCGCTTAGTATTATAAATAAGACATTTTTAAAAAGTGTATTACCGATGTCATGGGATTCACGCCTTCTACACCTGGCTGACAAGCTTCTGCCACAGCTCGAACATGGCCATAGCCAATGGCAGTTAGCAACAATTTGGCTATTTTAAGAGCATTGAGGTAAGCACCCCTTCGAGTTTCCATATCTGCATTTGGTAGGAAGTTATTTCTGGTTAGCATGCTCAGGACAAGGGGTAGGCCACCACTTTTCAAAAAGTGAAATTGAAAATCAGAGGAATCATCAGCCAGAGGTGCACCAGCAGGCATTAACAAGGCATAGACCACCTAGAAAAAGAAAAGGACTGTATTAAAAGGGTTTAAAAAGATAACTTCTATTTTCCCTATTATCAGTGCTAAGAAATTCTTGACCATTTAAAAAATATTTCATTGTAAGTTTTACCCATGTTCTTCACATTACCATATAAAAAGATCAAGTTCAAAGAACATGAAATAAATTCAAAAGGGAAAAAAACCAACCTCTGTTAGGTATAGCACTTGTGAGGCTGAAGGACCAAAGAAAAGCGAGTCAAGAGATGGACTAAGGCTGCTTTCTCCAAGTTTGGCGTGGTCTAAACAAATAGCTCTTAATTTTTCTATTGTTGTGCTATCTGTAAGAAAACATGAGACACAGTCTAAAACACAAATAATCCATGCATTCATAGTATTTCACTTTTGATATTTTGAAGACTACTTCAGTATGGCGTAACTATCAATTCACTGAGTTATAGGCTCATACTTTATAAGAAATAGCCGGATCAGGATTGATTAAAAAAAAAAAAAAATCACAACCAACTAGGACTTTCTAATCAGTCAACCCAAACATGAGGGAGGCAATCTTCACCTAGTCAGAGACTTCAAATCAATGTGCCTCCTCAGCCACTAGAAACCTAAAAAATATAGTACACTTCAAAAGGAAGTCATCCTTACTGAAAAAAACAAGAGAGAAAAAATAAGCAGCTCTTCCTTCCAACTTCTCTGTTGTTCACCTTCATGACACTATGCATTAACTGTTTTATTTTACTGAAAGGAACTTAGTGGTACCTTAGAAACTGAATTTTAAAAGGAAAGACAGAGAAGGAAAAAAAAAAAAAAAGGAATACAGGCACCCCTTGCCTAACACCACTTCAGTGTTACGAAAGACCTACATTAGTACCTGTTTTCATTAGCCACAAGAAATCCAAAGAGGATTTTCATTTTTATGAAAAGAGGCAAAAGGCAAAAATAGCATTCAGTGTTTGTTTTGCAGAAAGCTGTAGAAGAGGCAGCGTGCACTGCCAAGCAGTGAAAGTGGCCCCACCAAGCTCCTTCCCTGGGAATGACACTCAGCATCAAGTCACCAGAGCTTTGGGCTGCCTCTGTGAGCATCTGTGCTTTTTCTTATTTTGTGCCTCCATTAGAACAAGAACAAGATGTGTCCTAAGGGATCAGAAAAGCCTAAGAGTGGTGTGGGGAACACTCAAAAAAATATTCTATATAAACTAATGGCAACGGCTTCTTTGTTTTACACCATTTTGGCATACAAAAGGTTTCACAGGAACACTCTACTTTTGAGTAGGAGAAACCTATAGTGATTAATATTTACCTCAAAGTAAGCACAGGGTCCCCCCTCCATGGTACTAAAACTTTAGTCTCTTTAAGATTTTATTTATTGGGGAGGGGGCAGAGGGAGAGAGAATCTCAAGCAGACTCCATGCTCAGCATGGAGCCCCATGTGGAACTCGATCTCATAACCTGACCCGAACCAAGAGTCGGACGCTTAACCGACTGAGCCACCTAGGCACTCCCACCTTTCTTTTAAATCACAGTGAAAAGAAACAGTTTAAAAACAAAACAAAAACCCCACAATACAATTTAGCATTATTTACCAAACATTCAAAATTAAGAATAGTCAATCAACTTTAGAAAGTACTTTGTTATCATGAAATTATTTCCAAGGTAAATGTGCTATGGTTAAAATACCACTTGATAAATAAGATTGCTTAAAAAAAATTAAAAGCTTTTTCTCAGGAACAAAGATAACTGAAAATTACTTTAATTTCCATAGGGCAAGCTAATTTTACAGGCTTTGAAATAGTCTAGAGGCACCTTATAAAAAATCTTCAGTTTATGGGACACCTGGCTGACTCAGTTGGTGGAGCATGTGACCCTTCATCTTGGGGTTGAGTTCGAGCCCCAACGCTGGGTATAGAGATTACTTAAAAAAAAAAAAAAAAAAAAAAAAAACAGACAAAAAAAACACAGATCTTCAGTTTGTGTTAAAAATGTCGGTTTTCCCTATTCTGAAGGGACAGTGACACATAATGTAACTACATAAAATATTAAGTTCTCATAATCAAACATTTGTGAATAACTTCAAGTCATTAATATGCATCCCCTGTATTATGTTTAATTGGTGATTAAAATGACATTATATCATTTACCAGTTTAATCTCTATTATTGGGCATTTAGGATTTTTCCAGTTTTTCTTTTTTTTTACACTGAAAATCCTAGCAGCTAAATCTTTGCAATTATTTATTTCATCAGGAAAAAATCCTGCAAGCAGAAAGAACCACCAAGGTCCAAGACTCCCAACACATAACACCCAAATTATTCTCTAAAAACAAACCAATTTATAGGATATATTTGCGAATGTCTTGCTTGGTTTAAAAATATTCTAAGAAGGGGCGCCTGGGTGGCTTAGTTGGTTGGGTGTCTGCCTTTGGCTCAGGTCATGATCCCAGGTAGGGTACTGGGATTGAACTCAGAGTCAGGCTTCCCGCTCAGTGGGGAGTCTGCTCCCTCTCTCCCTCTGCCCCTCCCCCTGCTAGTGCTCTCTCCCTCAAATAAAATCTAAAAAAAAAAAAAAAAAAAAAAAAAAGAGCACTAAAGAGGAAAAGCAACTCATTCTGCTTGGTAAAGCAGTATACATTTTAATCACTCAGTATCAAGAAGAACCTGTTTCCTGATGCATGTAGGGAAAGGACAGAGGAACTCCTCAGTACAGTCTAAATTACAAGAGATTAAATTACCTACAGAGAAGACTGGAGATGTTCTAAGTTTAACAGCAACTCATAATAGGGGCAGCTGACTTCAGGCAGATTCAGAAAGAACTAAGAGAGGTAAAGTCAATGACTAGAAAAAAAAGCTACTCATTCCATCTTGGTTTTCTCCCCCTTTAAAATATATGCAAGTGTGTACAACACTAAATGATTACCCAAAAGAAACACTGATAGAAACAGAATTTATGACTACTTCCTGTCCTTAGAGTCCCTGCTTCCTTTCTTAAATAGGAGGGAAGGAGAGAGAGAGAGGATGAAATGTGTATGTGTGTATGCATGCACGAGGCAACCATAGTGACAGGGAGAAGGTTAACATTTGTTGAATATTCATTAAATACCAGTCATTACGCTAGGGTTTTCCACAGATGTTATGAACTTAAGTCCATTTGCGTTCAAAGCCTGTGATTTTTCTGCTGCAATATGATCATTACCAGCTTTTTCAGTGGTGGCTATTCCAAATTTAGGTACTATACTTTGATCATATAAAATATGAAAAAAGCACTCTTAGGTTTCTTGCTTGAGCTTCTGGCAAAAGCTCACCCTCACTATGTAGTGGCATTATGCTCAGATCACAAGATCAGGGATTCTGAAGTGGGTTTGTGTTTTAAATTATGCTGTGAAGGCAGACTCGCATACATAAAGCAAGAACACCTGTTACTCAAACACCAGTAAATAAAACAATACAAATTCTAAACAGTACAACAGGTAACGGGTAAAGATGCAATTAAATGGCTGAGAGAAGCTTTAGCTAAGAACCTAAATATTTGAACTGATTCTGTCCCATAGGAACGAGAAAACAAGATGGGAAATGTCAACATGGTGTTTGCTTTAGAAAAAGTAGATAGATAATGGAAACGCATAGTCTTAAAAATTACCCGGGCCAATTACTGAACTGTATTTATCAGCAATGCAGCCACAAACCTCACTATAATGAGAATATCTGATTATAAAATATATAAATTGAAAAGGACATACAAATAGGAGATGAAAAAACACTATAAAGATGTGAGTGAATTACTGAAGGTATAGAGGGGATGGCAGACAGACAGCTGGCTTAGATGAACCAAGAAGCACCTGTGGGGGTAAGAGGCTACTTATTAAGTTAATGCCCCACTGAATCCTAGAAAAGCTAAGGAAATAAAAACAACAGGTACTTGAGAAGGTAGAGATGAATCAAAGACCTAACAATAGTGGCTGAAATGTGCATAAGAAGGAAGTCACCCCCCCCCAGCACCAACAATAAATCAATGAAGTTTGGAAGCACATTTCTCACTAGAGATACAAATATCAAATCGAGAAAGACAAAGAAGCTGTAGCAGTACCAGTATGAACCCATGTTTGTTTTTTTCTAATAGAGACAGATACAGAAGTTAATATAGATGTGTATTACTTCCTCAGCTTAATGAAAAGGCCTGGAAACAAGACACCCCAGTAGTAATGTTTCTGGCTTCTAAATACCCTTTCTCTCTCTCTCACTGAAAAGAGTAACGGCTGATTCTAGGGCTAGGATAAAAGTACTAGATTAGCTTTAAATATCTTGTGCCAACACATCACAAATAGGGTTGCCAACCAGTAAATGTAGAAAGAACGATCAAGTTAAACAAAATCACCATTTTACAACCATCACAGTAAAAACTGATTCAAGCAATAATCACAATGAACGGTAAAACCAGTAAGTACAAGTCTGATGAGCAAACAGTTACAGAGTCTCAAAACATCTCTCCAAAAAACGAAAAGTAAGTTTACAGAGGAGAAACCTGGCAGACATCAATTAAGTGGTCTGGGATAATGTCACCAATGAAGGACAAACTGACATGTGCCTCCTGGTATAATACTCTGAGAAAGACAGAGCATCACATAAATGGTATTCTGACAAAAATGTACAACCTGTATATAACATCAGGAAACAGACAAAACCCAAGGAGACACATTCAACACCACAACTGATCTGTGCTTTCCAAAACCATTAAAGTCATAAAAGTGAAAGACTGAGGAACTAGTCCAGATTAAAGATACCACATGAATCATGCAATGTAAGAAGCTGAACTGGACTCTCAATCAGAAGACACTGCTGTTGTAAGGTTCATCATGGAGAAAATTAATAAATATGTGTCAGGTCTATAAATTATAGTAATTTATCAATGCTGTATTTTCTGATTTTGGTTAATACTGTGGTAATTTGAAGAGAATGTCCTTGTTCTTAGAAAGCAGTAGGTATTTAGGGATAAAAAGATAGGGTATCTACAACTTGCTCTACAAAGGTTAGAAAAAAATCTTACCACAGAATGATGTAACAAATAAAGCAAAGTGTTAACAACTATTGAATCTGGGGAAGGGTAAATGAGATTGTACTATACTAAGTTTGAAATTATTTAATAAAAAAATAAGCTTTTAATAGGGAAAAAGGTACTCTCCAAAAACAAGAGACAAGCAGGAAACAGAAGAAAATAAAGCACCTATCAGCATTAGCCTTCAGGGAAATAAATACAGTCTATTAAGTTGTCACGTTTCTAAAACCCCAATTAGCTCATATTCAAATGCCAAATAAAAGGGTATCAGTATAATGTGGAAGGTGTCAGTACAGAAGTGCAACTTTCAAAAACAACAAAAACAAAAACCAACCAACCAAAAAACCCCTCGGCCTGGCAGCTGAACAGGAAAAAGCCCTTTTAACTTCTTAGGAAAATGAAAAGTGAGCACCTGCGCGCAGAGGTGCACTCCCAGCCTTTCAGGACTCCTGGCGGGTGTTTGTTCTGGGCACACTTTAATGGTAGCTCATCTGTCTGGGAGCTCCACTTCCCCGTGTGTTATCTCAGCACTTCCAAGACAGCATTTTCTATCGGTCCCATGTCTTTTTATTATCTGCTGAGGCAGCCTTCAGCCATACTCAACCACTTGGTGGGCTGTTCAGGTTCTTTCTGAAGATCTGAATCATTTTTATTAGCGCTATTTAAGCTCTATGTGAAAGGGCTGCCTAGTCTAGGGTATTACGGCCCAAGCACGATAAGGAGGACATCCTTGTGGGAGGGGAGAAAAAATTTCAAGAAAGGCCCAAGACATAGGAACCTGAGAAAAGGTACCCTGCCATGGAAAAGGTAAAGAAAGAAGTCCCACAACAGTAGCTGTATAGCAGGCCAAAAACAGGTGAGAAGAGGAAGAAGAAAAGCTCCAGAAAACAGTGAGACCTGACAGATTATATAATGCAAATAACAATGGGAAATTATTTTGAAAAGTTATTAGAAGATATATGGGATGAATTAGTGATAGGTGTACAGAAAATTAAGAGATGAAAAGGCGACATGATTAAATCCAGGACAAAAGTTGTCAGTAATCCAGACAAACTACTTTTCACACACTTTTGAAATGTAAATTTACATTTTAGTGTCAATTTTAGGTAAGAATTTTAGCAAAAATGGGGAGAAAGTGAGAATAAGACTTAAGTTTTCATCTCCACGATAGAAACTCAGTAAGTATGTAAAACTGACAACGACACAGTTGTACGAGGTTATTATTTACAGATATAATGGTATAAACATATACCAGAAAAAAGCTGCATGCTAAAGTGGTTGTTTCTAAGGAATAAAAAAAGAACAGTGCCACAGATGACACAAGGCCCATAATACAGTGCAGAGGTCAGTACATTTTTTCTGTAAAAGACCAGACAGTAAATATTTAAGGCTCTGTGGGCCATGAAATGTCGGCCACAACCAGAGCTCTGCTCTTTTACAACAAAACAGCCACAGACAGTATGTAAATGAATGAACATGGGTGCACACTAATAAAAGTTTGTTTAGGACACTAAAATATAAATTTCATGAGTGACAAAATATTCTCTTGATCCCCCCCCCCGCCCAACATTTAAGAATGTAAAAATCAGGCAGTGGGCCGAGTTGGCCTGTGTGCTGTAGTTTGCCAACTCCAGATGTGGCCTATACAACAAAGCATATTCCATCTAGACACAGGATTTGTTAATATACCCTGTTATTGTCCAGTGTGTTATTTTATGAACATTATACATTTTAAAAAATTCTTACCTGGTGGCATAAGTTTCATAAGTACTCTTGCTCCATCTCTAAGAGGCGGCATATTTAGGCTGCTACCCAAGTCTGCAACTTGCCAAAGGAAAGAGATGTATCTGGGATGCAGTGACATGATCTAGAATACAAAATATACAAAACATTTACCTATAAGTTAAAAGCCCCCCCCACCAAAGAGCCAAATCAGTAATTTCCACACTTTTGCTTATGTCATTTCTACACTCTCAAATGTCCTGCCTTACCCATCATCCCACCTGTAGAAATCCTTTATGATGCAGACTGAACTTATTATCCAAGCTACCTCCAGTAATTTGTGTGAGGGCTCTTATTTGAATTATTTTTCTCATACATACAAGTTAGACTCCATACATGCCAAAAGCTGTCATGCCTGCTAATAGTTAAATTCCTAATCCAACTGCTGTAAGGAGTCAATTTTTCTGACACCGGAGTGGCTGGTTATTATCCCAACCATTAAAATTCCTTTGGGGAGGGGTGGAAGGAGAGGGTAAGGAAGGGAAGAGTCACTATTTCTTTATATACGAGATACGTTAGACAACTTGAGAAAGATTGCAGATATTTTCCCACAGAAACAGCTGTGAAAGAAGGATTCATTTCTGTGGTATGAATACAAGACACAGTGCTGTTTTTCTAAGTTTATATATTCAAGAATTTTAACTCAGCTATGTAATAGATTAATTTTATGTAAACCTAACAATATTGTATCTAAAGGGAAAACATTTTAAATTTCACCTTCTGAAAGTTACAATCACCTTTCAGATCTATTCTGAAGTTGATGGTTAACTATATAGTTATTTGATATTTTGCCACATTAAATTATAAGCTTCTCAAGAAAAAACAAAACTATTCTATATACAGCTGGCCCTTCAACAACATGGGTTTGAACTGCACAGGTTCACTTACACGTATTTTCCCACAAGTACAAGACAGTACTGTTAATGCATTTTCTCTTCCTTATGATTTTAACATTTTCTTTTCTGTAGCTTTATTATAAAACTACAGCATTATTACACATACATACAATATATAATACAGTAAAAATACAATAAATATACATGTAACATACAAAATAGGTGTTCATCAACTGGTTATGTTATTATTAGTAAGGCTTCTGGTTAACACTAGGCTAAGAGTAATTACGTTTGGGGGGAGTTAAAAGATACACATGTATTTTCTACTTCACCCCTGGGGCGGGGGATGAGGGGCAGGTGGTCAATAGAAGGTCAAACTGTATTTCTATAATGCTCTGCATACAGTAGCTCAACACCATCTACTTACCACCCCAGGCAAACAGCTTTCCACTTCTGGATTGGGACCATCACTGTAATGATTACCATGGTTTCCAGGAGACCCAGTTGAGGAATCAGAAGAGCTATCAGGGCTTGAAGGCATATTGGAACTTATTTGTGTAAGTTTGGCTGTTATTAGCTGAAAATAATATACTAAGTTAGTATCAAAGACAAGGAAAAATATGCAAAACAGAAATTCATAACATACCAAAAAACGAACAAAAACTATAGGTTAATACTTCTAGAAATACAATTTATAGGTGCTGCCTGACAACCAAATAGTTGTTTTTACAAAACTTCTACTGCACTGTAAGTACCATAATGCCAGTCTTAGTGTTACAATCCAAATACCCAATAAAGAGCCTCACACATAACAGATGCTCAATTAAAATTTACTGAATAAAATTTTAACTAGTGAAATGAAAAACAGTCTCAGGTTTGACTTTTTTTTTAAATTTTATTTATTTATTTGACAGAGATAGAGAGCACAAGCAGGGGCAGCGAAAGGCAAAGGGAGAGGGAGAAGCAAGCTTCCCACTAAGTGGGGAGCTGATGTGGGGCTTGATCCCAGGACCCTGGGATCATGACCTGAGCTGAAGTCAGATGCTTAACTGACAGAGCCACCCAGGTGCCCCAGGTTTGACCTTCTTGAAAAATTTGGTAATTATAGATACTTACCGATTTATCCTTTAAGTTTAATTGTCCAATCAACTTTCTGTCGTCTGCAGGATCTATCAGTTCACCGCCCACAAAAAGCTCAATTTTTGTATGAGCTACATTGGCTTTAATACGATTGAGGATATATCGTCTTACTGAACCGATCGTATCATTTGTATGAGACCATACATCCAAGTCATCAACTTGTCTCCCCTGGTTTGGAAATCTAACTATAAAAGAGAGGTGTTTACCACGGAAAGCTCTGGGGGGGAAAAAAAGGAAAAAAAAAATCCTGGTCAGAATTTCTTGTAAAGAAAATAAAGCTAGGAATTTATTATTTTTTTAAAAGATTTTATTATTTGAGAAACAGAGCAAATGAGCGAGGTGAAGGGCAGAGGGAGAACCCTGAGATCATGACCTGAGCCGAAGGCAGATTTTAATCCACCGAGCCACCCAGGCACCCCAACAGTATCTTCTCATAGGTAAGATACAACAACTAAACATTATATTCAAGAAGCAACTTTATATAATTTCATGGTTAGCAATGAGGACTCTTTTAAAATAAATACTGATGGCATTCATTCATAAATATCTCTAAATTATAAATACTATTTGAATTACTCAATGGTGAGAACTTAAACGTTAGTAGATCATTTGGAAGTATTTCTTGCTATATCAGCTGTCAAAAGCAGCTTTTAAGATGTTTTTTCCAATTATTCTCCAACCTTACTATGCAATAACTATAAATGAAAGGCATCAAAATACTTCAACTCTGTATTATCCTTGGCAACACTTAACAGGTAATAAAGTCAATGGCCAAAAAAAAAAAAAAAAAAAAAAAAAAAAAAAAAAAAAGAATAAAAAGAGAAAACTAGACTTAATACCCTACCAAAACAACAACAAACAAAAACTAGATCCTGGGAAAAAAGGTCTAGGAAAATACCAAATAATTGGCACATCAGTTATTCACAAACCTTGACATAGGTAGAATTGTTCTTTCCTCGTGGTAATCACTGTCACATTCATTTATGTACTCCCTTAACACAGTTAATACTCGAACCATTCGAACAGCTTCCTGCCTTGCACAATTAATACTGTCTTTGTCACCATCCAAAACACACAATGTGTCATAAGAGGCTTTCAAACGATCAAAGCAAGACTGAATGAAGTCTTCGTGGATCACCACCTACAAATAATGGCCCAAATAAAGACATTCTAAGATGCTTTAAAATGTAAAAAAGAAAAAAAAGTACACATAAAAACATTAAAGATTGCAACAACTAATTAAAGGCAGCTCTCAATTAACCGCAATCATATTTAACCAAAGTCTGTACTGATAATAAAACATACAATGTTTTGCCAAAGGAAGCTAGAGTTGTGTACGTTAAAAAGCATGAACTAGATATTCAAAAAATGAACTTCAGAGTAGGCAGTAGAATCAAATTCAGCTGAAATCTCATGCCATAATTACACTCAGAATAATCACATCACGTAATTATCAAGACAAGATTCATTTAGATAACATTTTGTATAATGGAAAGAGAATAAATATTTTAGATATTTTTTTTCTTTTTTAAAGATTTTATTTATTTATTTAACAGAGATAGAGACAGCCAGTGAGAGAGGGAACATAAGCAGGGGGAGTGGGAGAGGAAGAAGCAGGCTCATAGCGGAGGACCCTGATGTGGGGCTCGATCCCATAAGGCCGGGATCACGCCCTGAGCCGAAGGCAGCCGCTTAACCGCTGTGCCACCCAGGCGTCCCTAGATAGATATACTTTTGAAGTAGGCGCGCCCAACATGGAGCAATGCAGGGCTCGAACTCAACCCTGAGATCAAGACCTGACCTGAGACCAAGAGTGAGACGCTCAACTGACTGAGCCACCCAGGCATCCCTTTTAGGTATATTTTTAAAAAGGAGTTGAAACAAAACAATTTAGTTAATTCAAAATTGAAGAAAAAAAATTTTTTTAAAGATTTTATTTATTTATTTGACAGAGAGAGAGACAGCCAGCGAGAGAGGGAACATAAGCAGGGGGAGTGGGAGAGGAAGAAGCAGGCTCCCAGCGAGCAGCATGGAGCCCGATGTGGGGCTCAATCCCAGGACCCCGGGACTGAGCCAAAGGCAGATGCTCAACGACTGAGCCACCCAGGTGCCCCTGAAGAAAAAATTCTTATAAGCAGAAGAGTTCTTTAGAATTCTAATTTGTGGAAGTGTTAGTGGATGCCAAACCTCACCTGATTGACCTGTAGCCTCGGACCAAGGTTTGTATATATCTCTTTAAGGAGATCTATAGCTCTGCTGGCAATATCGTCATTACTTTGAATCACGACCTAGGTTCAAAAGATTCAAGTGTAAATAACCTTCATGAAATATTTTAGCTGGACATTTCAATTCAAACCACACCCATGGTTATTTTCAACACAGTACTCAATAATAATCTGAGGGTACATTTACTTTGATATTCAAATAAATCAAGTACAATTATGTGAGAAAACAGATAAAAAAAAAGTAATAAAATGCAAAATTCAAGTCTTTGAATAAAGCAGTTTTGTTTAAGAATGGAAGGCACATATTACTAAGAACAAAATATGCTTTGACCAGTATTAACCCTGCAAATCAACACCTTGGTAACCAAGTTGTGAGACACTGAAGGAGGAATTCGAATTAGTTAAAAAGAAACAAAATATACATGAAATACAGTTTAGCACAAAGAGCTCCCCTCTGCTTCCCTCCATTTCTATAGATCTTTATCACTCATCTAATTATACTGGTGGTCTTCAAACTATGTGCAGAACTCTAGGGGGCTGAGGAAGTGTTTTAAGGCTGACCCTTATGTAGGCTTAGGAAGGGGGAAGGCTGTGAAGCACAGGGAGCATGAGCAGAAAAAACAAAAACCCAAAGAAAAAAACCAATAGGCTCTGTCTTCTCCAACTAGTTTTACATTTTGAAGTACTGTATAAATTTTTATTTTTAAAAAGGGTTCTGGCTGTCTGAAAATGTTGAAAACCACTTAATGAAAAAGTCTGAACTGAATGACCCAGTAAACGGCCCATGGTTTGCAGAAAAAACAACATAAACTGCTGTGAATAGGTCAGATTTTTAAAGATAGAAATAATATATTAATACTGTACTGCCACAACATGGACAGACCTTGAGGGCATTATAAGTGAAATAAACTTAGAGAAAGACACATACTGTATGATCTCATTTGTATGTGGTATCTAAAAACAAAAAACTGATCTCATAGATAGAGAACAGACTGGTAGTTACCAGAGGCAGTGGATGGACAAAATGGGTGAAGGTGGTCAAAAGGTACAAACTTCTATTTATAAAATAAGTACTGAGGATGTAATATACAACATGGTGACTATAGTTAGTAACACTGTGCTGTATGCCTGAAAGTTGCTATGGGTAAATCTTCAAAGTTTTCATCACAAGAAAAAAGAAATGTGTAATGATAATGTGGTGATGGATGTTAAACTAGACCTACTAGGGAGATCATTTCACAATATATACAAATATCAAATCATTATGTTGTGCCCCTGAAACTAACATAATGTTGTGTCAATTTTATCTTAATTAAAGGACATATATGTATTATACTAAAAAGGTGAAAAAATTAAACAGATGGTAATATTTTACTCCCTTAGGTGTTTAAAAACATCCCAAGTTAAAACACTGCTAATAAAGTACACATTTGTAATCCATTCTAAATAGTCTTCTCTTCTGTCCTGGTTTAGCACTGCATGTGTAACAACATAAAATTAATACCAAAGGAGACCAGATCTACACTGAACGAGCAAAGGGAAGAACAGTAATTTCCATGGGGAGGCATGAAAAATCTGTTATGGTCAGTGTATTTCTAAACACATCCAGAAAGACAGATTCTAAGCCAAGACAAAAGGATCAAAAGTGACAGATGGGGAGGGGAAGGGAGAGAAGGAAACACCTAACGACAAATGACCCAGTAAGATAAAGATGAACTATTGCTACTTTTTGGGACAAGCATCAGAGCAGCATACATACATAATTAATATACAAAATTGTGACCCCTTCACTATTTGAAAAATTTCATCAGAAATAATGTCTATCAAGTTCCTACTTTTCACTTACCCTCCAAAGGTAGTCTAATCCTATTAACTCCAAATCATCCATCATATATGCTCTCCTTTTTGCTACTAGTTTTCCTTCTCGACAATTCACAGCTTTGAAGAATCGCTCAAAACATTTCATTCCATTCTCAGTTAACAGGGAAGGATCAAGCTGAAGCACATTACTTTCAAAGAAGTCTTTATTAATATCAGGATCCAAGTCTGGTTCATCCCCCATCAACTTGGAATACCACTTAAAGCAGGCTTCACGATCACAAAGGTAAACTGCATTCTCTGCTAAGCATTTCCATATTTGTTTTGCCTGAGGAGCACAGAGCCACAGCTGGCCATCCTTCAATAAAAATCTTGGAAAAACATAAAAAATGAGCAATTAGATCTACATTAATTTTTATCGTGTAAGGCAATCTACCAGTATATGTGGTAATAATCCATCTATCACAATTGTATTTTAACTACAGTTAAAAGGATGTCAGTTCTTAACATCTTAAACTTCTCAATTTTTATCTTGCAATAATAATAAAAAAAATCTATGTATTAATTCATTCATTTAACAAGCACATATTGGATGCCTACAATGTGCCAGGAACTCGGCTAGGTGACTGGGCCTAAACTGAATAAAAGATTTGTTTCCTGAACTTAAACAATTTGGTCTTTGAAACCAGCCATTACAAAACTATGTTTAACTGGTTATTTTTTTTACCACTCTGCTTCTATGGCATCATTGGAAAATGAGGTAGTCTCTGCATGAGTTTCACAGATAACCATAACTAATTTAACTCAAAATTCCTTAAATTTTAATGCTTTCTGATGGTCAAATACAGATCACTCAGTACCAGGCCACATTAAACAGAATAACCTATGTACAATTTAAACTTTTTCTGTCAATATTTAGCAGGATGCTTATCAATTATTCGGTGATGCTCTTTTTAGTTTTGTGAATGTTTGTTATTAAGACAATGAAGGTGAATTTCATTACAGCTACTGTCTCTTCTGTTAACTCTATTTCTTTTTTTTTTTTTTTTTAAAGATTTTATTTACTTATTTGACAGAGAGAGAGACAGCCAAGGAGAGAGGGAACACAAGCAGGGGGAGTGGGAGAGGAAGAAGCAGGCTCTCAGCGGAGGAGCCTGACGTGGGGGCTTGATCCCAGAACGCCGGGATCATGCCCTGAGCCAAAGGCAGACGCTTAACGACTGAGCCACCCAGGCGCCCCTGTTAACTCTATTTTTTTCAGCATTCCTCCACCTACCCTGTCTGCCCGATCTGTGAATGACAGGAAAAAAGAACACCTCAGTTTATTCTGAATAGCACAGAATTTCTAGCTAACATAACGATGGCTCCACACCCAGTTATGGAGTAAGGTGCATGTATTTCATGTCAGGGTTCCCTCATTATTTCCAAGCATTTTGGGATCTGAATCCTAGGGTTTTTGGTATTTTAATAGAATTGCTGAGCTTCAGGAAGGTTTCTAGCATCTAGTCCTACCTAACCCTGCTACTTTTTTTTTTTTTTTTAAAGATTTTATTTATTTATTTGACAGAGATAGAGACAGCCAGCGAGAGAGGGAACACAAGCAGGGGGAGTGGGAGAGGAAGAAGCAGGCTCATAGCGGAGGAGCCTGATGTGGGGCTCGATCCCATAACACCGGGATCACGCCCTGAGCGGAAGGCAGATGCTCAACCGCTGTGCCACCCAGGCGCCCCTAACCCTGCTACTTCTAATCTACAGATACGATATGAAATGTCCTCTGTGGTAACGTAATTTTTCAAAGTTTGTTGTTTTTCAATACAACAGCAAAAAACTTTCTTCAAGCAAAAATTCCATTTGGAAGTCCAATGTATAAAATACAAGCATGGCTGCCCCAGTTATTGGGAAGAGAAGGAAAGAAAGGAGAAACGGGAATCAAACGTCCATTGCTTATTCAGAAATCTCAGAGGAAGCTCCTTAGAAGCCTTAGGGCTCCAAGATAGATCTGCAAAAATCACTAATATAAAGAGCACAGACCTTGAAGTCAGATATATCTAGCTGAGCAGTACGACTGGCGTCCATATTGGCTGTGAGATTTCAAAGAAGCTAGTTTAAGCCATGCTGATCTCCATTTGCTTTTTAATCAAATGGAGAGAATACCTGTCTTCTGCATGGCTATGAGGATTAAATGTAAAGCATTTAACACAGACCAAGTAATACAGTAAGTAAAGTTAGCTTCTTTTCCCTTGAGTGTGTTGCTAGAGGTCATGTAGATAGGCAATAATACAGCACGGAGTAAAATAGGTCCTGTGATTCCAAACTTGAAGATAATAGGGACTCATAACCATTTTTCTGTTCTAGGAAACCTAAGGAACACAACAAACACCAATCGATAACAGTGGTTCACTATGGCAGTGATTCTTGATCTAGAAGGGAGGTCCTTCTATTCAGATGGTTGAAAATCAAAACACACAAAGAAAAAAAAACATTTCATTTTCAACAAATGCCAAATATCTTAAAATATGGTGGACGGAGTTTTTCCTCAAGTTAAAATCATGTAACTATTTATGTAAATGTTTCCCAGTAAATAAACACATAGTTCAATAAACAAGTCCATAATTAACTTAGCTCAGGAGAAAATTCCCCAATATATCAAAATAATAAATGCAATACATTTCCCAAAGCACTGACAATCTGAGCATTTCTCTTAGCACCCTTAGGGACTGAATAAACACTTCTGCATATGTGGTTTCTGAATTCACAAGAAACCGCTCATCAAAAATTTTTAATAATTCCAAATCTGTTAGGTGTATAATCATTGAAGGCTAATTATCACTGAACAAATTCAAAATTCAGCCTTGGACTACATCTAGCTTTGGCTCAAGGGGATAAACATCTTTGCCTCATCCCCATCAGAATAATGTTATTCACACATTCAGACCGCCTCTGCCAGCCACTGCTAGGATAAACTAGGCAGCAGTGGATGCAAACCAGTCTTTGAGGTGTTGAGCCAGCAGCCCTTTGTTTCCATTTCCTTACTGTCTAGGATACCATTAAGGTGAGGATAGGTCTCCAGATGGTGTTATCAAAAGATGGAAACTTATTCTTTAAAAATAAACTTATTTTTTAGTGAAAACAAATACGAAGGACAGATGTCTACACAAAATATTAAAATGTGTTCTCTTCAAATACTGCAAAGAAGAAAAGTTAAAACTCAGCCAATAATTTTAAAGTATTTAATCATAAACACTTAGGGAAATGTCCTTTGACTTTTAGGTAATCATTTTCATGTGGGAAAATACAAGGTGGCAGGCTAAAAGGTCACCTAACAAAGACATAACTATACAGCACATTAACTAAGCATTCATTATCTGTGTCTTAAAGAGAACAACACTGATGGTTTAAAACAAACCTAAGGAAGTTAAGCCGTTCTTGGACTTCTTGAACATGACTGTATCTACTTCCCAGCCTCACAGTTTGGGGGTCATAGTCTTCGTGATCTGCAAATTAAGAAAAATCAGGCATTATACGCATGGATATCCACAACACTGCTGACTTATACCAAAAAAAATTAAGTCAGTTAAAAAGTCATTAATTCTTGGGGCCCCTAGGTGGCTCAGTTGGTTAAGTGTCTACCTTCGGCTCAGGTCATGACCTAGGGATTCTGGGATGGAGCCCTGCATCGTGCTCCCTGCTCAGCGGGGAGTCTGCTTCTCACTCTCTCTCTGCCCCCTTTCTTTCCCCACTCCCTGCTTGTGCTCTCTGCTCTCTCAAAATAAATACATAAAATCTTAAAAAAAAAAAAGTCATTATTAATTCTTTTTTTATTAAAAGGCAACCTGAAGTTTACTATTATTTATTCATGGTGTCTACCCCTTATTTTCCATACAAAAACAAACTTTTCTTTTATACAACCAAAAGAAAATGATCTGTTAAATGTGCTGTCAAAAACAAATCTTCAGGGACGCCTGGGTGGCTCAGTCAGTTAAGCAGCTGCCTTCAGCTCAGGTCATGATCCCAGGGTCCTGGGATGGAGTCCCGCATCGGGCTCCTTGCTCAATGGGGAGTCTGCTTCTCCCTCTGCCTGCCACTCCCCCCGTGCTTGTGTTCTGACAAATAAAATCTAAAAAAGAAAAAAAAAATTCATCATCACCGCCCCTTTGCACTACCTTTATACACAATGAAGCAATTTCTGATTATAGCCTAAAACTGACCTGAGTGGTCCGAACATAAACTACCAGGACAATTTTTTTTCTTTGATTTCCTTCCTCTTATACTGAAACCTGTCTTCATGGAGGGAAAAAAAGTTATGAAAAATAAATTACAGGGGCACCTGGGTGGCTCAGTCATTAAGCGTCTGCCTTTGGCCCAGGGCGTGATCCCAGAGTCATGGGATCAAGTTCCACATCAGGCTCCTCCGCTGGGAGCCTGCTTCTTCCTCTCCCACTCCCCCTGCTTGTGTTCCTTCTCTCGCTGGCTGCCTCTCTCTGTGTCAAATAAATAAATAAAATCTTTAAAAAAAATTACATTACCAATTTTTTTTTTATTTTTAAAGATTTTATTTATTTGAGATAGAGAGTGAGAGCGAGAGCTGGGAGATAAGAGGGAGAGGGAAAAGCAGGCTCCCCACTGAACAGGGATCATGACATGAGCTGAAGGCAGACGCTTAACTGACTGAGCCACTCAGGTGCCCCATATGACCATTTTTTACCTAAAAAGACAAACACAAGATGCTATTCTGTATAATTAAGTTACTATAGTTATTACCATCAGCATGTTATGACAGTCTAGAACAGTCTCAGAAATTCAAGAAAATCTACCTTTCTTTCATTGAACGTGGTAGGTGTTGGTCACTAAGCCTAACAATTTCTAAATGCCTTAAAGAAAGGAAAAGAAAAGAAAAGAAAAGAAAAGAAAAGAAAAGAAAAGAAAGAAAGAAAGAAAGAAAGAAAGAAAGAAAGAAAGAAAGAAAGAAAGAAAGAAAAAGAGGGGCACCTGGGTGGCTTAGTTGCTTAAGTGACTGACTCTTGATTTCAGCACAGGTCCTGATCTCAGAGTCTTGAGACTGAGCCCCATCCTGGGCTCCCCGCTCAGCTCAGTGTCTGCTCCAGATTCTCGCTCTCCCTCTGTCCCTCCTCCCACTTGCTCACACACACTCTCTCTCTCTCTCTCACACACACACACACACACACACACTCTCTGTAAAAATAAATAAAAATCTTAGAAAAAAAGAAAAAGAAAAAGAAGGCGCCTGGGTGGCCCAGTCAGTTAAGCATATGACTCTTGGTTTTGGCTTGGGTCATCATCTCAGGGTTGTGGAATCCAGCCCCACATCAGGCTCCACGCTCAGTGTAGAGTCTGCTTGAGATTCTCTCTCCCTTTCCCTCTGCCCCTCCCGCTCATGCTCACTCTCTAAATCTTAAAAAAAAAAAAAAAAAAAAAGAAAGAAAGAAAAAGAAAGCTAGTAAACCCTTTGTTTTTACTTTCATTACAGTATACAACAGGTGGAAAAGCCTCAGTATTTGCTATGAAAGACCACACCAAAAACACCTTAAAAAGCATCCACTGTCCTAAAAATACTATGGACAGTGGTTTTGTTTTGACTTTACTGGAAAAAGTGGCATGACTTAGAAATGGTCAAGTTGATCTGCGGATTGGAGCTGAAGAGACATGAAGCAAATGCTCTGACAAGTGCCATCAACCATGAGAAAATCACTGACCTTTTTTCCAGAAAGCTGTACCAAGTTACAGAGGAATGAGAAATTGTGTGATTTCCCTTTAGCATTAATTACTGATCTTTGCATACCAGATCATGGACTTTATGGTACATGTGTGCTACGGTCACAGAATACTAATTTCAGAAATAGTAACCAATGTGTTCAAAAATAGTGAAGTTTCTTCTCTGAAGAAAATCTTGACATGTTGTAAAGATGGAACATACAGTGTTTAAAAACAACTGCTTTTGATGTTTTTGTGAAGAAAAGCCCAAGGTATTAGGACTAACTGCTTTCTACTTCCACATGTACTGCCATCTACCAAAAGTCCTAAACACATACTCTCTACTTCCATGAAAGTCAATTTCATCAGGGCTCAGGACTTAAAGCACTACTTCTCAAGAGGTTTTCGCTTTAAAATTCTATTCCACTATGTAGAACTTTTTTTTTTTTTTTTTAAAGAGAGGGAGAATAAGAAGGGGGGAGGGGCAGAGGGAGAGAGGGGAGAGAAAGTAGGCTCCACGCCAAGCACGGAGCCAGATCTCTTGATCCCAAGTTCATGACCTGAGCGTATTATCAAGAGCCAGACGCTTAACTGACTGAGCCACCCAGGCACCCCAAAATTTTCTTTTTCAAAGAACCAGTCCTTAGGTACCTGAATCATCAATGGATTTCAGTTGCCTTTTTAAAAATTTGAACAAGGAGTCTATGCACAGCTTTTTTTACTTTCCATGTTCTTTTCTAGGGGAAATCTTAAATTTTAGTCATTTCAAACTTAAGACAAATTGCAAAAATAATGTAAGAATTCCCTGATCATCTTTACCCATAATCACCAGTTGTTGACATCTTGCTCCATTTGACTCAATAGTTGCCACGTACACGTTAAGTGTAATTTTTCTAAAGTATGAGTCAGTTGAAGGCATAGCTCTTTACCCCTAATACTTAAATATTTCCAAATAATGAGGACACTTGCTTATATAAGCACATTACAATTACCAAATTAACGCTGATACAGTACTGAAGTTAACTCTGATCACTTGGTTAAGGTGGTTTCCAGTAGGTTATTGCACTGTAAAGTTACTATTTTTCTTTTCATTATCATTAAGAAATTAGTGCGGGGAGATCTGCAGACTATGTAAGTATCTTGCTTCTTACCAAACTTTAGCCCCCTAGGTTTAGTACCCCCATCCCTTTTTTATTTAGGTGCCAGCACTTTATCAAGATAGGACACTGGATGCCTGGCTGGCTCAGCTGGTAGAGCATATGACTCTTAATCTTGGGGTCTTAAGTTCGAGCTCTTAAGTTTAGTGGGCACAGAGCCTACTTAAAAAAAAAAAAAAAAAGCCAATTAGTAAGACGATCCATCAATGCTAAAAAGGAAGGGACAGACTTTACACTGCTACAGAGAAGCTTCTGGGTTGTGAGAACATAAATAGGATGGTTGGTGGTTTTCCTTGTAAACATTCAGCTCTAAGTATCATGATTAGTTAGCAGTCAAAGAGGATCCATTTTTGACTCCTGCAGCACCACACTGACTAGAGCAAGAGAATTGAGATGAGCGTAAATTAAATTCAAGTGTCTATGGCTAAGGCTAACAAAAACCGGTTTTTGTCATTACAGAATGCAAGCTGTTTAGAGTCTATTTCATAACTCATTATAAAAAAAAGTTCACATCTGAAAAAGCATCTTGAGACAGGACTCAAATACCATAAAATTCACACATTTAAAATACAACTCAATGGTTTTTAGTATAGTCAGGGCTACGTGAACATTTTTGTCATTTTTATTTTTGTCATCCTTAGGTGTGAAATGGGATCTCAATGTAGTTTTGATTCACATTTCCTTAATAACTAATGATATTGAGCAACTTTTCGTGTGCCTCAGCCATTTGTTTATCTTGGGAGAGATGTCTATACAGATCCTATGCCCATTTCCTAACTGGGCTGTCTCTTAATTGTTGAGCTGTAGGAATTGTTGTATATTCCAGATTTAAGTCCTTTATCGGATATGATTTACAGTTATTTTGTCCCGTTCTTCGATTGTCATTTTACTTTCTTTACTATATCATTTCCAAGCAGTTTTTAACTTTGATGTACTACATTACCTTTTCCCCTCCTTACAATGTTGCTTCCCCCCACCCCAAGGCCACAAAAATTTACTCCTTTTTTTTTCCTAAGAATTTTATACTTCTAGGTCTATGATAGGTTTTAAGTTTTGTGGGTGGTATGAGATAGGGGATCAAACTTCTTTCTTCCAGATGTGCATATATAAATTTTCCAGCAACATTTATCAAAAAGACTACCTCTTTCCACTGAATATTCTTGGCACGCTTATAAGAAATCAAGCATAAATTTAGCAATTTATTTCTAGACTATCAATTATATTCCATGGATGCATATATCTATTCTTATGTCAGTACCACAGTCTTGATTATGGTTATTTTGCATTAAGTTTTGAAATCAGGAGTATTACAGGTCAGCCCATTTTGGTTTTTACTATCAGGGCTATTTTGGGTTTTAGGGTCCTAGGGTCCCTTGCATTTCCATGATTTTTGGGATCAGCCTGTCAATTTCTGTAAAAAGAAAAAAGTTTGGATTTTTATAGGGATTGTGTTGAATCTGTAGGTCAACTTGCAGAGTACTGTGACCTTAACAATATTAAGTGTTTCATTCAGTGAATATGGGCTGTCTCTCCCTTTATTTAGATCTTTAACTTCTTTCAACAATATTGTTCTGTAGTTTAAAATGTCCAAGTTCTGGGGGTGCCTGACTGGCTTCATCAGTGGAGCTTGAGACTCTTGATCTTAGGGTTGTGCGTCTGAGCCCCACATTGGGTGCAGAGTACTTAAAAAAAAAAAAACAACCATCTTTACAAAAACAAAAAGTAGTATACGTTTTATATGTCTTTTGTCCAATTCATTCCTAAGTATTTCATTCTTTATAAAGCTATTGCAAATAAAATTATTTAATTTTTCAGGTTGATCATTGCTGACCATAAATACAATTGACATTTGTATAGTCATCTTAATTCCTGCAATCAAGTTTAACTCATTTATTAGTTTTAATAGATTTTAGAGATTTCTTTAGGATTGTATATATATAGATGTTGTTTTCTGTGATAACAGTTTTGCTTCTTTTCCAATGAGGATTGTTTTTTTCTTGCCTAGTTGCTCAGGCTAGCACCTCCACTAAAAGGTTAAATAGAAGTGACTAGGATGGACATCTTGTCTTATTCCCGATCCTAAGGGGAAAGCAGCCAGTCTTTCACCGTAAGTATAAGGTTAGCTGTGAGATCTTTGAGATGCCCTTTATCAGGCTGATAGAGTTACATTCTATTCCTAGTTTGCTGAATCATTTTAAAATGAAAAGGTGTCAGATTTTGTCAAATGCCTTTTCTTCACTTACTGAGATCACAGCTTTTGTTCCTTTACTGTATTAATATGGTCCACATTAATTGAACTCACAACCCCAAGACCAAGAGTTGCATGCTTTTTTGACTGAGCCAACCAGTTGCCCCCAATAATCCTTTTTCTATGTTGCTGAATTTGGTTTATTTTTGAGGATTCTGAATCTATACTCATAAGAGGTATTAGTCTATAGTTTTCTTCTATGTCTATTATTTTGCCATCAAGGTAATAACAGCTTCATAGAAGGAGTGTTCCTTAATTTTTTGGGAAGAATTTGTGAAGGACTGGTGGTAATTCTTTAAATGTTCAGCAAAATTCACTAATGAAACCATCTGGTCCAGGAATTTCTTTGTGGTTAGTTTCTTGGTTACTAATTCAATCTTTTCACTTGCTACAAGTCTATCCAACTTTTCGACTGCTTCTTCAATTTCAGTGATTTGGTATTCTCATATTTTTTTGTAAGATCAGTAGTGATGCCCTCTCACTTCCGATTTTCTTAACTGTCTTATTTTCTTAGCCTATCTAAAGATTTGTCAATTTTGCTGATCTTTTCAAAAAAACCAACTTTCAGTTTCATTGATTTTCTCTATTTTCTTTTTTACCTTATCTTACTTGATTTCCCCTCCATTCTTCACTATTTCCTTCCTCCCTTCTTTGGGTCTAGTTTGCTCTTTTCTAGTTTCTGAAGGTTACTGATTTGCTAACTTTCTTCTTTACAAGAAACATTCGGAGGTATAAACTTCCCTCTGAACACTGACTTAGCAACTCTCCCTAAGTTTTGGCATTTTGTTTATATTCACCTCAGTATATTCTCATTTCACAGTTGTCATTTCTTCTTTGACCCATTGGTTAGTCAAGAGCATATACTTGACACATACTTGTGAAATCCCCAAATTTCCCTTTTTATTTATAATTTAATTCCATTGTGGATAAAACCCCTCCTTTGGTATGATTTCAATACTTGAGGTTAATGAGGTCTGCTGATGGCCTAGAATATGGTCTGTCCTGCAGAATATTCTATTTACACTTAAGAATGTACATTCTGCTGTTGCTGGATGGAGTACTCCACAGAACCTGTTAGGTATGGATTATGGGTTTATAGTGTTCGAAACTCGTACAGGCATACCTTGGAGATATTGCAAGTTTGGTTGCAGGACTCCAAAATGAAGTCTGTGGCTTTCCAGTGCATATGAAAGTTAGATTTACTTTGTATCATAATGCACCAAGCAGGAAATAGCATTAGGTCTTAAAAAACAATGTAAATACCTTAATTTAAAAATAATTTAGTGTTAAAAAATGCTAATCAGGGCACCTGGGTGGCTCAGTTAAGCGGCTGCCTTCAGCTCAGGTCATGATCCCAAGGTCCTAGGACTGAGTCCTGCAACAGGTTCCCTGCTTAGCGGGGAGTCTGCTTCTCCCTCTACCCTTCTCCCCAGCTCGTGATCTCTCTCTCAAATAAATAAGGTCTTTTAAAAAATGCTAATCATCTGAGCGTTCATCAAGTCATAATCTCCAATCACAGATCACCTTAACAAGTACAACGAAAGCATTTGAAATACTGTGAGAATCACCAAATTGTGACAGAGACATGAAGTGAGCAAATGTTATTGGAAAAATAGCACCGATACAATTGCTCGATGCAGACTTGTCACAAACCTTCGGTTTGTAAAATATGCAATTATCTTCAAAGAGCAATAAAACAAGGTATGCCTGTATTTTTTCTTTTCCCCCCTGGGGCTTCGAATTACTGTCTGGTGTCACTTACTGTCAACCTAATTGCTTCCTTTAGTATTTCTAGCAGGGCGTCTGCTAACAATAAATTCTCAATATTTATCTGGGAAGGTCTTTATTTTGCCTCCATTTTTTGAAGACAGTTTTGCTGCATGTAAGATTCTTAGTTGTAAAGTCCCTCCACTGCCCCTAGCACTTCACGTACGTTATCTTAATGCCTTCTGGTCTCTGAAGTTCTAAGACACAACTGTTAATTTTATTGATGTTTCCATGTGAAGAGTCATTTTTCTTTCACATCCTTCAAAATTTCTTACAACTATGATGTGCTTGCACCTAGGTCTCTCTAATTTTAACTTACTTGGAATACTTTAAGCTTCTTGTATGGGTTAATGTCTCTCAATGAAATCTATAAGTCCTCAGCAATTATGTCTTTTTCTGCTCCCTTCTCTCTCCCTCCATACCCTTCCAGTACTCCCAATACAGGTAGGTTGGTGCTCTTAATGGTGTCCTATATTTCCCTAAGATTCTCTCCATTTTTCTTCATCCATTCTTCACTGTACTTCAGATTGCATAATTTCTATTGATCAATCTTCACAGATTGATTCTTCCAACAGCTCAAATCTACTGTTCATCCCCTGTAGTAAATTTTTCATTTTAGGTACTATCCTTTTCAACTCCAGAATTTCCATTTGATTCTTTTAGAAAAAATTCTATCTTGTTATTGTTATTCTCAACTAAAACTGTCACGATACTTCCCTTTAATTCTTTAGACACAATTTCCCACAGCACACTGAGCATATTTGTAGTAACTGCTTTCAAGTCTTTGTCTACAAAGTTTACCACCTGGGCCCTTTCAGAGGCAGTTTCTGTGGTCTGTCTGTATGGATAACACCCTCACATTTATTGTTGTTGTTGTTGAAATCTGGGTACTTAAATGTATTGTAGCGGGGCGCCTGGGTGGCTCAGTCGTTAAGCGTCTGCCTTCAGCTCAGGTCATGATCCCAGGGTCCTGGGATCCAGCCCCGCATCAGGCTCCCTGCTCCACTGGGAGCCTGCTTCTGCCTCTCTCACTCCCCCTGCTTGTGTTCCCTCTCTCACTGGCTATTTCTCTCTGTCCAATTAATAAAATAAAATCTTAAAAAAAAAAAATGTAGCAACTTGAATACTGAGACTACCCACTTACTTCCTGGGTTGGTGTTGTTTGTTGGTTGTTTAGTGACTAGGCTAAACTAACTCAAGTCAAGTCTATCTCACCCACAGTGTTTTTCCTCAATTTTTACCTTTCAGCCTTGTTACCTGGAGGTTGTTCCTGGCTCAGCATTAGCCCCTTACTGGTCAAAGGCTATAATTAAGTCCCCTTGGCTAGTTAGACTGCCCTTTACTACTGGATGTGAATGTGCTTGGAGACTACCATCACAGTTCAAGTAGTAGAACTAGTAATCTGATACGTTTTCTTCCTCATCACTCACGAGGGTAGTCTTAGGCACGAAACAGAGTCTTTCTGACTACAAGGGATATATTTTATCCCTTTTATTTTTAAAAGGGATAAAATTTTACTTTTAAGCCTGGCTTCTTAGGAGTTGCCCCTGGGTCATGGTAGCTTGTAAATCACCCAGTGTTTGGTCAGAAGTTGAATTTAAGTTCTTGAGCCAGTGAAGCTTACAAAAAACCTTTACTGATGGATTGGTGTGTGGACTGAAGAATGCTTTCAACTTGTCCATGTCCTGCTCTGATTGCTTCTGAGTGGGTGCAATCTAACGCATGTGCAGAACATTCGTGACCCCCTACAGTTGACTGTGTTCCCAGGAGGGCTTGTCTTGGCTGTCTTTATCTAGATCTCTGTTAAACATTTGGTTGCTCTGCAGTTTCACTGGTTAATATAGTTGTAATATATGAAACTACAAGTTCCCTCTTAATTGCTCTTCACCAAAATTCCCACTGCTTTTAATAATGCTCTTAGGAATGGCATGCTCTGGTCCAAAACCCCTTCAAGCCTAACTGCTGAGATCTTCGTCCTCACAGCCTGTCTCTCCCTCTGGGCAGAACTTCTGTGCCACTAACAGGAGCTGGTGACAACACAGCAAGCAGCTTCTCCCAGAGTGGTACCTCTGGCTCTTTGAGTGGTGCTGGTACGTGGGAAACGGTAATGGCCCCCGATTTTCTCAGTTTGTCCCTTTAGACATAGAATTTCCATCTTATGACATAGCAAGCTGCCACGGGACTACTGGGGCTTCAGCATTCTCAGACCGCCATGCCTAAAGTAAAGTTTCAGCCCTATGAGTAGACACCGCACATGATAAGGGAGTCTCTGTTCTACCATGACTGCCTTAGAACTGAACTTCTACAAAACATAATTGGTCAAGATAATAAATGTCAACAGCCTGCACTTCTTATGGTGGAACCACAGCCCTAGACTGGCAGCTGTGGGGAGAGGGAGTAGAAATTGTGGCTCCAATGCCACAGACTCTTGATATTCTTCTTAAAGAGATTTTCTTGAATAATGGTTTAGCTATTTTCTGTATCCCCTTAGAATAATTCCCAGGTACTTTCAATGATTATTTAAAACCAGTGAAACGACTGTTTTGTTAAGGAGAAGATCCACTGAGGGGCGCCTGGGTGGCTCAGTCTGTCAGGCATTCGACTCTTGATTTCAGCTCAGGTCATGACCTTAGGGTTGTGAGATCGAGCCACGCGCTGGGCTGCACACACAGAGTGCAGTCTGCTTGATGATGTTGTTCTCTCTCTCTCTCTCCTGCCACCCCCTTGCACCCTCTAAAATAATAATAAAAAAAGAAAAGGTCCACTGAACATCTTACTCCCACCATTCAACAAATCAAACCCTTCGTCCCATGGTTTTTTTATTGTCATCACATGTTCTACATGTATTAGTTGGTACCTTTCCCTTTCTTTCAACATGGACTGAGGAGTCTGTATTTTATTTAATGGGTTATTTTTATTATTTATTTTGACCTAATTTTGGCCAGTAAGAGCCAACTCCTATTTGTTTTTGACATGTCAACAAGATTTTTTTTTTTTTAATTCAAGATTTGAGAGAGAGAATGCACACACACGGAGGGGGGGGGGGAGAGAATAGAGATTGCAAGCAGACTCCCTGCTGAGTGTGGAGCCCAACATGGGCCTCGATCTCATGACCCTGAGATCATGACCCGAGCCGAAATCAAACAGTCCAACGCTCACCCAACTGAGCCATCCAGGCACCCCTTAACAAAATTCCTTACGCCCTTTCTAAAATAAGATGTCGGAGGACAATCTCATGTACTTTCCTTACACCAGGCCTTGGAAATAACCATTACTCTAGAGAACTATAAGCTATTTATAAAATGAATACTCAATTTTTTTAAATCACAAAGAGCTCACACAGATTTAACCATATTTCATGACCAATGCATAGGAATGAGCCAGAGCTGAGAAAGTCTAGACCAGGATTTGACCCTAACACAGAGAGCACTGCTGGTGAATGACGCTCACGAAGAAATCTTTTATGTGGAAAAATGTTCCTGAAACTTTCCAGTATTGGATGTAAGAGATTGGGAAGAGGTCACTGGAAGTGGTAGTCCTTAGAAAACAGAACGCAAAAATATGATATACAATGAAGAGGAGTCCTACAACTCTACCCAGAAACCAGGAAAAATGGTAAATAAAACTATCAATAAGCATTCAAGTCAATTCAGTGACTACCCTACCAATAAGGCAAAATGTGAGTGAAAGTTAAAAGTGGTCTTCTACTTTGTTGTATGCATGAAAAAACTTTCAATGGATGATTTGTAAGCACCAGTATCTGAAGACACTACTAGTAAGAACACAGGAGTAAATACTGGAGAGAATTTTAATAAATTCATTACTTTATCTATATAATATTAAAACAGGGGAAAGAATCAGCTGACCATACTACTGTTAAAACCTTTTTTTTTTTTTTTAAAGATTTTATTTATTTATTCGACAGAGATAGAGACAGCCAGTGAGAGAGGGAACACAAGCAGGGGGAGAGGGAGAGGAAGAAACAGGTTCATAGCGGAGGAGCCTGATGTGGGGCTCGATCCCATAACGCCGGGATCACGCCCTGAGCCGAAGGCAGACGCTTAACCACTGTGCCACCCAGGCGCCCCTGTAAAAATGTTTTATTCCAAAACTAAAGATGTTGGTGGAGATGAAAAAGGGCAGGACAAATACGTAATACTGATATAATAGTTATCAGAAATTAAGAGTATCGGAAAATTGTGGAAGCTTGATGCCATCCTGTGAATAGTATGTCTCATACCTAATGAGATCTATGGACTACTTCTATTATAGAGACAAAAGCTATAATTTACTTTAGAATTCCAAATTCAGAAATCGGTGGTTAATGTTACGACAGAAGTGACTTAATACTACAAAAAGTTTATTAAAACAGAAGAATTTTACTAGTTTTTTAAAAAGTACTCCACCCCTCCCCCATATTTAAGGATCTGCAGAGCGACCATTTGGTACTGATCAGAACAGTACTGTAATAAAGGAGGAGAAGCTACCAGTTAGGAGAAACAGAAGGTACGACAATGAATTCAGGGGAACATCAATAACAAAAATCCAAGAGCTTACTACTATGTGCTGGGCATTGTCCTAGCATACGTAACTTGCCCAAGGTCATACACCTAATAATATGCTTTTAGTCATTTTCAAATCTAGACAATCTGAGTTGTATCAAGAGTCATACCTGTCATTTTATGGAGCTACAGACAATTTGAAGAGGGAAAACTGAAGACTGAGAACCTTCTTTTGACAATAAAATTGAGATGAGGCAATGACTCATGTAGAATTTGACTAAAACAAAGCTGGCAACCCTAGTGAGGCTGAACTGCACATGCACCATCACTTCCTGAGTGCCCCAACAGCATAGTACTCAACCTTCTGGCAATGAAAAGAATTGGAACACCACATAACAATGAAATAAGTAAAAATCAGCATTGCAGCACATATTTATATGGCTCCATTTTGGGGGAAGGCCTGCAATGGCATTTGTGAGGACTCTGTACCAGCAAGAAGAGATGAGACCATAACAAATAATCTGCATTATGTTAAACTGAGCCCAGATGGCTTGAGTGACTGGGTATATTACATGGAAAACTCTTGCACATATCTCAGATTTTGGTTGCATATGGTACAGAACATAAATTACACGGTCACGTGCCTATATTGCCTCGATTGCCTTATGCTGCTTAGAAGGAACTCAGGCCTGAAACGGTACAAGATCACTGCCTGGTGCATATCAGCCACCTGATGCTTAGATTGCTTATCTAGCTCTACAATCTACTACCTAGAAGGACTCAGCTGGCCCAGAGTGGGTAAATCAAAGAACAAAGGAGTCAATACAAATTAGTAGGCATATCTGAAGTACTGCTTAATTTTTTCCATGTTTACCTGAATTTTAGATGGGAATATATATACCCTGTGTTAAGCAAATCCTATGATTTATAAGCATCTTGGGATTTTATTCAAGAATGCCAAGAGTCTAATCTACTCTTCAAATACTGAGTATTAGAAATACCATTTTAAATCTGTAACTATTAGCTTCTGCAGACTTTCATCTAGTATAAAATGTTAAATCAGTAGTATGTTAGGTAACTACTATGCTCAAATCGCTTTCTAGCAGTGGTAGTACAAAGTTTTCTTTCTATGGCTACGGGAACAAAGTTGGGCCTATAAGACAGTGGAATGTGTACTAAAAACGCACCCTTACTCTAGCACAGATAAACACAACTGCCAGAGGACAAAAAAAGAGTACTGAAACACAGCTTCACGTATGGCAGGAACTTAAAAACTAGCTGTTGAAACCTCAGGAAACTCTACCCTAGCACATTTAAACAAATTCGCACTTTGAAAACCAACATAAACATGTGGATTCTTATAGTTTCACATCGTTGTTCTTGTGAATTTTCTAATTCACAAAGTCTGAAAGACTTACGAAATAAGGACTTAGGATTATAAAGGAACTATAACATATACAAGAACAACTTAGACAACACAAATTTTCATGAAAAAATAAAGGTGAAGGTAAGTAAGGAAACAAAGGTTCAGAATGAGTAAAGTTCATTCCAAAGAAGGTAACAACCAATTACATAATACAGGTAGGCAGAACTCCCGGAGAAGAAAAAGAAATCAATTTAACAAGGAGAGTGGGGAAGGTAAGCAATAAAGGAAGAGCTGTGAAATGGTTGGCTTGGAATTGAGGGTGGGTAAAAATTGAACATAAAAAATGGAACATGGACTCATAAAGTAAGACAGTTAATAAGACCCATTATTGACCATCTTTTAAAATACTTATGTTGTCCATTTGTGAGGTAACTGGTGAAAAAAATGTTGGGAAATTGCTGTTATTCCCTGTATTTCATGTGAGCTTACAATACATACCTCTAGCATACAGCCTCATGCTTTCCATATAAGTTGCAAGGTTTTCTGCTACCAAAGTAACTAGGGCATGATTGTGCTGAAGTTGATTGATTAAGTCATGGCGATAAAATACATGGGGACTTCGCTGAGTTTGACTGAAACGAGAAGAACTTAACAATATAATTAGGCAATTAAACTCTGTTGTAATCAAAAGTTCTTACACAATCTAAATTCTTAGCTACTACTTAAAAAAATTTTAGATGGTTTACCTCATGACAGAATTATACTCTTGGCCATTTACTTTCTTTAATAACAATATCAAGTAATTTAAAAGGAAATAATGCCTCAGAAAATCAGACATTTATTCCATTATTTTTTTTTTTTAAGATTGTATTTATTTATTTGACAGAGATAGAGACAGCCAGCGAGAGAGGGAACACAAGCAAGGGGAGTGGGAGAGGAAGAAGCAAGCTCATAGTGGAAGAGCCTGATGTGGGGCTCGATCCCAGATCGCCGGGATCACGCCCTGAGCTGAAGGCAGACGCTTAACCGCTGTGCCACCCAGGCGCCCCTTATTCCATTATTCTTATTACACGGAAACTACACATTAATATTTTCCAATCTCACAACATGGGCATCTACCTCGACGACTAAGTTCTACTCCTATACTACAGTAGTACTACAGCACTTGTGTAAGTTTACATGATTATTTCCAGAATTATAAAACAGAACATAATCCTTGCAAGGAGAGCACCACAATGATTATGCTATAATAGTGAAGAATCTGATCGAAGAAAACGCATTCTGTAAAATTTTACTTATTAGCCATTCAAAGTACATTCTGGAACACTTGGTTTGTAGCTGTATTTGCCCACAGGTATCAGCAGAAAGACATCTAAGTTCCTTTTCAACCTGTTCTGCTACCTTCACTGAAACCAATAAACTCTCAGAGCCATTACTATTCTAGTAGAGATGAAGCCACTGTACCCTGAAAGAGTATGTAAACTACTCTTTCTACGACGGACAAATTAATTCGAGAAAGGCAAAAAGGCATTACGTACAGTGGCCCAAAAATCAAAATATGTCCCTCATATAAATGTTATTGCTATTAAATTATATGTCTGAATTTTCTCCACTGTTTATCCCTATAGCTTTTCTAATTTCATGTTTTTTCAAGCCTTTGGAAAAAAATGAGACAAAGTTCAACCAATGAAGCCAAAAGATATATGGCCTTTTCTGTTTTAGGCATATCTTAATAATCCAGAGCTGCAAAGGATCTTTGGCAATTATCTAATTTTACACATACGAAAAACACATTTCTTTCAATTAGTACATCTTTACAAGATGATGTAACTGCTTAGACACAAGGAATCCTAAATATTCTTAGTACTACAACTAGCTCTCTCTCTGCACATTATTTTTAACTTTGTACATTATCTGTTCCAACTCTTATAAAGAGAAAATATCAGGACAAATTATTCTAGTAACCAGAATTCAGCATGTAAGATGATTATATTTGAAGACCACTATTTATGAACACATACATATATATACATACATACCACTCTAACAGAAATTTAGCTAAAATCAATCAAAAAGTATTTTTAAACCATAACTTGTCATCGTTCATGAGTAATACAGAATATTCCTGATTCTGATATTTATCACTTCATTGTGGCTTACTTTCTCACCAATAAAATCAAGGATATGGATATGATAGAGGAATCTTTTGTTCCAAATTAACCCTTCTCTTAGCCCATGCTTTCTTTTGAAAAATTTGCTTTTACCAAGTGCCAATGCTATTTCTTTTAAATAAAATATAAAAATAAAAATATTGAAATTTTCTGTTAAAGGCCTTACCTCAAATTTTGAGGGGCTTCACCAAACAAACTACAAATTTCTCTAATTTGTTTCAGTGCAGGAATTACCCATTTGTCATTTGTACGAAGTTCTTCTATAAAGCGATCTATCCACTGGATCTTCTGTGTGTCACGGTCCTTAAACAAACAATTTCAATGTTTTAGATAGGTCATACACAGGAAAACTCCATCTCCAAGGATAAAATAGGGCTTTTCTTATAAGATCATCATCATAAGCATGTAATAATTGCAGAAAAGAGTTTAACAGTGTTAAAAAGCAGCAAATACATTTTTATTTCACATTTACTACCAAAACTACAAAAGGTAAAACAGTACTATCCAATGTTTCCAAGAATTCTACCATATACGAATTGTTATTCCATATGGGATTGTTTTAGCATAGTGAGGGACACCGAAAATTTCTATTTTACAAAGAAAATAATGGTATGGCAACTAAGTTAAAAAGTTTCACCAAAAATCAAAATAAGGACATATGGACATATATACAAAAAGATAAAAGGAAAGCAGTTATAAAAGTTAGCATAAACTCAAAATTATTTCAAATGTGACATTTCACTTCTTACACCTTATTTACTCCTTCCTCTAAATCAAAAGTAATCAGAAATGCAGGTTTCTGCACCTAAGAAGTCTGGATTACTCTGTGTGTATCTCTGTTTAATGAAATAATTTAAACTGAAGGTTCATATTAGTGTTTGATATACTAAATATTTAATGAACGGTCACAAGTATAGTAAAAAACTGAATGGCATCTGAATCACATACACCTATTTGAGCTTATTAGCTCTCACCTAAATTTCAGTTCAGTGGTGTAGCAAATAGTTTTAACAGTAGAAAATTAATTAATCAGCAATTTTCATTTTACTAAGAGTTAATAGTTAACTCTTGTAATGCTACAAGTTAGAATGCAGGGAAGCTGTTGTGTGATTTGCTCGAGGCAAGGCTCAAAATGTTTTACTATTTAGAAAATTCTATTAATTTTTCTTAATTTCCCTGTGAGCAAAGAAAATTCAAATTCTCTTACCTCTGAAGTCTCTCATCAGCTTTTGAAACTGCTATTTCAGCACCACGCATCTGACAATACTACCACTCTATAACCTGTTGTTGTTGTTTTTTTTAATACTGCCTTTCTCCCAAGGAGACTAAAATGCTTTTCAGAGGATACATAAAATTTTGACACAGAGACCTAACATGAGGAAGGCAGACTTACAGGAAGAAAGTGAGTCAATTCTTGAAGATCATTTCAAAAATAACATTGAAAGATGTGGGAACTACTGTTTCTAAGCCATCCTGAGGATGAAGGCAAGAGTCAGAAAAAGTGAACAAAGGGCACATCTTACCTGTGAGCAACTATAATCTAGTATTTTTATGTGGGCACTGAGAGCCAGGTCCATGATGTCTACAGGTACATCATCACTGTGGGCCAGATTCCACAGTAGGTTCAACACTTTGTGTGCCATCACGCCATCTTTATCATCTTCTGCAAGGCGACGAATCAGCTCAAGTAGCTTTTCACGCTGCTTTTTACTTGCATTTGTCCAACTGGCCTAGAAAAAAAAATTAAAATGACATGAAACCAACACATTTACCCATCAATGATTAAATTAAATGTCATGGGTTAACTATATTCATGGGAAAAACAACACAGGTGAGCACGGAATTATTCTAGTGGTATCTGAGAGAGAAAACAGGGCAGAATTAAACATGTGAACAAAAAAAAAATCTCTATAGTTACAACACCTACCATCAGGGTTTTTCAACCTTCGTACTGACATTTTAGGCTGGAGAAATCTTTGTTGTCGGGGTTGTCCTGTGCACGGTAGGATGCTGAGCAGCCTCCCGGGCCCCTACCCAGAAGCTAGTAGCAACTCTTCCTCCCAGCTGTGACAACCAAAATTATGTCCATATCCTGGCCAAATATCTCTGATGGTGGGGGTGAGGAGTGCAGAACTGGCCTGTTGAAAACCACTGCCTTAGATTCAGTCTGTTATTTGTGACTTTCAAATTATATTAAGGGGTGCCTAGATGGCTCAGTAGGTTAAGTGTCTGACTTTTACTCAGGACATGATCCCAGGGTCGGGGCATCTCAGTGGGGAGTCTGCTTGTCCCTCTGCCCCTACCCCACCTCGCTCGAATGCTCTCTCAAATTTAAAAAAAAATAATGAAATTATATTAAAAGATGGCAATGACAACCTGATATACAAAGATTTTCATAAATTTAAAAAGATGATGAGAAAGCACTGTGCACTACACATATGAAAACAAGATAGTCTGTAACAAAGTCTGTTCTTAACCACTAAAAACAATTTCTAAGTTATGCAGAAATGATATGGTCCTATTATACTTCAATTTATAAGACATAATACTCTTTTAAATCTCCACAATGGGGGGGGGGGCCTCTGAAAATGTTTTTTTTTTTGTTTGTTTGTTTTTTACAAATGCCCAGTTTATATAATGCGCATGGGGTAGGGTGTGTCTGATGGTGGCATCTAATGGGTAAAGGCCAGGGATATTGCTAAACAATATGAGAAAAGCTGTATGTATAAAGTTGCTGATGACTGTTTATTAGAAAATAAAGTGAAATCAACCAAATGACAAACAATAGAACAACTATGTTAATTACAGGAGATTCTTTCACTGGAATTATTACAGACATTTACAATTTGAATAAATAAGGGATGTCTTGGAAGACAACTTTAGTGCATACTTGTAAGTCCTTCTAGACCCCTCAAAATTACGAAAGAAATACAAAACGTCTAAGGATACAGGGAAAAAATTGAAATATTAGATATTACAATTAATTAGATCTTAAAAAGGTAACCAGGTGTTACATGCCTCCTAAATTAAGAGCACATGACCACCTATGATGTATTCTAGCAAAAGGGGGGAAAAAAAAACCCCCACAAGCCTGTATTCCATACTACTGATCTAAAACAACACAACAATTAATTCAGTTTCTTCAACAAACAGATTGCAGGGAATGAAAAAGAAAGGGGGGGAAACTGTAAATTGACAGAGATTTAAATGACATATACAACCAATTATAAAGTATGAATCCTGATTCAAACAAACTTCAAAAATAAAGAATGCTCTGAGACAACTGGAAGGTTAACACTATTTGACAGTACCACAGAATTATTAGTTTTTTAGATGCAATAATGATAATACAATTTTCTTCTTCATGTACTCATCTCTGAGGGATATATACTAAAATAATTACATACGAAATCGATTAAGGAAAAATCAACTAAAAACACCTATTCATCCAAAGCCACCATAATGGGAGTAAAGAAGACAATGAAAAACTGGGAGAAAGTCTTTACAACATTTGAATTGGTAAGGACTATCACTGAGAATGCCAAGAACTCCTACAACCCACCAAGAAAAAAACCAACCCAATAGGGAAAAATGAGGCAAAAAAACTTCAATAGGGTTTTCACAAAAAAATAAAGAATAGAAACATATGAAAAGGTGTTCAACCTCATTAGTGATCAAGGATCTAAGAACCAATACCACAATGAGACATTTCACACCAAGCAGATTGTCAAATATCCAGAATTCTGACAAAAACAACTGCTGGCAAGGATGTGAAAATCTTGATGGGATTGTACAATGGTATAACTGCTTTGAAGAACAAAGACTTACTTAAAACTTGACTAGGCAAGTACCTATGTAAAGACTAATCAGCAAGCCTGAAATCATTTGGTTCTAGTCCATAAAGAACTGCAAAGTGACCTGGACTTCATGCTTCCTTTGAATCATCTTTTGGAGAAAGTTTCAACATTTCAGAAAACAATGCTTATTACCAAATAACGAGTGCTTAATAAACACCTGCTAGGCCAAAGGGAGGGGAAAAAAGAATGGAATCAGGTCTGTATTTAGACTATTATTGCATTTAGACCATCCTTAGAGAAAAGGAGGGTCCGGGGGCTGTAATAACAATTGACCTCTTTCTTCTTTTTCCATCATGGCCATCTTGATCCCGCACTGTGCCATTTCAGAAGTCATCTCAAGATTAAAACTGAATGGCAATTAACTTTAGAGTACTCATGATAATGGATTCTATTATTTCCCCAGCTGCCTTTGATAGATTTCAAACTGAATTTTTCCATAAGCCAGTTATTTACAACTTTAATGTGCTTAAGATTCATCTTGAGAATGTTGCTTAAAATACAGACTCCCAGGCCCCATACCAAGCAACTCAGATTTAACTGGTCTGAGGTACAAGTCAGTAATTCATATTTTTTCCCTTCTGTTATGAAATACACATCAAGAAAGGTATAAATATATACCATTACTAGAGTACATAATGTAAACACCTTTGTAACTATTACCCAGGTCAAAAATAACACAGTAAGCAGCACTCCAGAAGCCAGCTGGGTCTATATCTGAAGTTTATGTTAATGCAATCAAGGTATATGAATTCTTGTGTGATTTGATTCCTTTCTTCAACTTTCTGCTCATTATCTAGCAGTTGAATTGCTCATGTGGTTGAATTACTCAAATTTGCTCGTTCTCATTGTTGTGAACTATTTCATTGTAGGAACATTCCACAATTTATCCATCCTACATGGCAATTTTCTTGCTTGCTATTACAAATAATTCTACTATACATGTTAAATGTGTATCCTGGCACACATATGCATGACTTTCTCTAGAGGATATATTCAGAAGTCAAAATGATGAGTCATGAGAATCCTACACCTTTCAAGAAATACCAATCTATTTCCAAGACCGTTGTAGCATCTTATGTTCCCACCAGCAGGCAGTGTTATAACTGTTATTTTAAGATACATTTATCAATCTGTTAATAGAACACCCCTTGTGAGCACTGCTATTGCCATAAGGTCCTATGTTCTTAATCCACAAATTCGCCAAAGTTTTTACAAACACAATACTAGCAACTGTAGAGAGACCACTATACAATATGGCTTTAAAAAGTACATGATGATACCAATGAAGATATCGCTATAGGGGCTCTTGAGCTACCTTATAAATTACATTTCCATTTGCCTGTGCACATCACCCCAGAATACCAAGCTACTGGTAATCCCATGTTACTGACACTTTTTTTATTGCAACCAATCCTTCTTCCCTGAAGTCCTACAGTGCACCTGAACCTATAATAAAAAAACCAAACTGCTAAGGGAAAGGAATCCAAACTCACAACCTGAGTTTAAGAGATTCCGTATTTATGAGGGTTATTATTATAAAAAAACGAACATTAAGTTCTCATTGGAAAAAAAAATGACCAATTCCTTCACACCAGAAATTGTTCAATAATTACTACTGAAGAATTTATTGGCTAAGAGCAACTCAAAGATCTAATAAGGTAATTTTATTAAAATAAAGTGGCACTATGCTATGCTATTACCTTAAAGCAATCAAAAAGATGATCAAGTTGTTCAGGAGAAAAATCCCATGCTAACTTTGCCAGTAGATCATGTACATTCTTCACAATGGCTTCATGCTTCCCTGCCTATTGAAAAACCAAAGAAAACATAGCATATTAGAATTTGAACAGCAGATAAGTTGTCTATACTGACTGCTGACAGTTATTAATTAAACTATTCCTACTAGCTTCATCTAAGTGTAGAACATAAGAAAATTCGTAACATTTTAAAAATGCTTTAGAACTGGTCTCTAAAACTTGACAAATTAATTCCTTGATACACACAGTTAATGTGTACTTGGGAATTCATGTGAGCCTTTATTACAATTTACTGAATTTAACGTGCCAATTTTTTTTTTTTAAAGATTTTATTTATTTATTCGACAGAGACAGAGACAGCCAGCGAGAGAGGGAACATGAGCAGGGGGAGTGGGAGAGGAAGCAGCAGGCTCACAGCGGAGGAGCCTGATGTGGGGCTTGATCCCATAACGCCGGGATCACGCCCTGAGCCGAAGGCAGAGGCAGACGCTCAACCGCTGTGCCACCCAGGTGCCCCTAACGTGCCAATTTTAACACTGTTAGTAGGAGAACAATAAAGCACACCAATGGTACTGTTCCAAAACTGGAACCTTAAGCACTCAAAGGGAAAACTGAATGTTTTCTTGGTTTCTACAGACTCAAAACATGAAGTTCTGTTAATCTAAAACTCAATAATACTTCCCAAGTGATGCCAGTAGAAACCTGTCATTGAGGTAATCGAAGGAATCACCTAGTTTCTAGCTCTGAAACCAAAAAAGTTACTTATCTTTCAGAAAAGCTGTAAATCCTTTGGATTATTCCAAGTCTTCATAAATAATCTAGTGATTTAACTCTACTGAGATTAAAGGTTTTTTTCAAGTTAAGTTTAGCAAGAAACTAATGCAATATTGTGTTAATAAAATACTTCAGTCAAAAATCTGTACTGAATACTAAACAGAACAACCCACCACCTACAAATTGTTAACCTGTACCAAACATACAGCAAATGATGAATATACTTAAAACATTATTAGCTATTATGGGGCACCTAGGTGGTACAGTCGGGTAAGTGTCCAACTCTTGGTTTCGGCTCAGGTCGTGAGGTGGAGCCCTGTGTCGGGCTCCACACTCGGTGTGGAATCTGCTTAAGACTCTCTTTTCCTCTCCCTCTGTCCCTCCTTCCCCCTGTTCTCTCTAAAATAAACACATAAATTTTTTCATAAATCTTTAAAAACATGTTATTGGCTATTTAAAAAAGATTGACACGATTTCTGTAAATCACGAGCATTTAAACATAGCAGAAGTCAAACAATGTAAGCGTTCATCCTGTTTCACAACTACTATATTCCTTTAGTTTTTAGTATCTTTCTTTTAGAAACCGCATAGTCACCATCTGAAATTTCTTACCTGTGCTGCCCAGATGTTATCAAGATCTTGTAAAGTCAGAGCTTTTTCTTTGATGACAAAACGAAGAATCTTCTCTAGCTTTTCTACATACTGTGGTTGATGGAGACTATCTCGCAGTACTATGGATAAGATATTGTTCTGCTGTATCCATTCCTAAACATAATTCAAAAACTTGTTTTAAAGAAATTGAAACACAGAAGCTTTTTAAAAAATATGTATGGAATACTGTTCACACTTTAAACATTAGTAGGAATTAAAAAATAGAAAATAAATACACTAATGTAATAGGCTTATATGCTATTTTAATTCAAAACTATGAAGAAAACACAGTAAGTTTATGGAACTTAATTTTGCACATACAGAAATGTTCTCGTGACTCAGAAATAGTGCAATTATTAGAAAGATTCTACTCCAGCATTTATGCAGAAAAGTATTATTTAAGTTCAGCAATCACCATGGTTTAGGTAGAATGGGTACAAGACCCATTTTAAGATCTTTGGTTTCCTGACATTGGTTGTGATTTTGGTGAAAACATGCCCTTTTAATTTTTTGCTTTTATTTAATTATGCTATTATTGCTTATCTAGTAGCACTTCAATCTTCCAAACAATCCTAATGAGGGATATATTATCCTATTACGGAAGAGTAAAAAGTGTTAGAAGTTGAATTGGAATTAAGGCTGCATGCTTCCCAAGTCTGTGTTTCTGTAACACTATGCTATGCTGCTGACTGGGATTTATTTAATATCTATACCAATCGAAGAAAACTCTAAGTCATGATACAAAAAGGTAATAGACCATACTGTGTAATTTTACAGTATTCAATTTAATGAGAATAAGGAAGTATTAAGACCCCAAATGTGGTAGAGAAGTACACTTCTCAGGTAGTAAAGGTCCATTCTTATTTCTAATCTGTTGCAGGTACATGTGTAAAATACAGGAAGTATGTGGCAATGTCAAATTGCTACAAAAGTTTCTGAACACTTGATGCCATTTTCTGCACTCTTCTAGCACTGGCAACAGTCCAAGGACCAGAAGCTGACTTCAGACCATACTCTGACAAGCACTGTGCTGAGCCTCCCAAAAAAGTAGACAAACAAATCACATATACAAAATCAGACATTTAACAACACCTGACCTCTAACACAGGGCCAATGTCTATGCATCTTCCACATACCTCTTATCACATTCTAATCATTGTCTCCCCTATTGAACTGAGGACACCATGAGGGCAAGGACAGTTCTTTTACAGATGTCTGCTCAGTAACGTCAGACACTATGTGCTAGCGTCATTCAACCAGTATTTCTTAAGTGGCATACTTACATATTTTAGAACTACAAAATAGAGAAGTATCTATGGTAAAGGGCGCCTGGGTGGCTCAGCTGGTTAAATCTTGGCTCAGGTCATGATCTCATGGATCGTGGGATTGATCCCCACGCCAGGCTCTGTACTCATTGGGGAGTCTGCCGGAGACAGTCTCTCTCTGCCCCTCCCCCACTCGTGCACTCTCTAAAATAAATGACATCTTAAAAAAAAAAAGTGGTATCTATGGTAAATAACGTTTCCTAAATATTCAACATTAGAACAGTATAAATAGAAGTGCTTAAGTGAAGTTCTTAAAGTAATTCATTTACATCTTATTCCAGTAATTTTATTTCCTATTTTAAAATCTGTAAGTGCGAAGCTACCTGTATCACTACTAAATAAACTATGTTATTACAAGAAGTTCTGAGGATTAAGAGTCATAAATGAGTCCCAATACCTCCCAGTTTCAAGGTTTTCTTTAAAATGTTATTAGTATTATTAACATTGCAAGTAAAGCTATTCTAATTTTTGCCTTAGGCGGATTTTCATTCATGAAAGAAGAACCAAAGGACTTACTGCCATTCGTTCAGCTGTGAGCCACTCTTCCTCCTCAGGGTTACCATGCCGATGAGTATAGTAAGACACACTAGATATCACCTTATTAACCTCATTCAGTGCATTCATCTTTCCATTGAAAGACGAAATCTGCAGTAATCTAGAAAAGAAATTCAGTGTTAAATATGATTCTAAATATTCACACAGTTTACTCCAAGAGGAAAACATCTTACCTAAGTATCATTTTTAACCTGAATATTTCTAAATTTTTTACAGTTTCTTCTTGTCCTGGGACCCTTGAAGCTAAATTCTTCAAAGATTTAATAATCATTGAAAGAGCATCATTTTTGGCTTCATTCTTCGCTTCTTTTTTCAGCTCTTCATCGGTTAAGTTTTCTAAAAACTGTGGAACCATTTCTATTACTGGAAGAAAGTACTTTTTCACTGTATGGAGAGTGAGAAACTCATAGCATTGCCCAAATGGTCTGAAAGAAGAAAGACAAAAAAAAACCCTCTTGTAATACTCACGTTCTTACAATCAACTAGGACCAAACTCAGACTTACATCTACTTTTAAAAAATCCAAGTTATCAGTTAAAGAGGAAATCATATTTGAAAAAAGAAAATTTTTATCAAGGAATTAAGTAGTAATTCCTATAATGTAGTGAAGATTCATTTAAAAACATAACTTACTTAATAAGGGCTGCAATTATTTGAACATTTAATGCTGATCCATTAATAAAACGATCATGCAAAATCTGGAACCCATTTAAAGTGCCGAACTTGTTGAGAAGATCCACCAGCCAACCCTGTAATACAGTTAAAGAAAAAGGTTGACTTCCTGCTTTTAAGGAAGAAAAGCACCATCTGAACTAATTTCTTGATTGAAACAAACTAGAAATAGGAAATTCAATTTAAAAAAAATGTAAAATCATCTCCAAAATATTACATATTATTCACAGTATAAGCAGCAGTACGTACACATTAGATCACTAGGGCACAGCTGGCTGTACCAAAAGAGCTGGTGAACAGGAATTAGAAGCCATTTCCTATTTCCGAGATCCCATTGTAAGAGAGTACCTTATTATCTGAAAGTTATTTTTCAAAATTTAGGGGGATTAAAAAAAAAAACTTTAAAAAATAAGAGGGGCGCCTGGGTGGCACAGCAGTTAAAGCGTCTGCCTTCGGCTCAGGGCGTGATCCCGGCGTTACGGGATCGAGCCCCACATCAGGCTCCTCCACTATGAGCCTGTTTCTTCCTTTCCCACTCCCCCTGCTTGTGTTCCCTCTCTCGCTGGCTGTCTCTGCCTCTGTCAAATAAATAAATAAAATCTTTAAAAAAATAAAAAAAATAAAAAATAAGAAAAAGATATTTGGTAACCTGAGATAATGTTTGAATTCATTTTTTATTGTAGTTGTAAATAATTAAAAATTCTCTATAAATACAATAATCTTAAAGCCTGAGACTGAACTATTAATTAAAAGCTAACCCCTTGTAGTGTATCTGTTGTTCCTAACTAGAACATGCTGGTTGATGCTTTTGCTGGCTCACATGAATGCACCAATTTTCAGCTTAGAGGTTACCACGATGCAGTAAGTATGGCTGTCTTTCAAACTCTTCCCTAAGGGACAGCAATAACTCATGGTACAATGTAACTGGGATAGCCAATGGTTTGTGGAGTTAAAAGCATGCTTATGTGTAAAAACTTAAAACAAATTAAGAGGTTATATACACAGATTTAAGTATCTAAAAATTTATGTATCCAAGACAACCTTTTATACCTCGGTTTCTTCTAAAAAGCCACATTTTAGAGTCCACTGAGGGAAAACCAAGTTGGCGGGGGGGGGGGGGGAGGATGTAATATTGCTACTAAGTCTTAATCAAAAATAATTTCTACAGCTATTCAAGACCAAAAACAAAAAAACATGTCCAGGACAAAGGGAAAATGAGGTATTAGGTAATGGCTTTCAAAGAGACAATATGTAACCTAAAGGTAGTTTTGATAGGATTTTATGTCCTAATCAATTAAATTCTCCACTAAATTAACCACCACTTTTCTATGTAAGTTCATACAGTATTTTCCGACCTTTTTATTTGGTCTTAAAAAAGCTAATTCAAAACAATTAATTAGGGGCGGGGCGCCTGGGGGGCACAGCAGTTAAGCATCTGCCTTTGGCTCGGGGCGTGATCCCGGAGTTATGGGATCGAGCCCCACATCAGGCTCCTCTGCTATGAGCCTGCTTCTTCCTCTCCCATTCCCCCTGCTTGTGTTCCCTCTCTCACTGGCTGTCTCTCTCTCTCTCTCTCTCTCTCTGTCAAATTAATTAATTAATTAATTAATTTTTTAAAAAAAACTAATTCAAAACAATTAAAAATTTGAGCACTTTAATTCACCAGTCCCTTATGGCATTCAGCAATTCTGTACTTCAATTTCTCAAGTAACGAATGAGACTAATGGTCTGATATACTCAATAGTTATGTATATATAAAATAGTGTATGTGCACAAATTTAAAAAAAAAATCAGTCTAAAGCTAATCTTCCTATGTTTTCATCTATAATGTATCTTTAAGCAATTAGGAACACTGTAATCAGTAATAAGAAGAGCTAAGCTTCAAAGAAAGATATAAAAGATCTTCAACCAGAAGCCATTTTAAACCAAGTTGTTCTCTGTGAGTCTTTTGAAGATTATCACCGACATACACAGCAAAAATGAAAAAGAAATACAGGTATATTTTGGAGACTGTCACTGTTTAGATACTAATTTACCAAACCAAAAATAAGCATGAAGTGGCAACACTATGAATCTTGAGAAATATCAGAAAATCTCAGTTTAACACATTTTGAGAATTTCCACTTTTAACAGAATAAACCTGAAGTTTTATGTATAAATTCAAATTTTCCTGGCTGGGTTTTCCTTTTTATAAGGCCCACAATATTAAAAAGTCTCCCTAAAGGGGCACCTGGGTGGCTCAGGTGGTTAAGCGTCTGCCTTCAACTCAGGTCACAAACCTGGAGTCCTGGGTTTGAGCCCTGTGTTGGGCTCTCTGCTCAGTGGGGAGTCTGCTTCTCCCTCTCCCTCTGCACCCCCCCCCCCCGCTGGTACATGCTCTCTCGTGCTTACTCCCTCTCTCAAATAAATAAAAATCTTAAAAAAATTAAATTAAAAAATCAAAAGTCTCTTGGGTGCCTGGGTGGCTCAGTCGTTAAGCATCTGCCAGGGTCCTGGGATCAAGCCCCACATCGTAAGTCTGCGTCTGCCTCTCCCACTCCCCCTGCTTGTGTTCCCTCTCTCACTGTCTCTCTGTCAAATAAATAAATAAAATCTTAAAAAAAAAAAAAAATCAAAAGTCTCCCTGAATTCTAAAATTTAAAAACTATGTATTGTTATTTAATATTTATTAAAAGATGAACAGTTCAGGGATAGTTCATCTTGTATCCTATTTATGCCAATACAGAAAATTTACATACGAGAACTTTCACACTGACGTATATATATTTCATTGACATTTTTAAGTTTTACTATTTGGCTTTCATTTATAATTTCTGTAATTTTACTTTTATAACACATTATTAGACATCTGTAGGATACACTTGATCCTGAAGTCAAAACAGTAGAACGTCCACAGTGATCATGGCCTTGGGTCAAAGTCATCTTCTATTCTACTCTTAGTTATGAGGAAAATTATGGCCTGTTTCATATAACCCAATTTATGACTATGTCCCAAAGGGCTGAGCAGAAGACAATGAGAACTAACTACACGGAGAAAGCTTAAAAAACAACAACAACAACAACAACAACAACAACAAAACCCCACAATCCAAAACAATTTTGTCAATTATACTTCAGTAAAGCTGGGGAGGAAAAAAGAATCCAAAACACAAAATAACACAGAATCCCTTTCAATAGTAACATGAAACTACTCTTCTTCACATTAACAGATGGTTACGATCTTTTACAGCTCTGTGGCAGAGCAAAACTGTATTAGTTATGAAAATAACAAACCAACACACTTTTGGTGATCGAGGATCTGGAGAACGAGCAAAGAGTTCATCTTCAGGCAGCTGAACGCTTGAGGAAACGGATTCACACGGACGTGTACCATTGTAGATATGGAATTTGCAATGAGGATTTAAGGCCATGGAGAGAAGTTCTAGAAGTGGAAACCAGTCTTGGGACAACTTGGCCACACATAACTCCACCAGGCGATGAGTATTGTTGATAATACACCTCTGTTATATAAGGAGGAAAGGTGATTTATAAGATCAAAACACTGCAACTCCAAATAGAAATATCTTCCCATCTTAACTATATTTTAATTATGATCTCTCCATTTTTATATTGATCATTTGAATTGTTTAATATTGGGATCAAACTGATGTATCAAAAGACCAAATTAACATTCACTACCCTTTACATAGTACTTACTTAAAAATGAAGTAGGCACTGCCCTGCGTCTACAGACAAGATGCAAAGTACCATTTGTTTTTCCTCTTTGGAATTTGTACACTAGAGGCAGCAATTCTAAAATCTACACAATATATTAATTATCCAATGTGGAATAGATTTGCTATCTAAACCTCAATGAAAAAGTCTGACAGCACCTCCAAAGTTTCCATTTCTTTAAAGTTACATGTTAAATTAAAAGATGGGAGGACTTTTGTGCTACGGTTATACTTGAAAAATAGTTCACAGAGCACAAACATATCTGCCTCACAACTTATGACCAGATTTCCACAGTATGAATAGGGAACAGAGACTTGGGGGGGTAATTACAACATTTTATCAATCTAAGATGCATGTTTTTTTACTTTTCAAAATCTCTGAAATTTCACTGTATTTTATAAACAATGCATAGTTTCTTCAACTGAAGGTATTGTAGAGAAAACCTGTGTTTGCTTCTGCCAATCACTTGGGCATACCACAAGCCTTAGACCATTTAAGGATTTTTTTTGTTTCACAACTATAATTTGATTTCAAATTACCAAACTCTTTGAATACTGGCCTGTTGTTTAAATTTTCAGGAGACTCTGACCCTCTCTAAGATGCTATGATTGAGACATACAGGTTTCTTTCACATCTCTATATTGACCCTTTGTGTCCCAGACACTAGATTCCCCATCTTGGGTGTTTTTGTTCCTTAGTGGTACATAAAATGGGTGTGTGGTGCATCTCACAATTAATGAAACGTGGTGACTTGCCTAAGGTCACAAGGCACTTGAGAATCCAGGAGACAGATTAAACCAAAGGTCTCTAACTCTAAACCTCACACTCCTAGAAGATTATGCTTCCTTCGATAGAAATTATAATTTACAAGTATTTTTTAAAAGTTCCTCAATATTACACCCTTTAATTCAATTAATGTATCAAATATACAACCAAATACACACACACACACGAAAATATATATGAAAACACTCACAGGCATCACCATGAAAATCTGATTTTTTTAAAGTCAAATGCAAGACTCACATGAATTTCAAACTTCCAGCCACTCACTGCCTCATCTGTAAGGATTTTAGTGAACGATATTGTTAGCCCATCTCGGAAAAATCGCTGACATGCTTCGCTTTTAACATCAAGGCCTAAGAAAGGGAAGAAAAATTAATGTAAACAAAGCATTTTTCTGGTTATCTCAAAATGTCCAATTATATGATTAGAAAGTAATAAATAAGTTAAACTATTCATTAATAGCTAAGAAATTCAGACTAGCTTTGGAAAAAAAAAATCACAGCATTATCTATTGTTAAGAGGTCAAAAAGATAAATATGTAAGTATTATCAAAGGTCCTATGTATCAAGAAGGTAACTGATTGAAAAACAAAATCTTCAATGAATTTCAAAACTATTTAAGTATACAAAAGTACATCAAACCAAGTAATAGTGAGGTGAATTGAAAACATTTCAAATTATGACACTAGATCTTAAATGCAAAATAGTTACCAGTAGCATTGAGAGGGAATCTAAATGCTTCATAGCATCTTACTCTCTGAAAATAAACTTGTAAAACTTAGAAAATGATGTTTCACAACTATTTTTAAAATCTTATTTTGGTTGTAAATGACCTATTAGACACCAGTATCCCTACACTATTCTATACAAGTGTTTCATTGAGTAAGATGAATTGTTTTGTCTTGGTGTCTTTCATTGTCCCAGCATCTATGCTTCTTTATAGCTTTAATTTCATCAGATTTCAGAAAGGCAACAGAGCCACATGCCCTGCCCAGCCAAACACAGAATCTTTAACTCTTTTTTTCTAAGTATTATTTTTTTGTCTTAGAGAAAGAGTGTGAGCCAGCACATGGGTGTGCACAGGGGTCGGGGGAGAATCTTAAGCAGGCTCCACACTCAGTGTGGAGCCCAACTCGGGGCCGGATATCACAACCGAGATCATGACCTCAGCCGAAATCATCATGAGCCGAAATCAAGAGTCGGATGATCAACCAATTAAGCCACCACCCAGGTGCCCCTTGAAAATCTTTAACTCTTGAAGACAAAATGAAAAGTTATTCAATTTGTATATAGTGTTCTGTGATTTTGATTATACAGAAGAGAGGACATTTAAGCTCAGTATTGTATTTAAAAATCTGAACCTTGCCTAAAATAAACCATGGTCCCAGAAAAGAAAGCTGGGGGCGAGGGTGATAGCGAGTGTTAATGAATATTAAATGAAATACCATTATGTGTTCTTACCTATCATTATACAGTCAGGACCTAGAACATGCCTAGTGGAAAAGTCTTCAAAAATTTGCTCAATTAACAAATAAATGTGTAAAAGAACAAAAGAAATTTGAGTGGTGGTAAATAATTGTAATCTGGAAATGTATTTTTATAGTTTATTAGATTATTTTTTTACAAGATTAAAAAGGTGTGGAGACATAAATGAAGGAAGGTAATTATTCTAAGATAAAGGAAAGATCACCCTTGCCATGGAGTGAGACTGACGTAAGCAGATTAATTTTTATAATAATCAACTTCAACTATGACAGTGTCTAATGATAGTTAGAATATATCCATGGCTACCCTATTTCAGAAACTGAAATGTTACTGACATTTATCTTAATTTCCAATGCCTTAAAAATGAAGAGATTGTAATAGTTGTCCTTTGCTAAGAGAATTCAACTGCACCTAAAGCAGACCAAAGTCATTAGAAAAAATGATCAATTCCAACATCAAGCTTTCAAGTCTAGACAAGGTAAAAACACCAGACCTCATCTTTCAAGCCTTTTTATCTTTTAGAAAAGAAATCAAATCTTTTCTGTATATTAAAAAAAATAATCGACATGAACTAGACAGTTTAGTTTAAAAATGAATATACACTAATTTTATGTGTGACTTCAGCGAGTTCACAAACACCCCCTGAAGGCTGTCCAAAGGATCTGAATCCTTGTTCTAGGAATATATGATAAGCCATAGCAAGAAAACGTAGTTAGATTTCTAATCTAGGAATATCCAGTAAGTGTTTGTAAGAGAGAAAGTTTTCAGGGATGAAGTGAAAGTGTATTAGTAGCATACATTATGAAAAGCATAAGAACATCTGAACTTACCTTTTTTACTAAGATCAATAGCAGCTTCTAAAAGCACTTCTAATTCCCCTTTCGGCAAAACTGGAACCACCCATCGAGGCCTAAGAATTTCAATAATATAAAATGATGTTTACTGGTTGCACTCTAAGGCACTATAAATGAGTTACTAATTGTAATTACTCACCTCACCATGAAAATATTAAATATTAATATTAAAAAACATTAAAATATTAAAACAAGGTTGGCAGAATATCTGCTTTGTGAAACTAAGCTCCATCTGTCGTCTCTACAGTTTGTTTTTTTTTTTTTTTAAGGAACTGCCCAACAAAAGATAACAAGGAAAGAGGGAAATTATTTTAATACCATAAAACATAAAACTACCATAATAATCAAGTATCAATTAAACGGATACCTATTGTTCAAGTTCATAGGAAAGTGATCTTTCAGGATTTGCTCTGATGAACCTCTTAGCTATCTTCAACTTCCTCAAAAGGAGAAAAATTCAGGTGGAAAATGGATTTTTTTTTTTTTTTAAGATTTTATTTATTTATTCGACAGAGATAGAGACAGCCAGCGAGAGAGGGAACACAAGCAGGGGGAGTGGGAGAGGAAGAAGCAGGCTCATAGCGGAGGAGCCTGATGTGGGGCTCGATCCCGTAACGCTGGGATCAGGCCCTGAGCCGAAGGCAGACGCTTAACCGCTGTGCCACCCAGGCGCCCCAGAAAATGGATTTCTGCCTCAATTCATAATCTGTCAATTTTTCCTGAAGGTTAAATGAGCTACCTCCACGGGTACCCTTCTCCTTCCAAAAAGGATGCAGCATGCACCCAGGTGGTGCTTTCTCTGGCCCCAGTGGCAGCCCAACCATCCCCGAGGCCATTCTTCCTTATCCTTTCCTCCTCACCCTCCTCACTGCTCCCAAAACCCTGGTTTTGAGAAAAAGTGCTCCATGACTATATAATCTATTAAAAACAAATGCATACTACCTTTGTCATTGTTTTTATTTACATTCAAATAGCATTGGTATTTCTCTTCCCGAGAATTTATTTGCTAATAGACAACTGTGTCCTGAAGTCTGCATAAGATGTACCCTTTACTAACAACCACCAATCACCAGACAGAAAGCAAAAAGCACCAGTAAAACCTTTTGCTATGTCTCTGTTACAGAGAAAGAATAGTCAGGAACATTAAGATAACTTTACATGATTTCTGGTTTTTTGACTACAATTCACTGTATACCATTATTATAGGCATCTACTGGAATCACAGCTAATGTGTTCTTTCAAATATACTATTAAAAACAATGAATTAAAAAATAATAGGAAAATTTTCAAGATAAATGAAATGAGGAAAGCAAGTTATAAAATGATATAGTAAAAATCTCACAACTGTAGAAAAATCAATACAAATGATAGTAAATGTCATCTGAAGAGCATACTTGTTATTGTTAGTAATTTTTTGTTGGGATGTATGTACAGAAGGATATTGTAGAACTTTATCAACATAATATTTCCATGTTTAGTAGTGCACACTTTTATTACTTATGTCATCAGAATTTACTGAAAAAAAAATGCAAGGAGTTTCTATTTCCCTTCTATTATATAGGTCAACAGTGTTAACTGATTTTTAGGAAGTGAAACACAACAAGAAAATTTAGTAAGGCAAATACTTATATGTGTATTTTCCTTACTTTCCCTTTGTGTGTGTGTGTGGGGGGGGTATCACACCTCCCTAGCACTCACTCACTGAGCCCACAGCCTGGTGAAGACCACAGCCATGTGGGGATTCCCCAACACATTCTTTACCTTATCATCTTTAAATCTTTTTCTTCCCCTGCACACAAGCTTAAACTTTCACTCTCTTGGAGTCTTCAACTACAAGTATAAAAAATTATACTCTGAACTTGCCCCCGAGGTGATGATCAAGAGAAACAAATAGCTGAGATAGTTAACTGTCTCAGACTAGTCAAGGGTTCACAAGGGGCAGGCTCTGAGGAACTCGATGTTCTAATGACCGGGCTTACCTCAGGACCATACAATAATTATGAAAATCATCCAGCAATCATAGCAACCAACATACCAAAAAAGAAAAAAAATCTTCATCAACTCTGAAAAAGGGAAATCACATATATGGTTCTACTTCAGAAACACCCCAGCTTGGGTCATAATCATTAATCTGAAAACCTTATTGACACTTTTTAACTCCCTGATTAAAAACCATGCATTACAAAGTACTAGGTAAGCACTAAGATGTTAAGGCTACTAAGGAGACAGTGTGGCTACGGTGATATTTCTGTCCACTCTTTCTCTTTTATTATTACTCATCACTATGGTGAGAAACTGTTGGTTTTCCTGCGTATTACACACATTAAGAAAACAAAACAAATCAACTCACCTATTGATCATGTCATCTAACTTTGCCAGGTCAGTATGTGGAAATGCAGGTTCCTCATCTTCAAGCTGTGGTGGGGCATCACCTTGACCTTGTTCATCTGGGGGAGTTGCCGGGGAATTTTCATTGGAAGAATCAGGCGATGAAGTCTTAATTAAAAATTAGATATTCCAGATTTAGGTTTCTATAACATACATACAACATCTAATAATTCAAACACTAACACAGATTAGGGTAAAACAATAAATTTTAAAGATAAATTCATTGTAAACTTATGATGTTTCAGGTATTCTCTGTGCTACGTTTTAAAATAATTTCATTTAATCCTTAACAGCCTAAGAAGTATTGAATAGCCATTTAATAGCACAAACGCAGACAGTAAGTAATTAGCCCAAGGTTATAGAGCTCCAATTCTATGGTCAGGATTTGAATCCAAGTTTAGCTCTGAAGTTTGTGTTCTTAACCGCAATGTATATTGCTTCTCTAGTTCCATTTCCCTTATATGAGCCCTGTCACAACAGGAATTATTGTACAAACATGAAACAATGCATTTCACATTTCATAGATGTAAGTTTCTGAATTATAACTTTCCTTTTTTAGCTTGAAGGGGAAAAATAAATTTTATTCTACTCAGCAATTTCCCTAGTCTCAAACTACTACCCAAACAACTATTAAAACTTTGTGATTGTGGTTTCTAAGTAAGCCACGTCATTTATTTTTTAAAGATTGTATTTATTTGACAGAGAGAGAGAGCACACACACACAAGCAGGGGGAGCAGCAGGCAGAGGGAGAAGCAGGCTCCCCACTGAGCAGGGAGCCTGATGTGGGGCTCGATCCCAGGACTCTGGGGTCATGACCTAGCCAAATGCAGACGCTTAACCGACTGAGCCACCCAGGTGCCCCTAAGCCACGTCATTTTCAACTAGTAGGTCTAATTTTATTCACTTGCATTCTTTATTTTTAGCATATCTCTTTACCCCTTCTTTAGATGTGCATAATATTTCTGCAACCAAGTAAATGAACTTTATGACCCTCATATTAAGAGATAGCAGATGGTATTTTCTCTTTTAAATTGAAACTGACCTAGATTTTAACCTGGTTTTTACTCGTGTGTTCTTGAATTTTCTACCCATTGTAGGTTGATGGCCCTTATAGATGAGGGAATCCTCTTACCATTTTAGTATATATGCACAGTTGCGTAAGTAAATGCTTGTACTAAAGACAGCTGGGTATATCACCATTAATATGTTCTACTTACAAAGTTTATACATGAACTCCTAGAGCCAATTTGCAACCAAATGGTGAGCTTTTATTTAAGATGGTGAACACTGTCCAGGTGCAAGACAGCTAGTCTCAAGACAAAAGAATGAAATCCATAGCACAGAATTCAAGTGTTAGAAGCCCAAAAGAAATATTAGCACTTAAAATATATAACTCAGGAAGTCTGCTTTATTATTTTTTTTTAAAACCCTTTCCCCTGGTACATATGTAGGAATAATAAAGCTAACAATAATGAAAACATCTGTAATAGCACACCAACAGATAAACACCACTGACACTTTCAATTATTTCCTTGCAATCTTTGTTCCATGCGCCAAAAATCCCATCAAAATTTTTAAATTGGGATTATACCTGCTTAAGTCTATGTCCTTTTCCATTCAACATTTGAGTATTTTCCCACATCATTAAGAATCTTTTTTTAAAAGCTGATTAATGGTCAGTTAAAATTAAGGGATATTTAGTATTTTGTCATTTTTATTGCCAACATAAACAGAGCTGTAATGAGGTTTTTTTAGTATATAAATCTTTGTGTTGAACTTCAGTTTTTCCATAGGATAGAATCCTGGAAATATGGTAACAACAATATAAACTTTTTTAGGGGTACTGACATATATATTGCCAAATTACATTCCAGAAAGTTTGCACCCTCCCAGCAACCGCACCCAAGAGTTTTCATCCCACAGTACTTTGCCAAGGCTCTTTCACTGAAGACCAACTTTTACTACATACCAGAGGCTAAATTTTCCTCCTGTGGAAATTATATATCCTTTCTCCTTTAAAAATCATACACGAAGTGAAAATTTTTATTAATCTTAGAAATTCCCTTTATGCCAATATGTAAAAAGCATATTGAAAATGGACCCTTAAATTGGATAATGATTAATGCTATGGTTGTTTCTCCTTGGTCCAATAGTGTCAAATCTCGTGAAGTAACTAAAATCCTAATATTAAAAAGTAGAGAGTAAGAAGGCAAAAGTGAGGGATTTTACAGATAGCTAAGAATATGGTTTTGTTCTTTTGTTGTTTTAATCATCAGTCTTCTAAAAAAAAAACGTCAAGAGCTATTAGATGGAAGAGAACATAATGCAGATGCATTAACAGGTGAATATCACAAACTGAAGAGCTCTAAAAATTATCAGGTGTACCTTAAAATAAAAGTAACACTGGAGTACAGGTTTAGTATTTGTCTAAAACCATGCAAGCCACAAAACACTGCAAAAGAAGTTAGGACTCCATGCACACTACGGGTATAAAACAGAAAAGAAGATACAATGGAATATTATTTAGCCATAAAATAATTTGAAATCTTGCCATTTTCAACAAGAGGGATGTTTCTAGAGGGTATAATGCTAAGTGAAATAAGTCAGAGAAAGACAAATACCATGATTTCACTCATATGCGGAATTTGAGAAACAAACAAACAAGAACAAATGGACACAAACTTTTTTTTTTAATTTGCTAGAGTGACACAGAGAGAGAGAGAAGGAGACTCCTCACTGAGCAAGGAGTCCAATGTGGGGCTCAATCCCAGGACCCTGGGATCATGACCTGAGCCGAAGGCAGCCACTTAACCAACTGAACCACCCAGGTGTCCCCCCCCCAAAAAAATTAAAAAAAAAAAAAAACAACCCTTTAATTCCATTATAGTTAACATACAGCAGAGTCTTAAATATAGAGAACTGGTAGCTGCCAGAGGGGAGGTAGGTGGGGGATGGGTGAAACAGGTGAAAGGGATTCAGAATACATTTACTGTGATGAGCACTGAGAAAGGTACAGAATTGTTGAATCATACTGTATACCTGAAACTAATATAACACTGTATGTTAATTATACTTGAATTTTAAAAATAAGTAAAATTTAAGACTGATGAATCACTGACCTCTACCTCTGAAACCAATAATACATTGTATGTTAATTGAATTTAAATAAAAAATGTTTAAAAAAATAAACAGATGGGGCGCCTGGGTGGCACAGCGGTTAAGCGTCTGCCTTCGGCTCAGGGCGTGATCCCGGCGTTGTGGGATCGAGCCCCACATCAGGCTCTTCTGCTATGAGCCTGCTTCTTCCTCTCCCACTCCCCCTGCTTGTGTTCCCTCTCTCGCCGGCTGTCTCTGTCAAATAAATAAATAAAATCTTTAAAAAAATAAATAAATAAAATAAACAGAAAAGAGAGTGAAACAGACTGAAGCTCTACTAGCTCCTGGTTTAAAAAACAGATTTTTTAGCATCCAACACAAACCTATGACTATGTTTAAAGAAACCTGAATGCCAGGTAACAAATTTATGACACAAGAAAGACTTAATGATTCTGTCCAATACCTGTGACTATACACTTCAGTATTTTATGGCTTAAACGTGGGAACTGGAGAGGAAAAAGAATAAAGGTGACACATTTATTTGGAAAAATAAAGTTAAAACCTGACTTACTTCTCTAAAATGGCAGAGGGAAAAGAAAGAAGGGCAAAGGGAGAGAGAGTGCACATGTGCGTGTCTTTTCTACCATTCCTGTAACAGATTATCTAATCTATAATAACTGGACAAGAACTTATCCCCAAGTGACAAACTTAAGGACCCTACAATATTTTTGCCTAAAAATTTATCCATACAGAATTCTACATAAACGTGCACCAACCGTAAGCAGCATGTCTATGATTCATGTGCATGCACCTCGGCTATAAATTCACCTGTAAATGTTGTTTGAGCTGCACATAACAAATTTTAGTATGTCTGTCTTATTTGCGTATAGAAAAAGTAGCTGAGGGATGGTGGCCCAGTTGGTTGAACGTATGCCTTTGGCTCGGGCCGGGATCACTGAGACCCGCGTGGGGCTCCCTGTTCAGCGGAGAGTCTCCTCCCTCTGCCCTTCCCTCTGCTCGTGCACTCAATCGATCGATCAATCAATAAAATCTTTTTTTAAAAAAGAGGTATTGATTTTTTAAAAAATCAATTACTAAACTTCCACTTCAAGAAAAGAGAAAGTAATCGCAGGGCAAATTCAAAGGAAATGAAAGAACAAAGACGTAACAGTGAAAGCACACAAGTAGGGAGGGGAGAGAGAACTGAAGCCAAAAGTTGGTTTTGGGGCAAGTTTAATGAAATTGATTAAACCCTAGGAAAGAGTATCGGGAGAGGGAACGCAAATCAGCAGTATCAGAAATGAAAGGAGAGATTACCATGGACTTTGAGATATTAAAAAGATACTAAGGATACAAGAAACAACTTTACCTCTATAAATCTGACAATCTAGATGTGTACAAATTCCCTGAAAAACACAATTTACCAAAAGACACATACACACCCACCCAAAAATATAGAAATCAGAAAATTCCCCTATTAAAAAAAAAGCTGGTCTCTATTAAAACCTTCCTACAAATGAAACCCCAGGCCAGATGGTTTCACCAATAAAATCTGAATAATCAATGAAAAAATAACAAATCTTACACAAATTCATCCACAGAATAGAAAAAAAAATGTTATCCTGAGTTTTAAGACCAGCATAAAACCTTGATATCAAAATCTATTTTAAACTCTTTGCAAACATTATTGCACTTGATCCTCTTCACAATCCCATGCAGTAGTTACTACTGTTAAGCCCATTTTACAGAGGAAAAACTGAGGCTCAGAGGTCATAAAATTTAGCCAGTCATAAGACTAGTACGGTGGAAAGCTCAAATCTGAACACAAACACCATGACCTGAGTCCATGCTCTTTAACACAGGCTACACTGAATGATTTAATGCTTTGCTCTGGAATTGACACAGGGCTTAAATACTTCATTTGATAACTGACCAGGTAAGACACCAGCAAAAGAGGGGCTACATACTCAAGCATCACCATCTACAGTGCTTGAGCTTTCTTATTACTGTGAGACCTATTTCTATTTCTTTAAATAACAGTTTTATGGTTACTTCACGAATTATTCAGAATATGCTCCATTTTTTTAAAAAAGATTTCATTAATTTATTTGAGAGAGAGAGTGAGCGAGCACAAGCAGGGGGAGTGGCAGGCAGAGGGAGAGGAAGAAGCAGGCTCCCTGCCAAGCAGGCAACATCATGATGTGCTTGATCCCATGGACCCTGTGATCATGACCTGGGCCCAAAGCAGACACTTAACCAACTGAGCCACCCAGGCGCCCCAGAACATGCTCCATTGTTTAGTATCTCATAGTAGACATACCAATGTAGCTTAACTAGTATCTTAAACATCCTACCTGATTCTGCTGGAGGGGGGGCTGAGACTGTCCATCAGGAGCCTGGCCCTGGCTGTCATTCCCTCCTACTGGAGAGCCACGAGTCGTGGCTGTCATACTCGACACAGGGCAGATCTTTGCAATTTTGTCTGCTTATGTAGTTGTCTTGAGAAAAGAAATTATAGTCCACTTATAGAAGATGAAGTACCAGCATTTGTCAGTCTTAAAAAGCTCCAATTCAAGAATAAACCATCTTGCAGAGACCATTGCATAACCTATAAGGAAAAAAAGTACATTTGTTTTAGATTTAAAAATCATGAATTAAGGAACTGTTCAATCTTAGTATTACCAGTGAATCTAGTCAAGAGAAGGTGGCTATATAATGAGAGGGGTAAGGTGAAAAGCTAAGTCTCTAATACCATATTCAACTTAAACTGGTAACTGTAGATCAGCTTGTACCAAACCACAGCCTTACAGGTTTCATCTTTCTTTTGGGATTCCAAAGACATTATCGAGGTATTTAGTTGCCATTTTGATTCAGTCACAGAATGGCAAAAACTGTCTTCAACTTGCTAATACCTTCAATACACTGTAAAAATATGTATATATTCAAGACATAAACCAGATAGCAAAATGTTATTTTAAAAAACATTTCAGGAAAGATTGCACAACTAATGTTTATCACTGGTACTAGGGCATTATAAATGGTTTTTGAACACGCTTATAACAAGTTTTAACAGAAACTTTAAAACTTTGGGGCAATTTTTCTTTGGAAAAAGTTCAAACTATATACTACTATTCCTAAACAACCCAATCTGTCAGGTGACCCTGACTCTCCACTTTTGACAAGGTTTTGGTCACAGGCATTCTCAAAGGCATGACAAGGCTACAGACCACAACTGTTTAACAACGGAATTTTTTGTTACCTGACCAGCAAAGGTGTATAGGGGAATGCTAGCAAACCCTCAATTCTACATTCATTTGACCAAAGGCTCTCATCTCATCTGAGATGCTCTGAAAAACACTGATGTGCACACCCCACTCCAGACTGAATAGAGTACTGTATTTGAGAGTGAAGCCTAGCCATCAGTACTTTCCATAAATTCTCCCCTGGTGATTGAGAATTGTGCCATCACATTGAGAGCCTTAGCTGATGAGTTATAGGTATTTCACTATAAGGCGACCATATTTTCCATTTAATCCAGAACAGTCCATGTTTATCTCCAATTTAAATATAATCACTTGGGGCACGTGGGTGGCTCAGTTAAGCGTCTGACTCTTGATTTTGGCTCAGGTCATGATCTCGGGGTCACAGGGCTCGATTCCACAACCCTGAGATCACATCTTGAGCCGAAGTCAGACACTTAACTGACTGAGCCACCCAGGCACCCCTAAAATAAATAAATCTCTAAAAATAAACAAATCTTTAAAAATAAATAAATATAATCACTTAACCCAGAGATAGGTCCTTAACAAGATTTTGTTTCACTTATCAAATTTGTGTAACAACAACAAAGTTTAAAACCGATAGTATCAAGTATTAGTGAGGCTAAAAACAGACACATAAAAATGCTTAATACATAAAGTGAAAATACAAAAGAGAACATGATTGAGCAGCCTCTCTTTTACTTTTGTTTTCCATATTCATACACCCTACATTACAAAAAAAATTCACTAAGTAAACAATTTTAAAAACCTGGAGAAACTAGCCAGTAATTTTCTTTACAGTCATTTTGGGTCTGCTGGCAAATTATTTGAGTACCTTTCTTTTCTTACCACTCAAAATTATCGGCTAATCATTTCAACTTGATTCTTCTCCACTTCAAATTTGTTCCAATTTCTTCCCTTCGTTTCCCGACCTGGCTTCATGATCCACTTATATACTCTCCCCAAAGGATGATCCCCTCGTTCTTTTCCTGGATACCTTGTTCTTCGTCTATAAATATGCTTGAGTCTTCCTTACTGAAGAACCACCAATCTCTGCCCTTCCCTTTTCCCAAAAATCTTAAGAAGAATGTCTCTGCCTCTCCTTTCACCTCTTTCATTTTCCATCATCATCTGGCTGGGTCTAAGCTACCAAAATTGCTTTAAGCCAGTGGGTCTTACTGAGGACTATGGATGGATTTGAAGAGCAACTCCCCTAAAACCACATGCAAAACTTTGCGAATATATACATTTGGAGAGGAGAGAAAAGGGAGATGGTCTGATTCATAGATCATCAATGCTCTACTAACGGACAAATTGAATAACTACTTCTTGCTGTTCACCCTGTGTGCCCTCTTCTCAGCATGAGATACAAGCGGCCACCACTACCCCTCCTTCCCTTCTTGAACCTCTGAGCTTCCTTTGTTTATACAATACTGGACTCCAGGCTTCCTTTCCTTTCTACTTCGTTTCAAAGGGGGATGGTGGTTAAGTAGTAATGATGTCAGTGAGGACTAGTTTTGAATACTGAAACACAGGTGGAAACATCCACTAGATAGTTCGCTCTCCAAGTCTGGAATTGAAGCAAAACTTGGGGATCTTGAACATAGAGCCAGTTTTCACAAAAGGGTCAAAGGAGATGGACAAAATTAGTATAACCTCAGAGCCCCCCACCGTCCCATAAACACAACCTCCAGCAGGGTACCACCTACAGAGAGGAGTGGGTCTCAATCTTATGGGGCAGTAGGAAGTAGCAATAATAATATTCCCAAGCATGGGGAAAATCTAGGAGAGAAGACAAATCCTGAGGCACACCAAAAAGTTAAAGTCCGGTTTATTTTAGTTTTTGTTTTTGTTTTTTTTTTTGCAAATCTCTACCATTTACACAGAATGTGGTCTTTTTCTAAAATTAGAAAACCAAGCATCTAAAAAGTAACTTGACCAAAGCACAAGTAGAAAGTTAACAACTCTAGAATTAATTCTATTACCTTGTCCACTGCACCAATAGTATCTCTCTTTAAAGTCTTTCCAGGAAGCAATCCAAGGACAAAAGAATGAATAAACAAAATGTGGTATGCACACACAATGAGATACTCTCTAGTGTTAAAAAGGAAGGAAATTCTAACAAATGCTACCACATGGATGAACCTTGAGGACCCCTTGAGGACACTATGCTAGTGAAATAAGCCAATCACAAAGAGACAAATATTCTGTGATTACACTTATATGAGGTGCCTACACTAATAAAGAAAGTAGAAAGGTGGTTACCAAAGGTTATGGAGAGAGGAGACTGGGAAGTTAACAATAGGTGCGTTTCAGCTTGGGAAGATAAAGTTCTCGCGATGAATGGTGATGGATGATGGTGATGGTTGCACAATGTGAATGTACTTAATGGCCACTGAATTTTACACTTAAAAATGGTTAAAATGATAAATATAATTTCTCACAATAAAATTTTATATATATAGCACTGACTGCTCTCTTGCTTTACAGTCCTTTAACATTTGGAGATCATTTGAGTTAAAACACCTTAAAATCATGTCCTCATGTTGTTTTATGCTCAATATCCTTCTATCTATATGTATCCCAATAACCCCCATCTACAGACAAATCGAAACTATTGGGAACAGTCTGGAAATAAATTATTCTAAACAAATGTGTTCTGTGGATTACTAAAGAACTATCCCTTTAAACAAAATAACTTTAAGGTAAATGGAAAGGGAGAAGTGTAACCTCTCCGCCAAACAACATACCTTTTACTCTGACCACAGAACTCAATCATCATCTGCTTCTTGCAGAATATCCCACTGACAAAAGCCTCAAGCTGCTTGCCATCCCTATCTCCTCTTATATAATTCTCACCTTTCTATCCCTTGGTTTCTAGATTTCTTCTACCTCTGTCAAGTTCTCTACACTTCAAGATTTCCAGTACTGCTGAGCAGGTATGTCAGGTCTCAGCACAACATACTCTGCTCTCTCTCCCACCACGTAAGAATTGATACCTTTTCCTCAGTAGGCTAGGATTGAAAGATTAAGAGCAAGAAAAAGGTATGGAGCAATTAAAAATACTTTCTGGCTTTTTAAAACATAACTTTTATTTCAAAATCCCACCTCTGCCACTTAACAAGCTACCTATCTTAAATGCCAGTAACGTCCACTCTATTTCACAGGTGTTTAAAACTGAAATAATGCCACCCACAAAAAAGCTACGAGGATTATTTTAATAAAGGTGTTTTGCAAATACCAAACACACAGTATTTCTCAAAATATGTAACTTTCTTTTCCCTTTCTATAATGTACTATGCAGCGTTCCTGAATATCTGAGGTAATAATTGGAAAACAACGTTTTCAGATATAATTTGGAAAGCTTTAAATAGGAAAAAATTTATCAAAGATACGCTACAACTAAGTTATCCAAGAGTAACACTGCTACCTTTCTTAGTAAATCCCATTCAATCCAAGTGGAGGAAACCGATGGGAATCACACTATTTTACCTGATTTCAAGATGCAGTTCCAAGACACTATAGAGCTTGTCTTCCAGAAGACATTTAGGTATAACCAGGAAGGCTAGAACAAACTTTCTACCAAGTCAAAGCAGCAGTATCCTGCACTGAGCAACTCAAAAATTATTCACATCACTTAAAATTTAACATAATAACCACTTCCTAAAGGAATGCTCAAATTCAACAAATCCAATGTGAAAATTTACTGTATGAAGTTTTAAACTTTGCATAAAAAGCATCAAGTTCTATTTTAGAAAAACAAACGTACTGTAAGGGTCACTGTTCTCCCTTTCTTTCACTTAGGTTTTACCCAAAATTATGTTGGATTTTCTGCAATGCAACATGTAACCACAATGGTAACATTAGATGGCCTTTAGAAGACAGCATTTTTTATACTCAAACTGAGCATCTCAGTATCTTCCAAGATGGGAGAAGCAACACCTTCACCTGTTTAAAGGTTGACATTGTGTTTTTTTTTTTTTTAAAGATTTTATTTATTTATGTGACAGAGAGACAGCCAGAGAGAGAGGGAACACAGCAGAGGGAGTGGGAGAGGAAGAAGCAGGCTCATAGCGGAGGAGCCTGATGTGGGACTCGATCCCGGTACGCCAGGATCACGCCCTGAGCCGAAGGCAGACGCTTTAACGACTGCGCTACCCAGGCGCCCCTGTTTTTTTTTTTTTTTTAAATAACCTAGTATTCCCTAAGTGGCAACCGTTTATATTCACTTTAAAGTTTGCAAAACTGAATTTCTCCAACAGTTTTTTTTTTAAGATTTTAGAGTATAAAAAAACTTATTTTTAGGCCAAGAATATTTAGACCTTTTTGAATTTTATTTATTTTTTAAAATAAGATCTTTCCTTTTTTTTTTTTTTTTTTTTTGACTTATTTATTTGAGAGCAAGTGCAGCACGAGGTAGGGAGGAGGAGAGGGAGATTGAGGATCCCAAACAGGCTCCACGTCCAGCATGGAGCCTGACACGGGGCTCAACTTCACAACCTTGAGATCATGACCTGAGCAGAAATCAAGAGTCAGGCACTTAACCAAGTGAGCCAACCAGGTGCCCCAACGTTTTTGAATTTTAAATCGGGATTTCTATTACTATGACAGAATTCAATATGTTTAAAGGTAAACTTTTTGTGCATTGTTATCTGGAAGAAAAAGTATCCCGTCCTACATAGAAGTTTTTCTACTACATGAGAAAGGACACATACAACTACTGCAGGTTTTAGACACTTCCATGGACACAGAGAAACTGCCAAAACCCAAAAACTATATGTGCATATAAAAGAACACAAAATAAAAACAAACAGTATTATCTGCACCAACAGCTGGACTTACAGGATGTTTTTTTAATATACCTTCTAAGAAAACATTGAAAATGTGAATAAAAATAGTTACTGGAAATAATCCTGATTCTAATTTTTAGGTAACCTTACTTGCAAACATTGCTACTTTATTCACTTTAATTATTTAACTATGTATGATTATTTCTTGTCACACACCTCACAATTACATTAAAATATTATGCTCTATAACCACTCTAGTGGGTAAAGGCAAAATAGGTTTCAGTATTCATACTATCTAAGGAATTTTTTCTTTTGTGGACTTGTTGGTTCCATTCCATTCTAAGTTTCTCTGTGACTCTGCAATTCTACACCCAGTTACAACATGTGTTTTTTCCCCTCACACCAATCAATTCTCAGACTCTACCTGGGTGTCCTACAATTTGATTAAATTCTGACACTATCTACCTGGAGATAGCATCAGATCCCACAGGTTAAGGGCTCAATCAGTCCTATAAGATTGCCCCCCTCTCACCCACCTCAGTCACCAGTCCAAGTTGTCACCTATGCTTCTCACTAACCGGCTATAGACTGGAGTTTCCAATGACCCCTGTGCCTTGGATTCGATTAATTTGCTTAAGTGGCTCACAGAACTCAGAAAAACATCGTACTTACTACATTATGGCTTATTATTAAAGGATATAACTCAGAAACGGCTAGATGGAAGAGACACATAAGACAACATATGGAGATAGGGCACGGAGTTTCCATGTTCTTTCTGGGCTCACCATTCTCCCCAAATTTCCACGTGTTTACCAATCCAGAAGCCCTCTGAACCCCGTCTTTTTGGAGTTTTACAGAGGTTTCATTACATAGGCATGACTGATTAAATCATTGGCTATTGAAGGTTAAAGTCAATCTCTAGTCTCTCCCCACACCCCAAGGAGGGGGAAAGGGAAGGGGTTGAAAGTTCCAACACTCTAATCACGTGGTCGGTCCCCCTGGCAACCAGCCTCCAACATCAGGGGCTTTCCAAAAGTCACCTCATTAACATAAGATGCCCCTTTTTGGCTCTTACCAATTAGGAAATTCCTAGAGTTTTTGAAGCTCTGTGCCAGAAACTGGAATGAAGACTGAATATATATTCATTATAAATCACAGTATCACAGGCTCCCTTACAGTTCCATCTTAATTTGTACATTACTCTAGCAAAGTTGTAAGTATTTATGTATCGGGCACAATAGTAGGTGCTTTATTTGCATAACCTCGTCATCACCATCACACCTATCCCATATGACTATTAATCCAATTTAACAGACGTGAACAGAGTTAAAACATTAAGTAACTTGAGCATGTCCAACATGGAGTTACTAACATGCGTTAGACTCTAAAGCCATTGGCTCTCCCATAAAACTATGAAGGTTCTCCATAGCTTCCAAGATGTTCTCTCTGAAGGGGGAGAATTAAGATGGGGAAAAAAAGGGGTAGGGGGGACAAGGATAAGGGATTGTGATCTCTCAAAATCATGGTTACTGTCAAGCCTCCAATTACGTTTTATCTTTTTGGCATTAGAAATGAACACCATGACTCTTATTAAAATGCGAACTATATCATATCATGGCCCTGCTTAAAAATCTTCAAAGACCAGGACGAAGACCAAAATACTTCTTTGAAGTCTACAAAGTCCTCCAACTCCAGTCTCATCTTGCAACTACCCCAGCCGTCCCCCAGCCTGTTCCAACTCCAGTTCGATTTGCCTTCTTGTGCCTTCCAATGTACTCCTTCACGTGGACTCAAGCCTCTGAGCAAGCGTCTTAGTTTCCCCCTAATGATTCACCAGCGCTCAACTCACCTGACTCAGAACTCACCAAGTACTCCTCTCTGAGGCTCTGAGAGCCAGCTGCACTTTTCTTAAAGCATCTGTGTGATGATCACACTCCCTACGAAAACAAAAGTTCCCTAAGGGTAGAAGTTATATGAACTTTGGTCATCCTTACACCCCAAGGATTCACTGGCACACAACAGGTAGGTACTCAAAACAAAAATGGGGTGGAGAGGGTAGTAAAAACAACATCAAAGTCAAATAAACCCTCTCCCTTACCATCTCCAACAATTCTTCTTTTATAATGTGTCCAAAAGTATCTTTTCCACTCCCACTGCACATTAAGAGACTCCAATTTTAACAGCATACTGGCTGATCTCCACACTACCAATCTGTTTAGTATATTAATGGTAAATTAATCCAACACATTCGTTCTCTGAAATTTTTAGTGGCTTCCTCCTCTCCACCTTTTATGTAAGTACTATTCAAGGTCATTCTCAATCAGCCCTAATTATTTTTCATCTCTCATTTCCCAATTTCAATACTACAGCCAGGCTGACATACCTCAAATTTTAAATAAAAATTCTCTTATTAATAGTGATGATAACAGTTACCGTTTGAGTGTTTGTGTCAGGCACTATTCTAAACAAGTTATATGAATAACTTATTTAATCCTCAGAACAAGCCTATTATTAGCCCCATTTCAGGAGTAAAGAAAGTAGGGCAGTGTGAATAAATAGGCAGTACAAGTGGGAGAGACAGGATTCTACCCCAGGTAGCACAAACTCAAGGGTTCTACGGTTTTAACCATCATGCCATACATTAATAACGCTGGAAAACAAGGAAAAATCTACCGTTAATCTCACCATATCCGCACCTCCAGATAAACGCCATCAAAATGTTTTTGATGCACGGGGCGCCTGGGTAGCTAAGCGGGCAGTGCCTGGGTGGTTCAGTTGCTGGGTGTCTGCCTTCAGCTCAGGGCCTGATCCCAGGGTCCTGGGATCAAGCCCCACATCGGGCTCCCTACTCTGCTGGGAGCCTGCTCTTCCCCTCCCACACCCCCTGCTTGTGTTCCCTCTCTCGCTGGCTGTCTGTCAAATAAATAAATAAAATCCTTAAAAAAAAAAAAAAAGTTTTTGATGCAAAAACACATTTTTTATAAAACTGGGTTTTTCGCCTCATTTAAAATTTTCCCATGTTACTCTTCTACAACACTGTTAATAGCTACACACCACAGAATTTTCTTCTAAAACACTGTCATTGTATTCCTAAGAAATACAGCACAATAAATAACCATATTATAAAAAATGGTTGTTTGGTAGAACATGAAGATTTCAGGTTTCAGGAGTTTAAAATGCAGCAAGTTATCTTCAATAGCTGAGTCTACAGCTCCAAACCTAAATATCCCTAAGCAATTTTAAAATGTAGTCTTTGCTCAAGAGTAAAGGACTTTCTTTTCCTAGCTCCACCAGTACCACCATTATCATGGACACAGGACCCATCACTCTTTTCACAATTATGATATATTAGACACAAAACCAGTCAAGGCAGCTATATTAAGCACAGGTTCCCCAGCCCCCAAATGTGATGCTAGCTCTAGACAGCTTTACATCCAATTAATAACTCAGGCTAATGCAAATGAAGATGTCTAATTAATCTTTGTTAAATCCAATTACTTCAGCTTAATGCTCATATTCTATTACCACCACTGTTAAACACACACAGGCCTTATTTTTTGTCACTAAATCACCATATGCAAACGTAACATTGTGGATCAACTATACTTCAATAAAAAAAAATAAATTCTAAAAAATTTTAAAATAAAGTCACTATATACACCCACCGCTGCTTTCTATGGATAACTTCTATAGGTCATCAAAACAGAACCGCATTCCGCATTTTAAGTTTTTTTTGTTGCAACAAAAACGTATTCATTTAGAAATGCTAGGTAATGGCTAAACACTTATTCAAAACTTCTCCATGCTAAGTGTCTGTCAAGTCATACGTAAACAATTAGGGTACTGGAAGCTAGTATATGTATATTAAAGCTTCAATAACTCCAGCATCTTTTCTAAGGCATTCTCAAACATGAAGTGGCTGTAGGCAATGAGTAATCTTAAATTAAAAATGACTTCTGGAATGCTGGCATCAGAAGCTCTGTGGATACTCTCTCCAGTGAAACAACAATAACCAGTGAAAATTACTTAAAAAATTTTTTTTGAAGTCCCTAGAACTTTTCCTAAGGGTATACAGTAAATGAAGAAACACTTATTAAAGAAAATCTACCAAAAAAAAAAGAAAAAAGAAAATCTTCTGTATCTCAGTAAGAACAGTCTGTGGCATTTTGGGCCAGCTCAGCAGGACAGAAGCTCCATTCCACGTGGGTGCAGCCAAGAACACAGGGCTCTCTCCTCCAACTTTCCAGTCAAGGTTATCTCCCCAGGAGAGGGAAAGCAGCTAGCATTTGTTATCATCCCCAACTCTGACTTGCAAGGGCTCTCTTGCAGGCCCAAGAAGCTGAGATGCCTAGGGCTTTTTTTCTATCCAAGCCCTACTTGTGGAGCAGAAGTATGACCCCAGGTTCTCCGGGCCAAGAATACTGTGCTCCTAATGGCCCTCACTCCATCTCATTCCTAAGACTGAGGTTGCACACCAGGAGACACAAGCTAAGAACACCAGAGGCCGCTGCTCCCACCTAGCACCCTACTCATGAAGCAGGGGTGTCACTGACAGAAGTGAGCCATTGTTTCACCACCCCACCCCCACCCCAGCCATGTTATGAAGCAATGGTGTAAAGAATTTGCCCAGGACAAGAGGCAGGCCAAAAGAAAGTTTCAAATTTCTCTCAAAGTAAACTGACTTCATTTGGAACAGAGTACAGGAAAGTTCAAATCTGAGGGTGCACTAAAAACAATGTAGACCAAGGTAGTAACCAATCAAGAGACTGGTTGGCTCAGTTGGTTAAGCATCTGCCTTCAGCTCAGGTCATGATCCCTGCTCACTGGGGAGTCTGCTTCTCTCTCTGCCCCTCCCCCCGCTCCTGCTCACTCTTTTTCTCTTCTCCCCCCCCCCAAATAAATAAAAATAAAATCTTTAAGACAAAAAAAAGAGGCTGGTTAATCTCTTGAGAGCAAGAAGCTAAACTTGAAACCAGCTAGCAGTTTACCTAGAAAGAATCAGGTAGAGAGATAGCTAAGGGCCTCCCCTGAATCAAACCAGACCTCAAAGACTGAACTCAAGGGTTACCCCCTACAAAGGAGAAAAACTGAATTTGATCAGACTGTGGGGCAATTAAATCCCAGGGCATCACCTAAAACAATCAAGCAATCAGCCAACAATTAGGGGAGACTAAGATTTGCATGCGATACCAAGACAGGGAGACAGCTTAACACAGATATTCTAAGCCCGTAGCTGCTGAAGAGTAAAACCACAGGCTGCACACTGCAAGGAAAATGGATTTCATGACAGCAGCCTAGCCAGTTGCTAGACAGACAAGCAAGTAACAAGCCCCTAGGTATGGGTAGTGGGGAATTAGTATCCAAAACTGCTACAGTAGATTAAAGATCCAGTGATTCCCCCCAAATTTACAAGATGTGCAAAGATGGGAGATTGTGGCCCATACACTGGGGCAGGCAAACCGAAACCGGCTTTGAGAGGGTCCACATGTCAGACTTAGCAAAGACTTCAAAACAGCTATTTTGAGTATGTTCAAAGAAGTAAAGGAAACTGTGCTTAGAAGATGTAAAGGAGGGGCGCCTGGGTGGCTCAGTCGGTTAAGCGACGGCCTTTGGCTTGGTCATGATCCCAGTGCTCTGGGATCGAGCCCCGCATCGGGCTCCCTGCTCAGCGGGGAGCCTGCTTCTCCCTCTCCCTCTGCCACTCTCCCTGCTTGTGCTCTCCAGCTCTGTCAAATAAATAAATAAATAAAATCTTTAAAAAAAATTTTTTTTAAATGTAAAGGAAATGGGTGCCTGGGTGGCTAAGTCAGTTAAGCGTCTGCCTTTGGCTCAGGTCATGATCTCCAGGTCCTGGGATCGAGCCCCGTGATGGGCTCCCTGCTCAGTCAGGGGAGTCTGCTTCTCCCTCTGCCCCTCTGCTCTGTGTATGTGTGCGTGCGCTCTCTCTCTCTCTCTCTCTCAAATAAATAAATAAAATGTTTTTTTAAAAAAAGTGAAAGAAAATGTGACAATGTTTAAAAAGAGACTATAAATAAAGAGATAAAAGAGTTAGAAAATTTTTAAAGAAGAACCAAATGAAAATTCTGGAGTCAGAATTTTTAGTCTATAGCTAAAATGAAAAGATTAACTGGTGTGGTTCAACAGAAGATACAAGCTGTCAGAAAAAAGAATCAGCAAACTAGAAGGCAGATCAATAGATTAAGTAATCTGGAGAACAGAGAGAAAAAAATGAGTTTCAGAGCAATGTGGAACACAATTAACCATACCAACATATGCATAACGGAGTCCAGAAAGAGAAAGAAAAAGGTATTTGAAGAAATTATGGCCCAAACTCCCCTAAACTGAATGAAAAATATTAATCTACACATCCAAGAAGTTCAGCAAACTCCAAGTAGGATAAATTCAGAGAGACCAGATTGAGAAACAATCGAAATGTCAAAAGCCAAATAAAAAGAGAAGTGAGAAAGCAGGAAGAAGCAAATCATTGCACAGAAAGGTTCCTCAATAACACTGTCAGCTGATTTCTCATCAGACAATATGGAGGCCAGAAAGCAGTGGGATGACACACTCACAGTAGTGAAAGAAAAAATACCTGTCAACCAAAATTGTTTCAAAACTGAAGTCAGAGATCAACTTCCAGCATGACAGCATGAAGAGCTTAGCAGATCCAACTCCCAGTGAAAGAGCACTGATAAATATAATTTTAAAAACAGTATAAATGCATTTCTTCTCTTTTCTGCTCTTAACTGATTTAAAAAGCATAGTATAAAATGAAGTGTACATAATGCGTAATTGGGTCTACTGCATATAGAAGTATTCTCCTATAACTGAATGAATTAACGCATAACCAAATGAATGACCTAAACATAAAATCAAAATCTGTAAAATTCAGGGGTAAATCTTCATGACCTAGCATTTCAGCAATGGATTCTTACAGGTATGACACCAAAAGCAGGATCAACAAAACAGATAAAATGGCCTCACCAGAATTAAAAACTTTTGTGTTCCAAAAGGCATTTAATGCCAAGACAGTGAAAAGACAACCCAGATAACGGGAGGAGGGGAAAAAACCCACTACAGATCATAAATCTAATAAGGGACTTGTGTTTAGAATACACCAAAAAAAACCTCCTACAACTCAGTAATAAAAAAAAGACAACCAATTTAAAAATGAGGAAAGCATCTGAATAGGCATTTCTCCAAAGAAGATATACAAATGCCAGTAAGTATGTGAAAAGATGCTCAACACATCATTAGCCACCAGGAAAATGCAAATCAAAGCCCCAGTGAGATAGATTCCTCCCACCAACTAGATGATTACAATCAAAACGATGGAAAATAGTAAGTGTTGGTGAGGATGTGGAGGGAGGAGAATCCTTGTGCATTGCTGGTGGTAGTGTAAAATGGTGCAGACTCTGTGGAAAATGGTATGGCAGTTCCCCAAAAAATAAACATAGAATTAGTATATTATGCAGCAATTCCACTTCTGGGTAGACCCAAAAGAGTTGAAAGCAGAGGTTCAAACAGATTATTTGTACACCCATTTTCATAGCAGCACTATTCACAGTAGCCAAAAGGTGGAAGTTATCCAAGTGTCCATCGACAGATGAATAAAATGTGGTATATACAATGTAATATTATCCAGCTTTAAAAAGGAAGTCGAGGGACGCTGGGTGGCTCAGTCAGTTAAGCCTCTGATTTCAACTCAGGTCATGATCTCGGGCTCCGTGCTCAGTGGAGAACCCACTTGCCCCTCCCCCCCTTCCTCTGCCTCTCCCTGCACTGGTGCTCACTCTCCCTCCCGCGTACATCTTTAAAAATAAAAACAAAAAGGAAGTCAAGACATATTATAACATGCATGAACCCTGAAGACATTACACTAAGTGAAATAAACCAGTCACAAAAGGGCAAATATTGTAGGGTTCCACTTATCTGTAGCACATAGAGTAGTCAAATTCAGACACAAAAAGATAGTGGTTCCCCCAAGATCAAGCACTTGGGGGGAAAGGAATTTGAGGAGTTAGTAGTTAATGGACACAGAATTAAAGCTGGGGAAAATGAACACATTCTGGAGATGGACGGTGGTGACAGCTGCACAACAATGTGAATGCACTTAATACCACAGAACTGTACACTTAAAAATGGTTGAAATGGTAAATTTTATATTATGTATACTTTACCAACAGAAGAAGGGCAGGGGACAGGAAAGTGTTGGCAAGAACGTAGAGAAAGTAGAAACTTCATACACTGCCAGCAGGAATACAAAATGGTGCAAAATCTATGAAAAACTTCAGCAGTTTCTCAAAAAGTTAAATTCACAATTAACATATGACCCAGTTGCTTAACTCCTATGCATACAAATGAGAAATAAAAACATGTCCACACCAAAAACTTGTACACAAATGTTTACAGCAGCATTAGCCAAAATATAGAAAACACCCAAATGTCTGTAACAGATGAATTAACAAAATGATTCTTCATAAAGAAGAATATAGTTCTGATATATGCTACCGTATGGATGAGCCTTGAAAACACTATGCTAAGTAAAATAAGGCAGTTACAAAAGGACAAATAAACTGATTCCATTTGTCTACTTAGGTAAATTCATAGTGACAGAAAGCAGAGGTTACCAGGAGCTGAGCTGAAGGAAAGGAAGGATAGAAAATTACTAGTTGGCAATAACAGAATGTGTCTGAGGTGATAAATAAGTTTTGGAAGTAGATAGCGGTGATGGTTGTACACCACTGTGAATATAAATAATTCCACTAAACTGTACACTTAAAATGGTTAAAACAGCAAATTCTGTGATGTTTTAACACAATTTTTAAAAATGATACACCAAAACCAGTAAATTGTATACTTTAAATGGATGAACCATAGGATATGTAAATATCTTAATAAATCTACTAAAAGAAAATGTAAAAAAAATAGTGAAAAAAATCATTAAAAGGGATTAAAATACATTAGAAAATATCCACCTGAGGCGAAAGAAATCAGTAAAAGAGAGAGACAAACAAAAAAAGACATGAGATACAGAGAACAGAGTAAAATGGCAGATGCAAATCCAGCTAGATCAATGACATTAAATGTGAATGGCTCATAAAATTCAATCAAATCAGAGACTGGATTTAAAAAGGAAGATCCAACAACATGCTGTCAATAGAATTTTAGATCCAAGGATACAGATTGGTTAAAAGCAAAAAGGATGGAGGAGCGCCTGGCTAGGCCAGTTGGTAGCACATGCAACTCGATCTCAGCTTCATGAGTTTGAGCCCCACGTTGGGCACAGAGGTTACTTTTTTTAAAAAAGTCAAAGAATGGAAAAATATGCACCAGGCAAAACAGCAATCACAAGAACGGTGAAGTGTCTATACATTTATCACAAAAAATAGACTAAGACAGAAATATATTACTAAAGATAAAAACAACATTTTATAATAAAAGGGTCCATTCGTCAAGATGTAACAATTACAGGGGTGCCTGGGTGGCTCCGCCATTAAGCGTCTGCCTTCGGCTCAGGTCATGATCCCAGGGTCCTGGGATCGAACTCTGCATCGGGCTCCCTGCTCTGTGGGAAGCCTGCTTCTCCCTCTCACACTCCCCTTGCTTGTGTTCCCTCTCTCTGCTCTCTTTCTCTCTCAAATAAAAAAAGAATCTTAAAAAAAAAAAAATTTAACAATTATAAATACATACATGCAAACTACCAGAGCCCCAAAATATACGAAGCAAAAAATGACAAAAAAGGAAAGGGAAATAGATAATTTAACAAGTTAAAACTTCCAACTCCCCACTTTCAATAATGGATGGAACTACTACGAAAAGATCAAGGATGGAGAAGACTTTAATAACACTATAAACCAACTAGACCATACAGACATACGTAGAACACTCTAGGAGAAGACTTTAATAACACTATAAACCAACCAGACCATACAGACATATATAGAACACTCTACCAACAAGAGAATACATACTCTTCTTGAGTGCACATGAACATAGAATGGACCATATGCTAGGCTGTAAATCAAGTCTCAATTAATTTAAAGGATTGAAAGTGATGTTCTTTGAAAACAGAAATAAAACTAGAATTCACCAAAGGAAATTAGTTTATTTTGGCACAGTGATCATATTCAAACCACTTACTAGTTTCTCAATTGATTTTCCTATATATAATCCTGCCATCTACAAATAATGAAAATTCTGAATTCTCCTTACAGACAAAACAAAGGCACAATCATATCACTGAAATATACCATAGACTATTTCTTCTCATTTTTTCTTAATATTTATACATTATATTAGCATACCTATGTATGTATTCAGCTCCATAGCTTGTACCTTGAAAACTAAAACATTACAAATCCTCACACATCACTACTTTTTAAAATTGTCCAGCCCTGGGGCGCCTGGGTGGCACAGCGGTTAAGCGTCTGCCTTCGGCTCAGGGCGTGATCCCGGTGTTATGGGATCAAGCCCCACATCAGGCTCCTCTGCTGTGAGCCTGCTTCTTCCTCTCCCACTCCCCCTGCTTGTGTTCCCTTTCTCGCTGGCTGTCTCTATCTCTGTCAAATAAATAAATAAAAATCTTAAAAAAAAAAAAAAATTATCCAGCCCTGCATAAACAATAGCCATCCAAATACACCCAAAACATCGGGCGCCTGGGTGGCTCAGTCATTAAGCGTCCCCCTTCAGATCAGGTTGCAATCGCAGGGCCCTGGGATCCAGGCCCATATAGGGCTCCCTGCTTAGGGGGAAGTCTGCCCCTTCCTCTCCCTCTGCCCCTCCCCCAGCTCGTGCTCAATCTCAATCTCTCTCTCTCACATAAATAAATAAAATCTTGGGGGGAAAAAAGTTACAAATACACCCAAAACATCAATGAAAACTCAGGAAGTGTTAAAAAACATCAATATTCAGTTAAGTACAATCTACATTTAATCTATTTCAAATCAATGATATGAACAGATGGGGAAGGGGAGAAATAGGATAGTATGGATTAAAAGCAGAAAAAGAACCAAAACGTGAAGCAACGGGGTAGGGGTGACAGACAAGTAAGCTGACATTTACTAAGCACTTACCATGAGCCAGGTTATCATTTAAAGGACCATAATCTATTAACATATTTAATATTCATAACAATCCTAAGAGGTAGTCATCATTACCAGTTTACAGATGGAAAAAAAACTGAGGTGCACAGACGTAATCTGACTAATCTGAAACAGCTAATAGGGAGAACCAAGTTAGCAAACCTAGATTTCAAATCTAGACAAGGTGGTACCATAGCCTCTGTTCATCCCCTTGCTATGCTCCATCACTATTTGTCCCTATTTCACTGCTGTAAGACATCAGCGGGGAAGAACAGAATGACTTCCCCAATCTTATTAGGTGTGTTAGACAACCACTCGTTAAAAGCCTCATAAAATTATTCTGCCAGAAGCAGTATGGTATACAAAAGCAAATTTGTAACCAGAAACACATGAATTTAAATTCCTACTCTGATACCTACTGTGTTATCTTGAGCAAAGTTCCCAAACCTCTTTGGGACTCAGTTTCCTCTCCTGAAGATATAAGGCTGCGGCTGCGATGATTAAATGAGGTAATGATTACCTTTAAACGCCAGAAGGTATCCAGTGAAGTATTAGTTCCTTTTCCTCTCTAACAACATTCCATTGGAGGGGAGACATTTTAAAGACAACTATTTGCCATTTAGAACTGAAGGTGCAACATGAGTATGAGTTTTGGAATGAAAAAGACTTGGTCAAAGTCTACTTTGCTACAAAACATGCAGCTTTGTAATGGGATTTAGCTCACTGGCAAATGCCAGCAAACACACCTGCAAGTCAACGTTAATTCAGAAGCAATTTCCCCTCAATATACTGATGCCTTGCACCAAGTAACAGCAGCAGTATGAGGGATAAAGGTCTGAACAGGATAGCCATCAGCCATCAGCCCACATTCTTCTTGGCCCAGTCTGGCTACATGCTGCCTTGGAAGTACTTAACACTGTTCTCTCTTATCTTTGTGCATTTTATTTCCCCCATGTGCTCCCTCACTCCATAACCTCAATGTTTCCCTATATGGAAGGGTTCCATTAGGTTACCAGTTTTTAGTAAGTCCTATATTTACTATAGCTTGTCAGAATCCAAGATGTTTTCATCTGTGCTGCTTATTAGAACTTCTATTGTTTCTGTTAGTGCTCTAATTACGAAGTTACATAACTTTTGAGTGATCTCTTTACTCTTAACCCTATTTTTCCCCTATAAATCCAGTTACATTTTGGTGCCTGATTTTGCAGAGCATGAGGTTTTTCAGCAACTACAATGTAACAGACATGCCTTAAAAGGTATTGTTTAAGCTCAAAGTATCACTTTTTCCCTCTCAAATTGGCTAATACCTTCAGAGATTGGGAAGCTTGAATGAGAGAATGTATGTGAAGTGCCTTCAAAATAGAAGGTATCCAATAAACAGCAAGTGTTCTAACAACTGCCAGTTTCTTCTCCCCTGAAATGCCAATCAGATGACTATGTACTCTTGACAACTCTTATTTTTGAACCTTCCCAGACTCCCGATGCATATGGTCTCTAGATCAGTTCAGGGGAAAAGTATTCTCCCAAGTATAAATTATCAGGATTCTATGCTCCTGATATATATATCACAATTGCTCAGGTTGATTTTTAAAATAAATGAACAGCCTCAACAGTTTCATACAAATATAGCTGCTTTTATTATTCTGTTGCTTTAACACAGAATCCTACCATATTTCAAAATTTTGTCCTACTTCTCAAAAAGTTTCAAATCAAAGATTATCTTAACATTTTAAGACAACTCACAGCACAGTATTCCTATCAGAATTTGTGTTGGCTCTAAAGAAAATCTGACAATAGAGAGAATAAAGAAACCAGTAACAAGACATCAAAATCATGTGGTTCGTGGTGCTACATGACTTACAAATTGTTGAGTAGAAGAATGAACAAAGGACCACACTTCTAGGTAGAAACATAAGTGCATTTTTCACTTAATAAATAACCTAGTAAATATGGATTGGAGTCCCAGTTCCAGTCACCTGACTCCAAGCACCAGATTTCTACCAACGATACCAAGCTGGTTCAAGTTTGCCAATTTTGGTTCTACCTTAACAGAAATTTTAAAAACTAAATTACTTTCTATTTTAACACTGTTTAAACATATGTAAATATGAAATTAAGAATTAAACTCCTTATGCTTCTTGCCCTCCTACAAAACAAACTAAATACAAACAAACTATTAATAATAATATAACTTAACAGATGGCAGCATATTACCGACTGCTAAGGCATGGGTTCTTCTGAGTTTTGCACAGCTCTCCTACCACCATCATAAGCCATGTGGGAGACTCAGCCCTCCTACTGAATTACATCACTGTGTATACATGGTGTGCTATGAAATCATTTGTCCTTGGCACCAATGCATCATTATGTGGTAAGTCTGCTTCTGTTGTTCTCACTGTCCCACAAATCAAATGGTACAATTAAGCACCAATGTGTGAAAAATACAAAGCTGACCTAAGTACTGAAATGGTGTGGCAGTTCTTGGGTACCTGAGTGGCTCAGTTCATGATCTCAGGGTCCTGGGACTGAGCCCCAGGTCAGGCAGGCTCCCTGCTCAATGAAGTCTGCTTCTCCCTCTCCCTCCTTTGCCTCCTCCCGCCCCCAGGAGCTATCTGTCTCAAATACATAAAATCTTTTTAAAAAATTAAAAAACGGTGTGGCAGTTCTTGATTAGGAGGCAGTCCAAAATACATGTACTAATTTTAAAACAAGTCTGCTTTCTTTAACAAGAGAACATTTGTTTTAACTTGAGCACAAAAAGGGGACCAAAGAGATACTTTGAAGGCTAACTTTGCATGGAGTAGGGGAGAAGTGGCTCAAAGACCATTAAGATTTAGAAATTAACCGCTGCAGGGGCGCCTGGGTGGCACAATGGTTAAGCGTCTGCCTTCGGCTCAGGGCGTGATCCTGGCGTTGTGGGATCGAGCCCCACATCAGGCTCCTCCGCTATGAGCCTGCTTCTTCCTCTCCCACTCCCCCTGCTTGTGTTCCCTCTCTCGCTGGCTGTCTCTATCTCTGTCAAATAAATAAATAAAATCTTTAAAAAAAAAAGAAAAGAAAAGAAAAGAAATTAACCGCTGCAAATGTAGAAAATTCAACCTCTTACCTGCCCTTGAAGATTTCCGGCCACAACGCTGTTAAGCCCACTGCTGTCAGCAGGAAGGTCTCACTTCTATTATATCAAAAGTCTATTTCCCTTGTCACTGATATCTACCTACTGGTTATGGTTATGCCTACTAAAACAGAAAGTTAATATTCACCTTTTCTGCATTATGATCCCTCAAATTACTAAGATTTCCAGTGCATTATCACCCAGACTGCTTTTCAAGAGGAAGAGATACTTACATATTCTTTTATTTACTAAATCCTCACACAAAAGGTGTGAGGTCCCATTAAATTTCAGTCCCTAAACAAATCAACCTATTAATAAGTGAGCAATGTTGACTTAAAATAGTAGACAAAGTCACATACCAAATGTCACAGAAGGTGTAACTACTTATCAGTTTACTCTTTGTTAAATAACAAGATTAATAACTCAAAGTTATCTATTAATAGCTTTTAACACTCTTTATCAAAATTAGTTAATACCTGGAAGATACTAATCCAATCATGAAATGCTAATTCATCACACGGGAAACAAGGACCTCATTTCATTTGGTCAACATTTTAAGAAAGGCAAATAGATTATCAATAATTACCATTTTCAATGTGCATCTGGTGGGTATTCTTTTTGTCTGATTCTTCCACAACTACATTAAGTCACAAATGTAAAGAATTTGAAAAGGAAACTAAGGAATTTGAAATTCCTTTCAATGAGATGATCTTCACTATATTTTAAGTTATAGCCACGAGATTTAATTCACATATACCATATAAATCACCCATCTAAAGTGTACCAATTCAATTCTTTTCAGTTTATTGGAGCTGTACAGCTATCGCCACATCAATTTCAGAACATTTTTATCACCCTAAAAAGAAACCCCATACCCATTAGCAGTCATTCCCCTTCCCTTCTCACCCCTAGACCCAAGCTAATCTTTTTGTCTTTATAGAACTGGCTATTCTTTTTTTTTTTTTTAAGATTTTATTTATCAGAGAGAGAGAAAGAGAGCACAAGCAGGTAGGAGAGGGGGAGAGGCAGAGGGAGAAGCAGGTTCCCCACTGAGCAGGGAGCCCGATATGGGGCTCGATCCCAGGACCCTGGGATCATGACCTGAGTCAAAGGCAGACGCTCAACTGGGGCCCCCAGGTGCCCCTTAAACTGCCTATTCTTGACATTTCATATGAATGGCACAATATGGAGTCTTTTGTGACTACCTTCTGTCACTTAGCGTTAACTGTTTATCAAGGTTCAACCAAGTTGAAGCACGTCTTAGGACTTCATTTCCTTTTATTGTTGAAAAATATTCCATTGTACAGTACACATTTTATCTATGCATTCATTAGTTGATGGACACTGGCATTGTTTTTGTGATATACTTTTATACATGTAGATGCTATTAAAAGACACATAACCGAAAAAGTATCCTTTAAAGTCTGTATGTACAATCCTAAAGGTTCAAAGTTAACACTCTGTACTACACCATGAAGGCTAATAATACTCAAATCAAAAGAGAAATATCAAAAGTGGAAGCTATAATACCAAGGTACTGAAAATGAAAATTTTAAGACTATAATGTTGAAGCAAAAAGGCAAACTCAACAGTAAGAATTTGAAATGTAGTGTACAGAATATAAAACATTCCAATTCAATGCTGGCACTCATCCCCCTTATTATATTCAGACACTACTATTAAAGAGGCCAGAAGTCAGCGATTATTTTTTGACATATTACAAATGAAATGAAAGGCAGGAGGGCTAAAGGCAAAGGAACCTCATCTTTAAAATGGGGGAGGCTGCAAGCTAAGGTCCCTTCTGGCTATATTTTATGAAAGAGCAAATACTGCCTGGGTGCTGTTGGCAATTGCAAGGCAAAAGGTGGCCAAATTAATAAGAAGGAACAAGTGCTAACAGGTAACAGAGCTCATTCACTCAGACATTATATACTGTGGTGGTTAAGAGTACAGATTGAAGATAAACCACCTCAGTTTGAATTCCTGTTTTGCCACTTACCTATATATCCAAACTGGACAAATTCCTTAATACCTGTACTTTGGTTTCCTAATATAGAGACAGTTTTATTAAAAAGAACAGCCATAAAATGAAGCTAGATGATGGGAGTTTATGCACATCTTTGATTTTTCCTTAATAAAAAGTTTGGGTAGGGGGCTGGGGGAAATTGGTGATGCGGATTAAGGAGTGTACTTGTGATGAGCACCAGGTGTTGTATGAAGTGTTGAATCACTATATTGTACACCTGAAAACTAGTATTACACTGTATGTTAACCAACTGGAATTTAAATAAAAACCTAAGGGGCACCTGGGTGGCTCAGTCGGTTAAGCATCCAACTCTTGGTTTTAGCTCAGGACATGATCTCAGGGTTGTGAAATCCAGCCCCATGTTGGACTCCGTGCCTAGCATGGGGTCAGCTTAAAGATTGTCTCCCTCTGCCCCTCCCTTCACTCATGCACCTACTCTCTTTCTCTAAAATGAATAAAGAAAATCTTTAAAAGATAAAAAATTAAGTTTGGAACATTATCCAAGAGCAGAGACTATCTACAAAAGCTTCTCAGAAGAACATCTGAGCTGCATCTTAAAGAGTAACCATGAGTAGTAGTAAGTCAACTACGTATATAGGAATGGAGGAGAAAAGGCGTAAGAAGCAGTATGGAATAGGCTAATGTAGCCACTGATAACAGTAGTTCAGAATAAGTGGATCCAAAGACTAGCACCAATCACCTCAAGTACCACTGAGTGGCCTGCATAACCTTATTTCTCCTATCTCTGACATTAGATGTTCCATCTTAACAAAGAAAATTTGGCCTATACAAAAAGCTCACTGATAAATAAAACATATGTAATCATATTAAAGTAAATCAGATATTCTTAATGGTATTCAAGGATTATCTATATCCTTGCCCATTCCTTAAGACATCTGGTTAAATAATTAAAGGCAGGATGGAAAAAAAATCTATGAAAAAGATAATGTGCCTTGGTGACATTATTGAATACCTAACTCCCTACCAGACCCTTAAGACAGAATCCTAAAAATGACTGTTTTTGCTCTTCCAGAATTTACCAAAGAAGGATAGCAAGTAAATGCTTTGAAATGCATTTCACGAGTGTGAATTTCACACAAAAAAGAATCATGGCTAAGCTTAGACATTTATTGGAATGCATAAAAAAAGTCCTGGACAGTGAAACCAATGCGGAATCAAGTAAGCTTTCTGGTTTACTATTTTTTTTCTCTCTGAACATTGAACACATTTGTTTTTATTTTTATTTATTTTTTTTTTTTTTGGAGTAGGGTCCATGCCCAACGTGGGGCTTGAACTCACAACCCCAAGATCAGGAGTCGCATGCTCCACTGACTGAGCCAGCCAGGTGCCCCCCGCCTTTTTTTTTTTTTTTACCCTTTGACACCTCCCCCCCCATTTCATCCACTAATCTCTTCCCCACCCCCTACCTCTGGCAGCCACCAACCTTTTCTCTGTATCTCTGAGCCTGATTTTTATCTTTTGATTCCACATATAAGAGATCATATGGTATTTGTCCTTGACTGATATCGGTTAGCATAATGCCCTCAAGGTCCATCCACACTGTCACAAGTGGCAAGATTCATTCTTATGGCTGCATAACATCCCACTGTATATCCACACACAATGGAATAGATACACACCACAATTTCTTTATCTACTTCTCCAAGATGGACACTTCGAGTCTTTCTGTATTTTGGCTATTGTAAATAGTGCTGCAACAAACATGGAGGTGCATAAATGTATTTGAGTTAGCATTTTCATTTTCTTCAGATTAATACCCAATAGTGGACTTAACTCAATCACATGGTAGTTCTATTTTTAATTTTCTGAGGAACTCCATACTGTTTTTCATAGTGGCTGCACCAATTTACCTTTCCAACAGTGCACAACAGTTCCCTTTTCTCCACCTCCTCACCAACACTTGTTATTTCTTATCTTCTTGGTATTTCTAAAGGCCATATTTTAATCTAAATTTAATCTGAAGTATTGACTCTCTTAAGAGCAAAGATCTTTCCAGACATACTCTAAAGCCAAACGTGCATAATTTTCTTTAAATTAACCCCGTTATCACTATCAATTAATTAAAAAATACCTCATATTTTCAAGAATTCACTCAACTAATGATTTTGAGCCACAAGAGGCTTGGCTTCAAGGTGTCTACTAGCCAAACTTCAGATTTTATAGGTAAGCAAGAGTTAAACAGCCGAAAAACCAGTAAGCATATGAAAAGGTTCTAACCATCATTAGATAAAAGCAAATGAACATTTAGGCCACAATTCGAAATTCCTAAACCTCTACTAAACCAGCTAAAGGTAAAAGGACTGACAATACTAAGTGCTGTTCAGGAAGAGCAATAGGAACTACAGTGGTGGGATTCTAAACTGGTACACACACCAACAACTTGGGATATCTATTTGGCAGTATCTACCAAAACTAATACATATCCTATAACCCAGCAATTCCACTTCTGGGTGTATACCAAAAGACAAGTACTGAAATGATCATGGCAACATTCTTCATAGTTAGGGAAAACCCTATTAACAATCCAAATATCCACAAATAGTAGAATGGGTGTATCAATCATGGTGTCTTTCATACAATGACTACACACAGTAATGAAAAAGAAATTGATCATGTGGGGCGAAAGAAGCCAAACACAAGAGTGCACATTATATTATTCCACTTATATGAAGCTCAAAAACAGGCATAATTAATTCACTGAAGGATAGAAGGAGGGGGCACCTGGGTGGCTCAGTTGGTTGAGTATCCGACTCTTGATCGCAGCTCAGGTCTTGATCGTAACATTGTGAGTTCAAACCCCCAATAAATAAAAAATAAAATAAAATAAAATAAAATAAAAGAGGGAGTATTGGGGTTTCTTTTCAAGGCAGGGGTGCCATAAAGGAGCTTTCTGGGATGCTGGAAATGATATATTGATCTAAGTGGTTGTTACACAGATGTGTGCATTTGTAAAAATCTATAAAGGTACACATTTAAGATTTGTGGTCTTCACTAATATGCAACTTTTATCTCAATTTAATTCAGTAGGCAAGCCACTCAAAAGATGACGTCAAACTTCCTTTGGGAATCTAAGGCACTGGTTCTCAAAGTGTCCACAGAGACTCTTTCAGGAGATCCAAGAAGTCAAAATTATTTTCATAGTAAGACATTATTTGCTATTGTCACTGTCATTCTCTCTCCAGTATACAGTGGAGTTCTTCCAAAGGCTACATGATGTATTCTATCACAAGAGATTAAAGGCAGAAGCAGACAGAATCTAGCTTTCCTCTACTACACCAAACAGGAGATATTTACAAAAATGTAGAATAATGCAATGCCACTCACTAAT